>NC_044929.1:14212324-14233991 GCF_003576645.1 Ipomoea triloba | reverse complement strand
CCCCCCCCCCCCCCAAAGAAAAAGAAATGCACCCAGCACCAAAGGTCAATTTCATGCCACTATACATCACTTCCTGCTCCATTCATTCAGTTAATGTTTTGAATCACCTTTTGGTGAGTGGTGACAATATGACCAAATCCTTCAATTATGCAAAACAAGTTCATAGTGCATTAACAAAAAGTAACCTTCATCTCATCTAAGAATCAAACCCTATTGCTGTCTGTCTAGCATCTCAGTCTGCCCATACAAACAAGTCTGTGTGCTGGTAGTCCATACTTGTCAGCTACAGCCACATAAATAACTAGGAATACATTGCCCTAATTTTAACACCAAGTCAGCAAAAGAATCATTAGGTATTAAAAATATTTACCATTTATATTGGCTGCAGATCCTTGATAAATACCATGCCCACTAGGTGGCCTGCTAGAAGAAAATGCATCTGGTTTAACTATCTCAGTCCCAGACAAAGCTGCTTTGGAGTCCCTAGTGATCCCAGCCCTTTGCGAAGACCCTGCAGTTACAGTTTTCACTTGTAAGGAGACTAACTGCTTTACATTGGACTAAATATGAACTTCTAATTGTTCCCTATCCAGAATATTAAAATGTCAACCCAATAAATTTATGTATCTATACCAGCTAATTGTGATGATGAGGAATCTCCCACTTGCATTCCAGCATTTGAAGGAAGCCGTGATGACATTAAAGCTTCAATATCAAGATTGTTTTGCTTGACAACTGTCTCCATAGCCCTTATATGCAAAAATAAATAAATAATGTGGGTATATTAAAAAACGATCCAAAATAACTTCATGAAAAAAGTAACAGCAGCTTTCAAAACACAAAGCTGTAGTAATAAAATAACCTCATTTGTTGCTTTAGATAAAACATGTTTACACTGCATGCTTGCAATCTCTTTACAAGGCATGATCTAATGGACATTAAAACTAGAGCAACTATTTCTATGAGCTAAGCTTTAAAAAGGCAAGATAGTAAAACTTGTCGTCTGTTCCCCCAAAAAAAAAATTATAAGTAGCACCTTGAGCACATGAAACCATACCACCACCTAAATGGAGTGAGAATATAATCTTCTGACGACTTTCCTTATTCACTTGTGAAATATAACTAAGGAATTAGAAGCAAAAATTATCATAAGGTCAAACTCCCACCTAAGTGAATGAAGTTCTAGTATGGGGAACATGTATGCAACCTCAACATTAAATTCAAGAGGCTATTTACTGGCTTGAAACTATTACTAAACAGTCAATGGTTAAGATGTGAAGCAAGCTTTCTAGTGACTTAAATATGTTGATGGACAGATAAGATTAGTGTTGAGACCTGATAAGCTAAGCCTAAGCAATAAAGTAAGAGTGAATTATTTAAACATCTGTAGAAGGCATACCTCATTAGAATGCAACAACTAATTAACAGTTTACAATTAGCAGAGTCAAACATTGCTTTACCTTGATATTACTTGATAGGGCATTGAATTTTCCTTCCCACTTGATTTCATATGCTGCAAAATCTGAATTAACCATAAATGATATCAAGAATGCAAGCATATAAGAATGAGATATAATCTAATAATATGCAAAAGAAATTCAAACAAACCACATAGAGTTTTGTAGCCAATTTTGTAGGCTCATCAGTTGACTCCTGAATAAGCTTATGCAAAAACTTTGCAGCTTCCAGCTCAACATTCGGGGGATTTGCCATCTCGTTTCAATAAGACAGCAAACCTGCATAAACTAAAATTAAAACTTTCCAAAATACTAGGTCCATACATCAAGAAAACAGCTAGAGAGCATGAAAAAATACACAAATCATTCAAAATTTGCTTGGTTATGCAAGAAAGTTCAAAACTATCACATATAAACAAAGAAATTGCATCCTTACCAAGAAGCTCAGCATACTAAACCTTCAAAACTACCCGTTAAAAGGTAACCAAAACCTAAATCATATTTATTGCACCACTCCCATTTAAACCCAAAATGAGAAAAAAATAAAAAACAAAAAACCAAAAAAAAAAAAAAATTGTACTTCAATTTTCAACAAAAGCTCTTCCATTGAAATCAAATAAAGCATAACGCTATTCAACTACAACTACAAAATCATGCATCCATTTGACAAGAACAGTAGCTGAGAATAGCTACTTGCATAATTTTTCCACGTAAACCGCACTAACACCTTCACACATTACAGTATAATGTATATATGAATTTTGGAACAGTCAATAATACGCAAAATCAAAGATCGAAGCATTCACCAGAAAAATCGAGTGAATATTGATTGGGTAAGAAAAAGAAAGAGAAAACGGACAGTGAGTGAGACATTAGGGTTTTACCTGATCGAAATCCTAGTAGCAAATTCAGGAGCTGGAGCTACATAGATGAAGAAACAAACGAATCGGAAAGTCCGACCAACGACCTTTCTCTACTCCGTTGATTTTCGCCCTTCCGATTTCCGGTTATGGTGAGTTGAAGAAATGCAGCAGTGAATTGCAGAAAGTGTTATTGATGCGCTTATAAAGAAAACCGTAATTTATCGTAAAATAATAAAGCTTTTTCCTTTTCTATTTTTTGGTTTATTATTATTATTATTAGGGAAAATGACACTTTTTCCCCATGAGTTATATGCATATAGTAGTTTTTCCCCCTGAATTATTAAAGTTGTCATTTTTCTCTCTTAGTTATTTTTAAAGTGGCGATTTTTTCCCTGTAATGTTGAATTAACATTTTTATCCTTAAAAATAACTATTTTATGTATTTTTCTTCCCCAACTAATTATATTACTAATATGTATGGAAGATTACGGTTTAGTTCAAACCTAATCGGACACTGTAGCAATTGAACCTAAATAGTATGGACAGTTTCGATCATGATTCAAAACCGAAAAAAATTAAATAAAATAATTGTTGAATTTATACTATTTTTAAAATAAGAAATAAAATTATAAAAATAAATAAATAAATAAGTTTTGATTGGTGGTTCAAAATCGAAATTGGAACCGAACCGAACCGATTTATCAAAATAAGTGTTTGATCATTTCCACTATATATTATTGCGGTTCAGTTCCGATTCACGGTTCAACAATTATTTTATTTTATTTTATTTTTTCGGTTCTGAATCGTAATCAGAACCATCCATACTATTTCGATATGATTACTACAGTGTCCGGTTAGGTTCGAACGGAATCGTGGTTATCCATACATATAAGCAATAATTTATTGGAGAACAAAAATAAATGAAATAGTTATTTTAATGGCAAAAATGCCAATTTAACATTACAGGGGGAAAACCGCCACTTTAATAACTGAGTGGAGAACTGCTATATACATATATAATATAAGGCGAAAAGTGTCATTTTCTCTTATTATTATTATTACTATTACTATTTTAATATTTCCACCCGTGCGATGCACGGATTGGATTTGTTATAACTGCAAAGAAAAATATATGACTGCATTTTATACAAAAGAAAACATGCGCTTATAGGCTAAGAATTCTATTACCATATTTTATTTTACAATTACAGTACGAATAGGAATTGTATAACCATATTTTAAAATATTACGTAAACCTTAAAAGTATAGGATTGTTTTGGGCGGAAAGTTAAAATTGAAAATTTTGTTTTTATTAATAGTATTGATAATAGATTATTATTATTATATTATACTATTATTGTTGTTGTTATTTCCAAAATTCTTTTTAAAAGAAATACTTGGTATTCTCAAAAAAAAATACTTGGTAAAAAATAAATAATCTCTAATCTCTAATATATATTAAGCCTCGATCCCTTCCTCACCTATTGACTATTTAGATAGTTTTAACTTAGGGTGTGTTTAGAATAAATAATTCACCGGGTTTCAAGTGTCTGGCAAGATTTGGAATATTAAATTCATGGAAAATTAATTTTGGTCAAAGAGGAAAACCACCTTGTTTTTCTAGAAAATAACTTTCTCTTTTTTTTTTTTTATGGGAAGTCATTTTTCAAGCATTTTCTCTTTGCTTCTTCTGGACGTTCTTGCTCAGCCATCTTTCCCGACGTTCTTCCATGACGTCGGCTTTTCGGGACATCTTTCTCAATGACAATCTAGTTAACTCTGAAGACAAAATCGGCGACCAACAACGACGGAACCATCGCTAATCGCCTTCTACTAGAGAAGGTGACCAGTTGGTTGCCTTTTTCGACGGGGGGCGACCAACTGGTCACCTTCCATTGAAGAAGGCGAACAGTGGTGGCGACCAACTGGCCACCTTCCATCGAAGAAGGCAAATAGTGGTCGCCTTCCGCCGGAGAAGGCGACCAGCCTAAGATGGGAAGGTGACTAACCGGTCGTGTTCCATCTCTAGTAGAAGGCGCCGGTTTTGTCTTTGAAGTTAACCAGATAAAGTTTAGGGTATTTGACTCCTTTTCTTTTCTGCTCATTTTTTCAGAAAATGAACCAGACACACCAAGACAGTTTTATGAAATGCAACCAAACACTATAAATGAACATATTTTATGGAAAATAACTCATTTTCAAAAAAAAAAAAAAACATTCCATAAGTTATTTTCCTAGTTTCCAAACACAACCTTAACATTTTGTCACACACTTTGTTTGACTTGTCAATCGTCATTATAATATCAAACATTTTATTATATCATACACCTATCATGTCATATTTTTAAAAATGTTATCAATAAGAATCAAATTGTGATCATTTAAATGATAGTTTAAAATTCTAAGCATTTTACTCAATGTCAATTTGTTAATTTTGCAATTATTTTATTTAATATTAACATTATGAGTAAACTCTAAAATAAAATCTTTTCAAAATAAAATTCTTAAAACTACACACACACACACACACATATATAAACGAGTCATGTATTATTCAATTAATATTAGTGATACTTTTGCACATAATCAAATAAATGTATACTTTCAAATATTAGAATTATTTATAACTTCATCTTTAATTTTATTATCTAAATATATAATAAAAAAACCTTTCAAAAAATTTAACCGTGCATCGCACGGGTAATTTACTAGTTCTTATTAATAACACTAGTTATCTCACGCTCATTGCACGAATAGTTCAATGGCCAATGTTTGTTTTTAAATAAGTAATTTCAAGTATATAAATAAAAGATAATATAAGAGATACTCATTATTTTTTGTATTAAAATATTTGCAATTTTCTAAAAAATAGTAATCTAAATACTTATCATAGTAGGTATGATATTAGGTAGTAGACACTATCTAACACCTGAGCAACATGATCAGATAACACAATACTGAATGATGTAAATTCAAATCAAGGAGGAGTTTTTTTTTTGTCTACGGTTATGGAGGAACTGGAAAGACAATTGTTTGTAGAACTCTTTCGGCAGCATTGAGATCAAAGGGAGAAATAGTTCTTAATGTTGCTTCAAGTGGTATAGCTTCTCTATTATTACCCGGTGAAAGGACTGCGCATTCAAGGTTTGCAATTTCCCTAAACCCAAATGAGGATTCAACATGTAATATCAAACAAGGTAGCCATTTTGCAGAACTCATTATTAAGTGCAAACTTATAATTTGGGATGAAGCACCAATGATGCATAAGCATTGCTTTGAAGCACTTGATAGAAGTATGCGTGATGTATTGCGTTTTTGCAATCCAAAAATTTTAGAGATGCCTTTCGGAGGGAAAACTATTGTATTTGGCGGAGACTTTCGATAAATTTTGCCAGTTATCCCAAAAAGAAGTAGACAGGATATTGTTAATGCAACAATAAATGCATCTTACTTGTGGTCGTACTGTAAAGTGTTACGTCTGACAAAATATATGCGACTTCAAAGCTTATCCTCAAATAGTGATTATGAAAAGTGTGACGCCACTTGGTAAAGTGCCATGAACTCCCTAGTCATATCCACGTCATTTGCTCGCAAAACCATAAGACGGTAGACCACGTAGGAAAGCCTCAAGCCCCAATCTCCGCCTTTCCTTTCCTTTTACACAACCACTTTCAACCTTCTACCTTCTTACAAATGAAACATACCCTTAGCCATTTCCGTAACTCTTCCCTTTTAACTTCCTAAATGCCAACACACATTCGTTCCAATTTGTCATCCTTGAGAGACACGACACTCGGGGAGTCTTGACTCTTCGTTTTAACACCTTCCGTACCACATTCACTCCCACTAAAACTAACAACATCATATGTCTATTTGCTGCATGAAAAATCTCAATCAAATAAAGGCCTTAGAGGTATTTGTTGAAAAGGTTGAAAGACAATTAGACAGAAAGGTGAAAATTATAAGGTCTGATAGGGGTGGTGAATATTATGAGAAATATAATGAAAGTGGGCAATGCCCTGGTCCATTTACTAAATTTCTTGAAAAACGTGGTATTTGTGCTCAATACACAATGCCCGGAACACCGCAACAAAATGGTGTTGCAGAAAGGCGTAATCGAACCTTAATGGAAATGGTTAGGAGTATGATGAGTTATTCTTCTTTACCTTTATCATTGTGGACATATGCTTTAAAAACCACCGCTTATTTATTAAACAGGGTTCCTAGCAAGGCAGTTTAAAAAACACCTTTTGAACTGTGGACTGGAAGGAAACCCAGTTTGAGGCACCTTCATGTTTGGGGATGCCCGGTGGAGATACGCATTTATAATCCACATGAAAAGAAACTGGACTTAAGAACAACTGGTGGATTTTTCATTGGTTATCCAGATAAATCTAAATGGTATAGATTTTATTGTCCTAGCCATACTACAAGAATTGTTGAAACTGGAAATGCCAAGTTCATTGAGAATAATAACATAAGTGGGAGTGCTGAACCACGAAAAGTGAAACTTAAAGAAGTTACGGTGCATGATTCTCTGATAAATTCTTCTCAATTTGTTGTTCCTGTGCGTCAAATTACTTTACCTGGAGATACTCAGATTGTTCATCCTGCAACGACTGAACAATTTAATGACTTACCTGAACAACAAATTAATGATCAACCACTCCATGATAAAGTTAACAGTGAACCCACGAATGATATTCCTACAGAAGTAGCATTAAAAAGATCTCAAAGACAAAGGAGATATGCTATATCTGATGATTATATGGTTTATCTTCAAGAATCAAATTTCGATATTGGCATCGATAAAGATCCAATTTTATTTTCACATGCTATAAATAGTCCTAATTCTTCTAAATGGGTCGAAACCATAAAAGATGAGTTAAAATCAATGGAACGTAATGAAGTATGGGATCTTGTTGAATTGCTTGAAGGTTGTAAGCCAGTTAGCTGTAAATGGGTTTTTAAGACCAAACACGACTCAAATGACAATATCGAACGATATAAGGCCAGACTTAGTTGCCAAAGGTTTTACTCAGAAAGATGGTATAGATTTCAATGAAACATTTTCACTTGTTTCAAAGAAAGATTCATTTAGAATAATTATAGCACTAGTTAGGGATGACAATTTCAATCCGCCCCGCGGATATCCACCCGAATCCACCCCGCATGGATCGTTTTTTTTTTGGGTGGTAGTGGGTGGTGGATCGGGGGTGGGTCTTAAAAAAGTAAACCCGCAGTGGGTCGGGTTGGATTCAGGTTCTACGTATAAAACCCGCCTAGAACCCCACCCGACCCACCATGTGTGTGCATATATATAATAGTAAAATTAGTAGTACTAGTATATAGTTAATTATAAAAGTTTTCAATAACTTTGGGTAACATTTTACTATTTTTACATCTAAATTATTTAGTATATTTTTAAAAATTAACAATTAAAAATTTAGTTAGTATATTGAAATATTTCTATTATTTTATGTTTTAGTATAACTAATGAATTTTATTATTTTATTATGTGTAAGTAATTTAAATATTATTTTTTGAAAAAATAATAATAAGTTGATAAGTGGTGGGTACCCGCATTGGGCATCCGCACCCAATGGGGTGGGTGTGGGTTTTGAAAAAATTCACCCGATGCAGGTTGGGGGTGGGGGTGGGTGGAGAAAATGTAAGGTGGATCGGGTGATGGATGTAGCCCTCCCCGACCCACACCCGACCCATTGCCATCCCTAGCACTAGTAGCTCATTATGACTTAGCTGCATCAAATGGATGTGAAAACAGCCTTTCTGAATGGAAATTTAGAAGAAGACCAAACACGACTCAAATGACAATATCGAACGATATAAGGCCAAACTTGTTGCCAAAGGTTTTACTCAGAAAGATGGTATAGATTTCAATGAAGGCCAGACTTGGACACAAGGAAGTCCACATTTGGATATTTGTTCCTTTTAGCCGAGGGGGCTATCTCTTGGAAAAGTGCGAAGCAGACTGTCATTGCTGCATCCACTATGGAAGCTGAGTTTGTGGCATGTTTTATGGCCACAAATCATGGGTTGTGGCTGCGGAATTTTATTTCAGGACTTGGAATTGTTGACAGTATTGCCAAGCCGCTGAAAATTTATTGTGATAATGCCGCAGCAGTCTTCTTTTTCTAAAAACGACAAGTATACAAGTGGTGCTAAACATATTGATTTGTAGTATCTTGCCGTTAAAGAAGATGTTCGGGAGAAGGGTATCAATTGAACATATTAGCACTAGATTAATGATTGCAGACCCATTAACTAAAGCCTTGCCACCAAAAGCTTTTAATGAGCATGTTGAGAGGATGGGCGTTATTGAAAATTGTTAACATTATGTTAAGGTTTGTGTTTTGATATATTTGATACTTGGAGCTCAATATAGTTTTGTTTCTGTATTAAGTGTCCTGTTTAGTTTTGGAGTATATATACATGAATGTTTTATGTCAATATGAACAGGATTTGTCTTTGACAAAGACATTATCGTGGACCATTATGGAAAAATATCATTATGAGTCTTATTAAGTTTGAAATTAATATTGTGATACATGGAAGGGACTGCATTAAATTAGTGACGTATTACCGTCATGATTCTTATTAGTTTCTAACTAAATGATGACTTATGTTCTGGCCAATGTAACGAAGGAATTAGCTTATACTATGCATTACGTTTCACGTTTATTATTAAATTTATGATTTATGAGCCAAGTGGGAGAATGTTAGAATAATTATCATTATTACTACCTCTGTCCCAAAATGGTTGTTTGGTTCGTTTAACGAGGCTTGACTGAAGTAATTTTTAATCTAATTTTTCATGATATTAAGTTTAGCATTAATATTTAAAATTTATATATTTAGAAACTACATTAAAAGTACTATTAAACACAAAAAAAAAATTAAATTTAAAAATAATAAAATAATACTAAAGAAAATAAGCAAAGAAAAAAGAGTTGGTTTGACCAATGAATAGTAAATAGGACAGGTAAAATGGGGCAGAGGGAGTATTATATTGTTAATTATTATTTTTTATGGCTCATAAATATTTATTTAAATTTAATAATAATAATAATAATTCTATTATTGGTAAGATAAAATAAGGAGCAGTTTCAACTGCTCAGATAACCATCTCACGTTGATGGAACTGTGAGATGGTTTATCAACCACTCAGTGGCTTTGGTCCTCTCCCCAACCTTCTGTAAAAACTAAGATTCTCTCTCCATCAGAGTTCTTAGGCTAAGGGAAAGCTCTGGAGGGAGAAACCAAGTCTCCCGTCGAAGCATCTGCAGAAAAGCCATGGAGCCAGGTATATATGTTAAACGTTAATTGTAGTACTGTATGTGAAAAGCATGTGTTCTGAAGATCTTTTATGCTTGAGTTTTAAACTTACATTCAACAGTTAGCAGCCAGCAACAATTTGTTTTTACCAATTTGTTAATAAAAACTGCATTTCATTGTCTATACTTTGTCGTCGACTTGACGCCGGCAAAATCTGATGTTTGTTGTCTCTTTTTTTATGTTTGCCGGCGAAATCTGCGTTATAACAGTCTCCCATCCCTTTTTAATTTGTTTTTATTGTTGTATAACAATTTGCGTTAAGTTTATTTCTTATAAACTTATATAATTATATATATATTGAATGTATATATTTTGTGTATATATAGTAATGTTGTAGATCTTTTATGTATATATTTTAATTTTTTTATGTTATAATGTTATATTATCTAGTTACTAATTCATGTAAACGGAAGTATTGTATCTTTCATTCTCAACTTTCAATCTTAAGTTAATACTTCAATTAGTGTTAAATACTTTTTGTGCTAGCACTGGTGGCTGATTTGGAATTGAGGTAAATCGGAAAAATAAAGAATGATAGAGTAGTATGTTTGACATGTGTGCATTTGAATACTATTAACTGCTCTCATTATTTGTTGTTGATGGTGCCTAAAACAATGCTGTATTTTTGTCTGCAGGTTTAGAAATGAATTGGCATATCCAACTGGATAGCCAAAGCTGATTTCCTTAAATACTACTTCCTCTGTCCCATTTTACATGTCCTACTTACTATTCATTGGTCAACCAACTCTTTCTTCTTTGTTTATTCTCTTTAGTAATTTTTACTCATTTTTAAATTGTATTTTTTGTGTTTAATAGTACTTTTAGTGTAGTTTCTAAAAATATAAATTTTGTATATTAATATTAAACTTAATATTATGAAAGCTTGGATTAAAAATAACTCCAGTCAAGTCTCGTTAATTGAACTAGACACATAAAATGGGATGGAGGTAGTACTTTACTTTTTTACTCTGCATTTTCATCTTAGTGTGGGTCTTGGTGATGTGATCTTTAGTTGTCTTCTCCCTGAATGCTTTAGCTTTTCATAAGGGTAATAAGGTCATCTTAGTGTGGGTCTTGGTGATGTGATCTTTAGTTGTCTTCTCCCTGAATGCTTTAGCTTTTCATAAGGGTAATAAGGGTAATCAGTAAGTACACAATATAAATCCATATCCTGTATACAATTCTTCTGAAAATAAGTACATGCACAGTATTTACTTTACCAACCCTAAGTAAAAATTATTTTCTAACTATTTCACTCACATAGCACTTCCAATGACCATTAATAACAGTTCTGATTAACAAAAAAAATAAAGGAGTCATTTCCATTTTTGGTCCTACTGTTATTCGAGCATTGCCAATTTTAGTTACTTCATTAATTTTTGCCACATTGTGACCAGTCTTATTTAGTCATTGCCACTTTTAGTCCACCGTTAAATTTTTTGTCAAATAATCGTCCAAAACAGGGGAATTTCGGTCTTTTCATGCTTTGATCATCTCGTTTACCCTTTGCAATGGTTTTTTTTGCACATTTTCATCAAATGAAGAGGTCAGGCGAAAGCCATGGCTTTGTAATGTTGCTCACATGGCTTTCACCGGACCTCTTCATTGGATGAAAATGTGTAAGGAAAACCACTGCAAAGGGTCAAAGAGATGACCAAAGCATGAAAAGACCAAAAATACCCCTGTTTTGGACGGCCATTTGACAAAAATTTTGACGGTGGACTAAAAGTGGCAAGGACTAAATAAGAGTGGCCGCAATGTGGCAAAAATTAATGAAGTGGACTAAAATTGACAATGTCCCAATAACAGTAGGACCAAAAATGAAAATGACTCAAAAATAAAGTAATTTACACCTTGGACTCACATAGCAACCGCAGATCCGGAAAAAGCATCTAGAGAAGTTGGAAATGCCTTTCGAAAATGAAAAATCAAAATGTAGATCTTTTGTTTTTTACACATTCTACAACAGAATGAGAAATGTTTTTGTTTCTCTCTTTAAATTTGAGAAATTAGCATAAATAATCTAGGACTTCATTGCTAAATTCGGTTAGTTAAAAACCATTTTACCAAATAGTAGAGGAAGAATCACATACCTGGTCTCTTCCTAACGGATTCTAACATAGTTGATCTTCATTTTTAGCTTAGCTTTTGTTGAGTATGATTTCCAAATCTGTACTTTGTTTAGATTGAGCATGATGAAGGATGCGAAATGGTTTTAGAGAGAGATACAACTCTCTCCTTTAATTATGGATAGCTAGTCATTCTTATTCTAGAGACATGATTGAATTTATTATGAAAGTTTTGTAGAAAGAAAGCATAATTTCTGGGTTTTAAATGTTGACAATTCCTTCTAATAAACTATCCAATGTTGGCAGGGAGTAGGCGGAAGGAATCACTTCGGAAGGAGCCATTTTCGGAATGAACTATTCCAGAACGAAGATGTTTGGAATAATATGATCGTAAGTAACAGATCGGAAGGAGACAATCGGAAGACAGACTCCCTAGGGAAAACACAATTTTTTTTTCTATTTAAGCTATTTGTATGTTTGTGCATGTGTTAGTAGTAGAAGTTTTTTTAGTCCTTTAATTATGGATTTTCAGAATGAACGATTCTGGAACGAAGATGTTTGAATGATATGATCAGAAGTAACCGATCGAAAGGAGAATATCCGAATGCATACTTCATAAGGAAAACATAATTTTTTTTCCATTTAAGCTATTTGTATATTTGGATGTTGGTAGTAGAAGTTTTTAAAATTCTTTATGGATATCTAATCATTCTTATTTTAGGGACATGATTGTGTTTTTTTATGAAAGTTTTGCATAAGGAAAACATAATTTCTGGATTTTAGAAGTTGTCAAATCTTTTTCATAAACTATCCGACGTCGATAGGGAGTGGGCGGAAGGAACCATTTTAGAAGGAGCCATTTTCAGAATAAACAATTCCGAATGAAAATGTTTGGAATGATATGATCGGAATGAGACAGTCGAAAGGTACACTTCACAAGGGAAACCTTCTTCCAGGTTGGAAGAAGGTATTGCCTTCTTCTAGATTTGGAAGACGATAGGCACAGTTGATCTTGTGCCTACATTGTCAATTGCTTCCATTGATGTCTTTCGCACAGAGGTGTGGCAACCTTGGTCTAACACATTTAGGTTTGGATTTTTTTTTTCTAAATCGTTGTACCTAGAATGAGAAAATTGTTTTAAATGTTGTGTTATATCTTGTTATCATTCTCATCAGGTTAAAGGATCATCTTGGTTGAATGACCTTCGTGATAGGCTGATAGCAACAAATAAAGAGTAAGAAATGAGCAACATAATAAAAACAAATATTTTTAATTAATTAAAGTATGGACCTAAATATTTTATACAAACACGATGATAAAACTCAAACAAAAATGGTAAATGTGAGGCAAGTAAAATATTATAAGCAATTAAAGAGAAACGGGAGCAGAAAATGACAGCAACTTACAGAAGGAGAAAACGAAAACAAATCGGAGAGAAATGAAACTTATGTACAATAGTCTGCTATATATAAGAAACAATGGGAGCTTATGCAAGGGATAAATCAACCAACGAATTAGCTAACAACTCCCCTCAAATGAATTGAAGGCAAAAAAAAAAAAAAAAAAAAAAAAATCTTCCAAAGGGCAATTGAAGTATGGGAGAAACCTAAAAATTTGGATAAAAAGTACATCTACAAATAATAAAGAGCTAAAGTAGTTAAATGAAATCCATAATTCTGAAATTAATAAAACAAAAAAATGTAATAAACACTAAAGCCTGCCAACAAATGAACATGAAATGGTAAAAAATTGAAACAAGTACAAAAGGGAAGTGTGCAGACAAGTTCCAAGATTATAAAAACCTCAATTCTTGCAAACAAGACCGAAATATTTGTAAAGAATAGACAAAAGTATGTAAAGACTAGGCAGAAAGACACAGAGCAGGTTACCACATATTCAAAGGAGATTGCACACATTGCGGTCTTGATGGGGTCGTACATACTTTTTATAATGAAGCTAGGAACCAAGAACAACTTAAAAACGCAGGATTTGCCCTGGCCTCCATTTTAAGGCTCATATCATGGATTAACTAACCACAGATCACGTACGAAAAGTCACCTTTTGAAATTAAGAGGACCGTTTAAATTAAAAGTTTAAAATCACAAGACCACAACTGATAAAATTGGTCAAATTACAGAACCATTGCAAGTATTAACTCTGCCTAACAATTAACAAACCATATGGTTAGTTAGTTGGTCAGCTGCTTTAAAATAAATTACTTCTATCCATATTATATTGACTTCGATTTCTTCCAAAAATATTACTCGTAAATGGAAAAGACTTCAAAATTCTTATCATCTAAAAACATAATGTATGTCAATTCATATTATATTTCCGATTTTGTTCATTTTTTTGTGTACTAATAAAAATATACATTTTACTTTAGATGTTGTACATTTTATTTTAGTTGACAAAATTATTTTTACTGTATTTTTGTTAGACAAAATTACGTACCCTTACACAGTTATAACTCCTTTATTATTTAATAACTCCGTCATTATTGTCATACACTTATATCTATCATATCTTTTCCTATTTTTTAATTATCATTTTATTAAAATTATCATATAACAATTAATTCAATTGTATATTATATTTTAGTAAAATATCTATGAATGTTAAATCATATGTGTGTACATAATACATATAATACTTGGGTATATATACACTAATATATGTGCGTCATAAGTAAACATTCATGCAACGACTGCGGTCTTTTCCATAATTGGAAAAGGACCACAAAAGAGGTAAATTTGACCCGCTTGAAGGTAAATAGACGGCTCGTAGCCTAATACTCCTATAGGCGGTCTAACAGTTATTAGAGTTTGGTCTAATTTGAGTTTTCAATAATTCTTGGAACTCTCTTTCCAAATTATAACACATATATACTACATATTATATCACGTACAAATATATATATATATATATATATATATATATATATATATATGATTTGTTTAAACTAATAAAAATGCAAGAGATTTACATTTAGGGTTTGTTTTCGAAGACAAGTAATTGTATGAATCATTCAAGTAAAATATTATATGTACTATCATTTTCTTATTGGATACTTTAATTAATTTAGAAAAACAAAGTCCCTTTTTAAATTTATAATATGGCGTCGTTATTATTAGCTAAAAATCAATTTAGATTTTTTAAAAAAATATACGACCTCGATTTTTATTTATTTATTTATTTATAAGTTGACGTCGTAGTATCATTTATTTATTATGTCTGCAAGAACGATATCGAAATAACCAATGACGAATTTCTTAAATAATTGAAGTTAAAAGTGTTATTTGTAGTAGAGGAGTTTACGAGAGAAGTGGTCCAAAAATCATGATAACAAAAAAATAAAAGCATGTTGAACTGAGGCAAGAGAATGGATGCATGTTACCAGGCTGATGATCGGGCTCTGGTCAGAAATAAAATTAAAAATAATTTAAATTATACAAAAAGAAGAAAAAAAAGAAAAAAAGAAGAAGGATTGAAATACAAATATTGGTAGCTTAGCTTAGGGTTCCGTGCACCATTTGCAAAAAAGTTAGAAGTTCAACGTAACATTTGGATCTTCCTGAAACATTTGCATACAAAACACCTCAATGGCTCAATCAATCATTCCACATGCTGAAAATGTTAGGATTGGAACCCTGCACCGAGTCATTGGACCACCCGGTATAAGTCCCGGACGGCATATCATAATCAACTTTCACTACTGCAAGCTCCTGATCTCCTCCTCCTCCAGAATTGGAATTTGTAGCCATCCCAAGCGTGCTATTACCAAGATACCCTCCTCCACTGTAACTCCCGCTAGAGCTTCCGCCATTGTTGTCCATCACCGAAGAAGACGACCCGCCCATGTTCATCAACCCGTGGAGCAAAACCGGGTTGCCGCTCTGAAGATACGGGTTGTTGTTGTTATTGTTGTAATACTGAGAGGTCTGGGGGGAGGGGTTTAAGTAAGATGGGGAGTGTTGTTGTTGTTGATGATGGAGTTGAAGGTGCGTTTGGATGTAGGTGTAGGGCGATTCCTGGGCGGCGTAGTGGTGGGAGAAATCTTGGTTTTGTAGGGTGAGCAGTGGCTGGGCGTCGAAGGGTTGCATGAGGGGGTACGCCGCGGCGGCGGCGGCGGCGTGAATGGGTCCCGCTGTGGCGGCGCCGTAGTGGAAACTGGAGTTGAGGGCCAGCATTTCTTGGTCGCGTTTCCGGGAGGATTCTAGGGCTTGCGCTTCCTTGAGGCGCTTGGCGGCGCCTCCGCCGATGGGGAGGGTGTTGCTTTCCAGAATGGCTTTCACGTCGTAGCGGCTCATGTCGAAGTTCGTCACGGCGTTTAGACCCCGGAACTTTATTGCCGCTATGTCGTATGCCTCCGCTGCTTCCTCCTCGGTGCCTGCATGCATGGAATCATAATTGTTCTAAATCCAGCCAAAATAGCAATAGATTCACACTTGTAATCATAAGTTTAAACGTTTGGATTCTTGTGATCTTTTACCAGAAAATAAACCAGCTTAAATTACTTATAGTTGGCTGGCTCAAACTAAAGTGCAAGTGATGATCTTACTGGCAATGATTACAAGCTCGAGTTTATTTACATCCGAAAGGATTGTGAGGTTTTCCTCACAGGAAATAAACCAGCATAGATTATTTATAGTTGATTGGCTCAAATTAAGGGGATAAGGATACGAACTCGTGATTTTGTGGTTTTTTGGCGACTAGAGTTACAAGGCAGGATTTACTAACACACTAAATGGTCGTGGGTGTCCTCATATATCAAGCCCTTGGGTTTGAACCGATCAGCTATGGGTAACCAAAGCTGGTTTACCTCCTTGTGATCCATTGCTGGCTAGGGTCACAGGGCTAGGGTTTATTCACTACTTACACAGTCAGGATTAGAGTTTACCTCGTTAATCCCAAAAAAACAAAAAGAAAACACAATTACCGCAGGAAAACTCGATCTCACACTTTCCTCCGTCAACTTGTGACTCCCAAATATTAATGGATATATGGAAAAAGAAATTGCTTACTGAAAGTTCCCAGGTAGAGATCTTTGTTGCCAGCGACCCTCCCAATTCTGGCCTGCCATCGTCCATGCTGATGATGCCTGCTCGTAGATACTCTTCATGAATGAGAGAGAGAGAGAAGAGGGAGAGATAGGATCTTTGTCCTCTTTTCATCATTTACAGTTTACCTTAAAAATAATAGCAAGAAAAACATGTTTTTTTTTTCTATGAAAAGAGGAAAGACTTTGAACCTTGTTACTCCGCGATACATAGATGCACCTCTGGAGAATCCACTACTCTTCCTGGAATTTAAAAATGAGATATAAAAAAAAAATTATTTTACAGAAAAAAAAAAGGAGCTAGGAAAATAATTTATTAAAAAAAAAAAGAAGAATTGTCAGTCCCCAGATTAAAGGATGAATCTCAAAGACAAAATCAATTTCTTGTTTTATACCAGGTGTTTACATATAAAGAATTCGTAATATCTATTTATTTCTAGTAATTATTTTTTATTAATTAAATTAAATTAATCCATAATAAAATAATAATAATAATAAAAACAACTAATTACCTTCTGATTGCAGCTACAAATTCTTGTCTAGTCATGTGTTTCATCTCCTCCAATTCTTTCTCATAGTTACTGATCTGCATTCAAGAAATTCAATTCCCAGCAACATTAAATTTTCTTCTTCTTTTTTCCCCCGAAAATTAAATCAAAAGGTCCAAATTAATACGACACATGCAATGAAAGAACAAAATGTTTACTGGGAAATTAGTAGTTGTAGAAGTTCCCCAATATTTTAATGCAGCAAGATCATAAGCCCTAGCTGCTTTATCCTCCTTATCGTATCCACCTATATTCATATTAATAAAAAACAAAAAAAAAATATTATCCCTAATAAAAAGATTATGATTATGAATAAATATACTTTATTTTTTAAAAAATGGACAGAATGTAGAAGGAAAAACTCACCCAAATACACTATTATTAGTGATTATCAGATCCGACCAAGTCAATACCAATAAAAGAAAATTTGTTAGCAATCATCAACAACAATAATAATAATAATTAAAACTTAGAAAACGTGGAAATTAAACCTTGACGACCCTTTCGTGATTGCCCTTCCCTCCTGCAACTATTATCCCACAGATGAGCTTCATACCTTCCTGTCCATCTATGCCTACAAACACATACAACCCGATCGAGATGAGGTTAAATAAATTAATTTTATAAAAACGAAGATTTTGAACCAATAAGTATATATCACAATAATAATAATTTTTTCTGTATTAATATGACCAAATACTATAAGCACATTAGAAAATCTCACAATAATATAATGTTTATAACTAACCTTGTTACACCTCTATAAATGGATGTTCTTTGTCCAAAAGTATCCAAGGCCCTTCTAGGAGTAGCTGCTTCCACTATGCTTGTGTTACTATTTTCAGCGCTACCACTAGCCGTGGCATTACCACTAGGGCTAGCGGCATGAGTAGCCGAGCCTTTCCCACTGGTCCCCATAGACAGCGTCAATGACTGCATATTACACGCGTTGTTCTCTTGGAGCTCGAAGCCGCCGCCCGCACCGGCGGCCACCGTCACGCCGCCGGTTTGGACCGGCAGCAGACCGGCGTTACTCGAGAAGAGATAGTCCGGTTCATTTGCTTGGATGTCATTGTAGGAGACTAAATCCGGTTGGTTGCAATCCACCTTGCCAACGCCTAGGAAATCAGCAACCTTGGGCACCTCGTTGCTCCCTTGGGTGCTAATCAAATTCCACTCTGCACATCCCAAACAAGAAATATGTCAAGATTTTATTGCCCAAATTAAATGAACCCGACAAAGATTTGATTGTGTTGGGTCAGAGGCCAGTAATGACCAAGTCTAGCACCCAATGACTGGGGATGATTGGACAGAGACCAGTAAAGGGCTTAAAAGGTCATGTCCAGCACCTAACCGTCTCGAAAATGTGTGGCGCTATAGTTTTTGGCGTAGTGATAAGCACTTAATTAATCATAACAAATTGGATTAGTTTTATTCTGATCAGTAGATATCAGTACAGTATGCAAATAAGGGAAGGGAATAGAGAGAATATATATATATATATAATGAATTATATATGTTAATTACCTGGATTTTGGAAAGAAGTATCAAGACTGTCATTGACTAACCCTACAGAGAAGTGATGAGACTGGGCAGCAGCCTGAGAAGGAGAGAGGGGGAAAGAAAGCCAGTTGTTGGAATTCATGGAGCCCATTAATCTCTTCTCTCTATCTGGGATATATAGATTTCTTCTAAGATTTAATTCCTTCTATGAAATCAATACCTGCAAAAGCCCAGAGTGAATATCAGAAAAAAAAAAAAAAGGGAATTTTGACTAGAAAACTGATGAAGTAAAGAAACAGTGGATAAGATTATACCCTACAAAATCATAAATAGTCTTCAAGACTATACTCCTCTCTCTCTCTCTCACTGGAAGTGTGTTATACTTGAAGAAAAAAGGAATAGTATGAGGGAGAGAGAGGAGAAGAGGTGAAAAAGGGGAATGAAGTGAAAGAAACATGTATTTATATTTCAAGATTTTCAAAAACCCTTTTAAGGAATGGTCAGATGAATTGAGCTGACCACTGACACACAACAAATTCCAACACTAAAACCTACCTATACATTTAAAAAAATAAAAACCTAAATAACTATAGAGATGTGACAACTTCTTCAAACTATAACTCAATGAAAAAAAATTGTTATACATTTATGTCAAAATTAATTAATATAATGAATAGGTGTATATAGACAAACCTAGAATACTAAGTAGATATATGTAGAAGAATACATGAACACCCTAACCCCACCCCTACCCCTACCCCCCAACCTAACCCTAACCCTGGGGTTTATTGGAACTCTCTTAGTTCTCGAAGTTGGTAAAAAATGACACCCCAAAGCCCAGCATTCCCACAACACGCACATCATCTCCCCTTGGACTCATATCCACAGTAACTAAAGTTTAACCGACCTATCTCTTCTTTCACTCGTGCAGCCAGTTGGACTACTTCACTTTTTTACTCATTCATATTTTTTTATTTCTTTATATATAAAACTCAACTGCAAGCTGATATACATATAGCTGAGGTTTTGTTGTTGGCATGCAACATATATAATTTTTTTTTACATAATGAGAGTGCATAAGTTTTAAGAAAAATATAATGCATGAAAAAATCCACATATATATTTTTTACAAAGAAAGAAAAAACAAATTAAAGAATATTTACTTGTATATTTTTCAAAGTTGGAAAATGAATTGAAATTTTTTTTAAAATGTAAATTAGAACAAAATTTGACCTAAGATATATAGGGCATACACAAAACACAGTATTTAACATACCAACAATGCTACAAACTCTTCCTATAATTTTCCTACAAATTTCTGTTCTGAAATGTCATCATGTGACTGTTAGTTTTTTTTGAAAACATGTGATTGGTAATTAAATCTATTTATTAGTTAGTGGTGAGTAAGCCAATTCATTGACACCCAATAAATGAAAGTCCGACCCATCATGAAGGGAAAGTTTGGAGGTAAAATAGGAGAGGAAAGGAGCATAGACACCATATAATATAAGCCATTTTTATCTACTAATACATATAATTTAGTTATACATGATATGGCAAAACTAAAAGCGCAGCAACAATTAAAACGTTACACAAATACGGGCCAAATGAGCCCTACTATAATACAGACCATTTTTTGGTCTATTGATATAACATGCATGAATAAACACGGTTAATTGTCAGTATTTTAGAAGACTACATATATTCGGAACCCTAAAATCAATATGAAATAACCAAACATGATAGATTGAAGATGAATGTGTAACCATGAAAAAACCAGTCTCAAATTACTGCAATGTCAGGCATTGTTAAATAAGACGTAGACGTACGGACATGCAATAGTTTAAGGAAAATATCCGACATATTAAATAATTAAAGTACTGACAAGGGAGTAAGATTTACTCTAATTCATTAAAAACTCAAAAATTTTAATAAACAGAATGAAGAGAGAGAGAGAGAGAGAGGGGGTGTAACGTTTTAGGTATTGTTGTTTCCAAGTAGAAATCTGTTGACCGTCTGATTGGAAATCGCACTCGTCAAAAAAGGTTCAAAACAGATTAAATTTTATTTATTTTGAATTTAATTAATTAGTTTTTTATTGTTTTCGGCCGTGCATGTCCTCTGTAAACTACAACTTCATGCTGTCTTCCACTGAAAAGTGAAAAACCCTTCTCAGTCAAAAGAAACATTTTTTCAAAGACCATAATTAAGAATTAACCAACATTACAGTCAACTTAAACACATGGTTAATTACAATAATATTGTTTCATTATATTAATATAATCCACTCTACCTATCTCTCCTGCACTCTGATCTTTATGTCAGAACGTCTGCAAAACCTTGCAATCCCAGAAGCAAAAGGCTACTGTATTTTTCAATACATATTTATAAAAAATAAAAAAAAAACTATTTAATATTGAAAAATCATGAAACAAAGAATAATGAAATAGAAAACATAGCATTTTACATTTACTTCTTCATGCATGCATCAACGTAAGAACGAAATGGAGTCGGGGCGGCTAACCCCAGCCAAATTGGTCAGATTGTTGGTTTGATAACCACAAAATTCTATGTTCAACTCTTAGTGAGAGCAGTGGACAATCTGGGCTGGTTTAATTTATCTTTTAGCGGTCATTTATCGGCTAGGGTCACTGAAATTTACCCAATGCACAATCTCGAATAGTGATTATGGGTTTTTCTCGTGACAAAAAAAAAAAAAAAAAAAAAAAAAAAAAAAAAAAAAAAAAAAAAAAAAAAAAAAAAAAAAAAAAAAAAAAAAAAGGGGGAAAAAAAAAAAAAAAAAAAAAAAAA
>NC_044929.1:14192271-14211832 GCF_003576645.1 Ipomoea triloba | reverse complement strand
CTCGTAAAAAAAAAAAAAAAAAAAAAAAAAAAAACTAAATGCAGCAGCTTCTGCTGATAATATAATATTAAAAACTAGATAGCTGGTAAAAATCCCAGCAATAAAATGAAAAGAATAATAATAAAAAGGTTAGGTTGCAGAGGATGGGAATGAATGAACTAACATAGAACTTACTAAATATGAAAACTGACTTAGCAGTGAAGAAGAATCTGTTTCTCTGCGGCCAGAAGCTTTTGTGTTTCTGTATATTATCTATCAGGCAGGCTTCTGCAACTTTTCTTCTTCTTTTTCTGAGTCTATGGCACTGTGTGCATTGTAAATAGTGTTGGGAAAAGTGATGAAATAATAAGAATAATAAAGGGGGTGGGAATTTGCTGGCTGTGATCTATTGGCCGGTTATTAGGGTATAGTATGAAAAGAGCAAAAACACATTTAATTCTTCACACGCCGTTTCATGTTCTAGGGCGCGATCCCAATTTCCCCTCTTCATTTTCTCAACATTATATTTTATCTTATAAAAACTATCAAAATAAATAAAATCTTTTATTTAATTATACTTGATTGAGTATTTAAGTAATCCGGCCTCACAATTTAATTTACTGCTGCATTCACTGTGAGGCGGTGATGCCATTCTTAATTCTCATAATTTCCCCCATAATATTAATTCAAAAGTGTGGAAATTCTCATAATTTTCCCCATATTAATTCAAAAGTATGGAAAATTAATTAATTTTTTTTTGTACTGCCCCACTAAAATTCAAACGCATGACTTCCCATTTGAGCTCCTATTTGGGAGAGTCATTTCATGTCACTTGACCATAAAGTCATTGGCGAAAAATAAATTAATTAATACAATAAAGTCTTCACTTTCGAAATTAGAAACACTAGTGTTTTACCCGTACGTTGCACGGAAAATTTTTTGTTATTATGAATTTAAATTTAATGAATAGAAAAAATAAAAAGATGTTAAAATATACAATATAATAATATAATTGGACTTTTATATATTTAGTCAAGTATCTATTTTCATAACATACAAAATTTAAATTTAAATTTTATATGGTTAATATAATCTCTAATCATGTACATATTTAGATAAATTTATAAAAAAATTTACATAATTAAGTTGATTTATTCATAATTGTAGTTATATATATTATAATTGTAAAAATATGAATAATAACTAAGAGTATTATACTTAGAAATTAATTAAAAATGTAAATTTTAAATTTTGTATGAGGAAGTTTAAACTATAATCTGACGTATTTCCTTATATGATTCTATAATACATTATATATACACATAATATTTATTAATCTGTATATAGGAAATTCTATAATACAATTTCATTAATTATAATTTATATTGATAGATTTATAATTAAAAATTTACATTTAGAAATTTAAAAACGAGTATTTAAATTTTGTATGATTAATATAGTGCATAAATATATGTATGTATTTTATAAATATTTATGAACACATATTTTGTTATTTTTATAATTTTATTTTCTTAATTATATTTCATATTTTATTAATTATAATTTAATGAAATTTTCAAAAATATTGCCATGGAAGGAATATTATATTTCTCAATGAAATTAATTATATTAATTATAATTACCAAATATTTTGGCAATTACCATAATAATTTCATTAATTATATTAATTATAATATTTTCTTCTCTTCTCTTCTAATATTAAAATATATTACCATAAATTATCATAATAATGAATGAAATTGCCACAATTTTGAAATATATTACAACAAGAGTACCATAATAATTACAAGAAAGAAGGGAAAAATTACCAGAATAATTACCTTTCATAAATATTATGAAAGTAAATTAAAAATTAATTATGTATTGAAGTAAGTATAATTTATTTTATGCTGATAATATTATACATTAAGTATAAAAATATATATGTATTAAGATTATCATAATAATTACACTGAAAAAGGTGAATAGAATGACAATAAATAATTATCATGCAATAATATTAATAATTAATTATTAAGGCATGTATGATTTATTTTGTACTAATAATATATAATATATAAGATATAATATTATTAAATCAAAATAATTAAAAATAATGTGTCCACAATATAAAAGATTTTATAATTGACTTAATAATTAACTATTAATTTTTATTGCCTAATACAAATTCTCAATTATTAAACATTATTTAGGGTAATTATTGTATGTCATGTAATACTAAAATTATTAAGTATGATTTTTATAATTAAGCTAAGGTATAATATTATTAAATCGAAATTAGTAAAAATAATGTGTCCATAGTACAAAATAAATTATACTTGTATTAATAATTAATTATTAATATAAGTGCCTAATATAAATTTACAATTATAGCTTTGTATAAGAAAAACATAGAAACTTGAATGGCTTGTACGAACTTTAACGTCAAACATACTGACTATGAGTTAAATAAAACCCTACAAAATTATCAAAATCACTAGCTATCGTCATCATCCTCGACCGCATCTCTACGCTCTTCTATAAAAACAAAATTATATATTGATTGATTTGCAGTTATAAAGATATATAGGGTATGATTTCTTCTTCTTATTATATACATAATTTACTAAAATAACCCTAAGTTTGATTTTACTAAATAACCTTGAGTTTGGGCGAGAAAACTTACCAAGCACTTATATATATATATATATATATATATATATATATATATATATATATATATATAGATTTCTATTCAAATGTGGCCGCGTCTTCCCGTGCGATTTACACCACTCAATGTTAAGAAATGCACCACTCAATGTTATTTGTGTGGTGCATTTCTTAATATTGAGTGGTGCACTTCTTAACAGTGAGTGGTGTAAACCGCACGGCCGCACGGGAAGGCGCGACCACACCTGAACATGACTCTCTCTCTATATATATATAGATTTCAAAGTATTGTAATAAACATTTGATTTAAGGGAAAGTTTGTATTTAATTGCCTGCCATATGACTATAGCCAACAAAGGATCAAATGAAGGTAAGCTAGCCTAAATTATATTTCTTCTTATAGTTGACCAAATCAAACTAAGAAGACTAATAGTCAACTTACTGAAAAGTCAAACTTGAAATGTTGTAGTTATCAAACCAACTACAAAACTAACTTGATTGGAGTTACTCTTAGTGATAAGAAAAATATGCAGACACTATCTTAGGGTGTGCATTGAATTTACCAATTACACTCCATCCACTCGGGCATCACTTTTGGAAAGCTACTCGATCTAATAAACCATCTAACAGTCATCTATGCTAGGTCTTGGGGATATATGAGCAGTGATTTTTTTAAAGGAGTTAATATCAATTTTAGTTTTTCAATTATAATGGCATTTTTTTTTGTCTTCAATTGCTATTAGTTTGAACAAGTCGATAATTTTTTAATCAATCAAATTTAATTTAAAATGTCTAAAATATTATCATTTTTTAAAATTTCACTAGCTTTTAGTCATGCAAATGTGACATATTGATCCATATGAAAAAAATGGGTCATAATTTTTTTTTATTTTTCATCTCTAGTTAGAGCAAAGAATGTATATAGTGTCATATATTTGTCGATATTAAGACTATATTCTAGTCACACTAGAATTCATTCTCATTCTCTCTGTGTTATTGTGAATTTAACTTTTATCATTTCTCATCTGACTATATATGTCTCTTTGTATTCTTAGCAAACTTAACGATTCATGGCTGCCAACCCTATCACCATTGTTGCTTTCACCGATGAAGCCGCTGCATCTTCCTAGGGGATTCCATGATATATGAGTGAGTACCTTGGCAAAGCCAAAGGTTTTGATTGGACTACTTGCTGAAGCTCGCCGACCTATTGGTTTGGATGGATAGAATCTCTATTTGTTCAAGGGCCTCCGCCCTGAGTACCATGTGATGGTTTCCTCATTAATCACTAAGGAACCTATGATGATTGATAAAATCAACAACTATCTCACAACACATCAAATTATATCTATGCGGATGATATCCTTTTGGCTACTTCCCAAGTCCCAACCCCACCATTAGCACTTGTTGCATAGAGAGGACCAACCACTGATTCTTGACGGGAACACACTACTAATCAACCTAGTAGTCGTAATCGTGTAAATATATAGAGGAGTTTGGGATTTTGGATGGACGTGGCAAAAGTGTCAAATCTCCAAAAACCTTAGTCATACTGCCCTACAATGTTATCGAAAATATTTAGGAGGGTAAAGAGTTAAGGGGGTTATAGTGTTTTTTAAAATTTTATATTAGAGATAATAAAAACAAATAAAAAACTAAAAGAGTACACAAATTGAGGTCGAAGGTCATCCCGCCTGTCATGAATCAAGAACATGTATACTTGTGTGCACCAAGGTGCATACAAGGGGGAATTGCATGCAAGCCGATTATTATTTATTAGTAGCTATTATGTGACTGTTTTTATTGATTTCCCAAAATCCCAAACTTACACAGTAATCCTTTCTTCTTCTTTTTTGGGTTGAAATTTCCAACTAAATATATATATATACACCACTATATTCTTGCTTCCTTGATTCCCTGTAATTGTAGGCCGGCATGCATGGACATAGCAGTGTATATGGATTGCTGCAAAATCAGGCAGTCTACAGAGATGCAACGCCAATAATAGCAAAGTAGCAGATTTTAGATTCAAGTCTAGCCAGGTCGTAGGGTGCAAAGGAGGGGGCAACCTTGTAGTTTGAGGTGGACAAAGAAGGGCAAAATGGTAACATGAAATACACGATAATCCATAGGTGTAGACTGTAGAGAGAGAGAGTGGTACAACATTGAAAGTTTCCAGGCGAGAGGTGGTGGTGGATTGGTGGGAGAGAACGCCGGGAAAGTGCTCGTGTCGCCTCGAAACGCTGCACTTCTATTTTTCACTTTCTTTTTTCTTTTCTAAACACTATGCTGCATTATATATATTGCTGTAAGTGGGCAATATAATAAAATTTTTTGTTGCTTTTAGTTTTCTTAGCAATGGAGATAGCTAGACAGGGAACATAACCTTAGGCTTAGGGTTAGGGTTTAGGGTTAGGGTTATTTTTCTTGGTTCAAATAACATGGCCGGGTAAGGTTTTCTCGGACAACAAATTTTAATCGATCAAACTCTTCATATAATCATATATATGTTATATGTATGTGATGAATTTAATTAACTTTGGTTTAGGGAAAGTTTGTAGTTAGGGGTGAATCTAGAATTTCTTTTAGTGGGAAAGATTAAAATAAAAGAGATAGTTTGAAAAATAAAAATGAAACACTTAGAAGTATAGCCATAAATATTGTTGAATATAGACAAAAAATTAAAACACATCAAAATTTTATTAAAAAAATTGTAAAAATTCAAGAAAAACAATGAGATTCAACCCTTTGACCTTTCTTACATTAAGGACATAACTTGCAATCTTACCTAACTCATCTTTTGATTATACTTATATTTGTATATTTTATATCTAAACATGCAATATACCTAACTCAATGTACATTATTTGTTGCACTTTTAATATATTTTTACTCGCACTTTTAATACATTTTACTTGCACTTATGTTCACTATATGAAAATGATACTTGAACTTTTAACACAATTTACTTGCAAATCAATGTTCAATTATTTATTAAAATGCCACTGCATTTAACAAAAACAGTGTTTTAATCCATCAAAGTTGGACACATGGACGACTGCGATTGGTTCTCAATTCTCTCTTGAGCATTTGGTTCTCAGCTGATCTATATATATATATATATATAACTCTCCTCCGCTTATTGATAAGTGCCAAACAGTTCACTTGACAGTTCACTTTTTTGATGTTATGGTGCATTTAACAGTTCACTTGGTGTGGGAAATTAAAATGTGTGGTCATATATTCTTGATGTATATATATCAATTTGAGAGATATATGGGAATTTTGAAAGGATTGGGAGAAATCGATATTGGTCAGAAGGGAGAATAATTGAAGCTTATGGCGCTGAAGAAGTCATTGATTTCTGTATTGATTATTTGGGTTTTACCTCAGTTGATTTTGGTCGACTAGGATATCATGATGAACCATTTATACTTGCACCTCAAGCTAAACAAGTCCTTTATGTTTTTTATCCTATTGATAGTAAGTGGTCAGTTGTCTTACAAGGCAAAAGAATTATTGTTGGTGTTGGTGATGTTGTGGATGAAGAAGAATGTGACTACTTTGATGAAGCTCCATCATTTTCTATTCGTATTCAACATGTGGCTTTAGGTGAAGATAACATTGATACAAGTTACATGCGTAATGATCATGGAGAAGGATTGTGCGTTGACCATCCGATAGTATAATTTCTAAGATGTAAGCTTATTTATTTTTTTTATAACATGTTTTTATATATAGAGAGGGATGTTTTTAATAATATTGTTATCTTATGCATGTGCAGGTATATATATTCATGGCCTATCTTACAGAGCCTACAAAGACTACAATGACTATGTCTGATGGTAGAGAGTCTCCCACAATGCCTAGAACAAGAGGACCTGCATCTTGTAAGAAAATGAAAAAGAAAAAGTCAGATGATGAGCTTATGACAATTGAGTTCGATGAGCATTTTAGGCCTATTGGCCCAAATGCAAAGCATTTCTCATCTTATCTTGGTACTTTGGTTTGTCATCACATGGATATTAACAATTTAGCATAAGAGATTAGCCTCAAGTCTCAAAAGAGCTTAAAGAATCAATTTGACAGGACCTTAAGGTAATAAGCATTAACTTAATTTATATATTGATCATTACTTTTATATATATATATATATATATATATATATATATATATATATATATATATATATATATATATATATATATATATATATATATAAAACTCTCCCACAGAATGGTGGGGTTTCATCAACAAAATATTTTTTGTATGATCAAAATATATATATATATATATATATATATATATATAGATCATACAAAAAATATTTTGAAGATTGTGTGGTTGCGTTGGAAAGACTTCAAGAGCAGATTGGTGCGTGATTCATCAATAAAAAACATCATAAATATAACTCTCTCACAGAGTTAGAACAATGGAACAATTTGTAGCATATCCATCAAACTAAAGAGTTCAAGGTAAACTTAATAATCATGTTTTATTAGTCGTCTTAATGCTTTATTACTATTAACATGTTATTATTTAATAATAAATGGTATTTTAGGCCCAAGTAAGAAGTATATGGAGTTGCAAGCTCGAAATGAGCATCCTTACTACTTAGGATCAAGGGGTTATATTCGAAAGCAGTCTGAGTGGATGATGTGACAGTTGTTTGCGTGCATAGGGGTGAGGTGTCAAGGAATGTGGATGTATGTGTAAAGATTAAAACGAAGAGTCTATGACTCCCCGAGTATCGGTCTCGAAGGAGGGACGTGGAGGTGTATCAAATGCGAATGCTTTCATTCAATCGAATCATGTGATGCATTGAGTATGGATAGTGAGTGTGGTGAATGGTAGTTGAGAGGTGTAAATGATCATAAGGTAGTGAAATTTTAATGTAAGAAATAAGAAATAAGATATAAGAAAACAAATATAAGAAAACAAGGGATTAGACCGTGTTCATCTATGTTGCATCCTAGTGTGTCTCAAGTAGTGGATAAATGGTGCAATGATGTTGGCTATTCAAGAGTGTGTCTTCTTAGTCCTTTTCCACCTTTGTGTAATAGGGCATCTCAGGCTTAGGAGTGCCTTTTAGCAACCAAAAGCCCTAAGAGACATTTTATCAAACACATTTGTTAGGAACATCATGTAATAGGTTTTGATGATACCAACTGTTAAGTAGAAATCCCCAAGTCTCGATACATAGGCAAAACGCTGTAAGTTCGACAAGTAAACCAAGAGCGAAAATACAACCGGGTAACTTGAGCTCAACTCGGAAAATATTTAAGCTTAAGGTAAACCTGTTTGAACATCTTAGAAGTCTCGTGTTGTAACCATATAGACAGATCAGAAGAAAGCATGGGACAACTCTGGAGGAATAAGGGTCTGCGAGACATCAACTAAGTCTCGAGACATAAGCAGAGTTCGAGAGGTAGGACCTCTCGATACAGCTATCTAGTTCGAGACATAAACAGAGTTCGAGAGATAGACCTCTCGATACTTGAGTACGAGACATCAAGCGATCAAGATATCAACCTTGGTCTCGATACACTAACAATTCTCCAACAAAGCTGAATGACGGTCATACTTAAAGTTTGGAGAAGAAGAATATCATGGAGATGGAATAATGAAGAGGTGCCGAACGTGAAGATTTCAAAATGGGCGGAAATGGATGACACGTCAGATTTCCACCACAAACGGTCAAAAGGTGCACCAATGCTGAAGTGATCTGATTCCCTACAAACAAGGAACAATGGGAATATAAAAAGAGTAACTTTTACCAAAAGACGAAAGTGGAGCATGGACTCAAGAAAGTGAACTATGGAATATTCACTACAAGACAAAGAGGTTCAAGTTACAAGATCACTACTCCATAAAATATGCTGAAAATATGCAAGACCCATGATCAGCATGGGAGACAAATTTCAAACGGAATAATTTTCCCTCCAACGGAATTATTCCTCTACTCTCATATATAAGGACGTAAAGACACAGAAGAAAACGAGGGGAAAAAAAAAGGGGAAAAGAGAGAAAAAGGAGTTAAAAAGAAAAGAAGTTCGAAATTCTTAAGAAGTGTCTGTCTAAAACGTTCAAGTGCAAGTGCTAAATTTGGAATATCATCCTGATATTCAAAACAGCGAGAAAACACATCTTAGTGTTTAAGAGAGTTACAAAGCTTAAACTGTTATACATCTAGAAGGTGACCGAAGCTGCTCTACATCGAAGTTGATTCAACGATAGCTTGTGGTCAGATTGGAGTCTGTTACATTCAACTGTGACAACCAAAAACACCTTGCTTTGGATTAAGCAAGAGAGGTGGAGTAACCTGGCAGCTGTCCGAGTGAAAGAAACCTGAGGCTTGACGCGGGCTTGGTGATCAAAGGTCAAGTGCTCGAGAGGTGGAGTAACTGGAAGCGGGGAGAAAGACCTTGGAGAGGCGGAGTAACCTGGGAGCTGTCTTGTGAAGATCCTGAGGCTTGACGCGGGCTTGGTGATCAAAGGTCAAGTGCTCGAGAGGTGGAGTAACAAGAAGCGGGGCGAAAAACCTGAGGCTTGAGGCGGGCTTCGTGATCAAAGCTCAAGCGCTCGATATTGTACTAAAAAGGGAAGTTTTTAGTGCAATCCTTCCAGGGAGTTTCTGGAAGAAGAGTGGACGTAGGCGGGTTGGCCGAACCACTTAAAAATCTCTCTTGCATTTACTTACTGTTTTTATCTCTCGCTAACCTCTCGATTGCACTGCATATAAACGCACTTCTCGAACTAACTTAAACTCGTGCTAACTAAAAGGGGATAACATTTCCGCTGCGCATAAAACTTTGTCTTCACCTCGTGAGGTATCAAACCTAAACATCCTAAGTTCAATACACACGAGAGGTTGAAAAGATTTGCAAAATCTTATACAAGTCTATTCACCCCCACCCCTCTAGACTTGTACCCCATCCCCTTGGGACCAACAATTGTATCAGAGCAAGTTCTCTGATCGATATAAACCTTTGTTTATATTGCCTAGAGATCCTTCTTTGAAAAATCTTTTAAAAATTTTCAAAGCACGAGATAATTTTTCTAATATGGATAGCATGTTGTCGAGACATCTTCTCTTTGATCTTAGCAGGTTCGATGACTGGAAAACACGCATGCTTGCGTATCTATCAGCCCTCCATGATGAGATGGCCGAAGTTATAACATCTGGACCAGTCAAGATCATGATGGTAAACACGACTGCTGAGCAAACCAGAGATACACCAAAGTATGTCCCCAAACCTAGGGAAGAATGGACAAGTGATGATAGGAAGAGAAACAACTTGGACAACATTGCCAAGGATATTCTCTTCAGAGCTATAGACGAAACCATCTTTCCAAAAGTAAGAAAGTGCAAAACGGCGAAAGAGGTATGGGATACTTTGATGTTGATTGGTGAAGGTGACGAACAGGAGAAGGAGAACAAGCTCACCGTGGCCATGAAGAAGTTCGAGGACTTCAAGATGAAGCCAGGGGAGAGCATCGACAGCATGGAATCTCGTTTCATGAAGCTATCAATAGAGATCAGTGATCTCGAGAAGGAGATTCCACAAAAGGAGCTAAACCTGAAGGTCTTACGAGGCCTTACCAAGGAGTGGGAAATGAAGGTGATCACAATGCGTGATCACAGGGATTTGAAGAACACCACAACCGACCAACTATTCAGAGATCTCAAAGCCTTCGAATTTGAGATGTTTCCAAGAGATGAGGACGTGGTGGACAGACGGAATGTGGCACTGGTTGCGGACCAACCAACCACCTCCTCAAGGTCAGATTCTAATCCCACTGATTTTTTATCTGACGAACAGTTTGCTTTCTTCATAAGAAAATTCAGGAAGTTCATGAAGAAGACACCGGAAAGCAATACAAGTTCACCTTCCTCCTCAAGAAGGAAAAATGAGAAATACACATCCAGAGGAATGGAGGAAGAAGATCAAGGTCTATGCTACAACTGCAGGAGACCGGGGCACTTCAAGGCTGACTGTCCTTACCCTAAGGTAAGCAAGTATCAAGACCTAGAAGGTAGGAACTCCAGGAGAAAGGAGGAACCTAAAGAGAAGCCAGCACAAAGTGGCTTCAAGGGAGATACAAAGAAACATCTGCGCAGAAAGGCGCTTGTTGCTGAGGAACTCGAGAGAACAATCGAGGAGTCCGAGACGTCGAGCTCCAGTGAAAGCAGCAGCAGCTCAGAGGATGAGAGGGGGCTCATCTGCTTATACACCGAGGAAGAAGAGAATCAATGCCTAATGGCCATTGACAATGAGGTAACCTCTACTTCCACATCTCGCTGCTCTACTTCTACCTCTCGTTGTTCTTCTTTCAGAAGCGATGAAGATCCCTTTGAGATGCTTGAAACATTTAAAAGGGATCTCGCAGTCGCTAATAGCACTCATGCCAAAATCAGGGAAGAAAACAGCAAGCTAACTGCTGAAAGAGATATGCTTAAGAACATCTCGAAAGAGAATTCAGAGCTAACTCTCAAAGTAAGTGAGTTAGAAGCTAAAATAATCCAACTGACTGAAGAGTGCAAAACTCGAGAGATCACAGAAAATGATCTTAGAAAGGTTATAGCATCATATTCTAATTCCTCCAAAGCTATGGAGAAAATGGTGAATGATCACAGACCTACAAGTGATAGAACCGGTCTAGGGTTCCATCGAGACCATCTCTCGAGAAATAAACAGACCAATGGTTTGGGAACTTCAAGAAATGGAGGATCTCAACCCAAACCAAATAAAGGTCATAAAGGACCAACAGAAAAGACCAGGGTAGCTATTCATAAACCGTCCCTATACACCAGAAATGGAAAGTATAGGAAAGCTACGAAGAATGGCCGGGTAAACAATATCGAGAGATCACCTTGCTATCTCTCGCAAGGCCATTCCAAGTACAAAAAGAGCTACATTCCATATAATGCGCCTCAAGGCAAATATGGAAGGTCTGAGATCCACATAGTTAGGAACTCACGGATGGAGAAAGGCAGACTCTATCCATCTAGTGAGAATTGGTCATCGAATCACAATGTCTGGAAGAAACCTCACTTTCAGCTATTTCACATGACCAAACAGCATATGAAAGGCATGGTGCATAAGCCGGTCGAAAAGTCTCTACCTAAGTTGATTTATGCACCAAAGAGGCCTAAAACCTTTGCTAGCATTCCTTATAATTATCAAACGTACAATGGCTACATTGCGCCTAGGCCTGGAATATTGGGCATAAGGTATAAATGGATGCCTAAACTCACTAACCCACCAGGACCCAAAGTTTGGGTACCTAAACTTGCTTAATTGCCTTGCAGGACACCAGGGACGTGTGGTTCATTGACAGTGGATGTTCGAGACATATGACGGGAAATCTAACACTGCTAGAGAACATCCAACCTATCGAAGGTCCCTTGGTGACATTTGGCGACAACGAGAAGAAGGGACGCACAAAAGCTGTTGGTGAAATTCAAAAGAATGAGCTGGTTATTAAGGGAGTATCCTACGTTGAAGGGCTCAAGTTCAATCTCCTTAGTACAAGCCAGTTCTGTGACAAAGGCTACAAGGTTGTCTTCACCAAAAGCAAATGTCAGATTATGAGCGAGGAATCTCTCGAAGTCGTCTTGGAAGCAGCAAGGAAAGGAAACATGTACATAGTGGATTGGAGGTCTGCAAAACCATCCCTATGTATGCTAGCAAGGAGCAAGGAAGATTTATGCTGGGATTGGCATAGTAAGCTTAGTCATCTGAACTTCAAGACTATCAACAAGCTTACTAAGAGGAACTTAGTGGAAGGACTGCCCAAAGTGACGTTTCGAAAGGATAAAATTTGTGAGGCATGTCAACGTTGCAAACAGATCAAATCCTCCTTCAAGAGCAAAGCCGAGACATCATCCACTAGACCATTAAGTCTTCTTCACATGGACTTATTTGGCCCAGTGGATCCACCCAGCATAAAGGGAAAGAAGTACACTCTTGTGGTAGTAGATGACTACACAAGATTCACTTGGACCGTGTTCTTAACCAAGAAAAGTGAGACAAAAATTGCCTTGCCAAATCTCTTGAAGCAAGTTCAAGTTGAAAAGGAAGTCTCGATACTAAAGATCCGGTCAGATCAAGGAGGAGAGTTCGTTAATCAAGTAATCGAGAGCTACTGCAACGAGAACGGGATTCATCATCAACTGTCAGCTGCTCGAACGCCTCAACAAAACGGGGTTGCTGAAAGAAGGAACAGAACTCTCAAAGAAGCCGCAAGGACCATGCTCTCGCAAGCCAACATATCACAAGGATTTTGGGCAGAAGCAATCAACACAGCGTGCTACACCCAAAATCGGTCCTTGATAGTAAAAGGAGTTGGAAAGACTCCATATGAGTTGTGGAATGGAAGAAAACCGAATGTAAGCCACTTCCACTCATTCGGGTGCAAATGCTATATTCACAACAATGGGAAGACTCAACGAAGAACTTTTGAAGAAAAGGCAGATGATGGAGTATTTCTGGGATACTCATCGACAAGCAAAGCACTCAGAGTCTTCAACAAGCGGAGTTTGGTGGTTGAAGAGTCCATACATGTTACCTTTGATGAAAGGGCATCAACAGATCAACCATCAAAGACAACGGAAGCTGCTGAGGAAGATCAGCCAGAGTCTATCGAGAGATCAAACTTACCTCTCGAAGACAAGCAGTCGATAATTCGAGACGTAGCGGAACTCCAGTCAGAATCAGATGATGAAGAGTCTACCAAGAAGAAAGCTCCTGACTCAGTTGATCAAATCCAGATCATAGATGTTCAACCCACATCTCAACCTTCAACGGAAGTATCAACTGAGGAGCCACAACCCAACCTAAGATGGTTGAAGAGTCACCCTGCTGATCAAGTGATTGGAGATGTACGTGACAGAGTTCAAACCAGATCAGCATACAGAGAAAGCATGTTTGCTTGCTTTCTATCTCAAATAGAGCCTAAGGTGATCGAAGAGGCTCTATGTGATCCAGATTGGGTGCAAGCCATGCAAGAGGAACTTCATCAGTTTGAACGGAACGATGTTTGGGAACTAGTTCCGAGACCTCATCATCAGAATGTCATTGGTACAAAGTGGGTTTTCAGAAACAAGATGAATGAGGATGGAGTTATTGTTAGGAACAAGGCCAGACTTGTTGCCAAAGGCTACTGTCAGGAGGAAGGAATAGATTTTGATGAAACCTTCGCTCCAGTGGCACGTCTCGAAGCCATACGCATCTTTCTCGCATATGCCGCCTTCAAAGACTTTAAGGTATATCAAATGGATGTCAAGAGCGCTTTTCTGAACGGACTTCTCGAAGAAGAGGTGTACGTTGAACAACCTCCGGGTTTCTTGAAGGACGTGGGAGCTGACAAAGTATACAAATTAAAGAAGGCACTTTACGGCTTAAAACAAGCTCCGAGAGCTTGGTATGATACCTTATCCTCTTTTCTACTTCAGTGTGGGTTCACCAAAGGCCTAGTGGACAAAACATTGTTTAGAATTAAGGACGGGGATCACATCTTATTGGTGCAAATCTATGTGGACGATATCATTTTTGGAAGCACCAATCCAGACTTGTGCGAGAAGTTCTCCAGGTTGATGAAAGGGAAGTTCGAGATGAGCATGATGGGAGAACTAAACTACTTCCTTGGATTACAAGTGCGGCAGCTTAAGGAAGGCATCTTCATCAATCAGGAGAAATACACCAAGGATCTGCTCAGAAAATACAATATAGAAGGGAAATCCTCAGTCAAAGTACCCATGGGAACCTCTCTACGTATCGATGTCGACAGTGAAGGTCGAGAGGTCGATCAGACTACTTATCGAGGTATCTTCGGATCTCTTCTCTATTTAACTGCTAGTAGACCAGATATATNCCAGAATCAACGAAGGGTGAACAGATTGCGGAGCTTCCTGATAATCCAAGCAAGAATCCTATTCCCATCCAAGGTGAATGGATCCCCAAATACGAGGATATCCACAACGATGGGATACTGGAATCGGGAGGAGAGTCTTGCACAAGACGGACTCCTACTGCTGCACATTCTGGAAAAGGGCCTTCCTCAACCAAATGGAGAACCAAGGGAAATGGAGAGGAAGACCAGATGGGACTTTCTGAGGTCAGCAGCAGTCAAAGGGGTGATCATACCTAATCCAAAGACATTAAGAGGATTAGCGATGAAGATGGTCACTCCCAACTACAGTAAGCAGCTCCGGAGAGAAGAACAATAAAAGGAAATAGCCACCCCTAGTTCTGTTATTAGACAAATAGGACTTTAGATGGCTAGTTCCTGCTTTAACGATAGATTCTTATTAGGCTGACCAAGGCCAAACAAAAGTTTCTAGGGAATCTAATAGGATATTGATTCATATGTAATGTATCTGGAAGTCACTAAATGAACTTAAGGATATGTTCCAAGTGATATCTTTTAGATGAATCAAACGTGTTTCTCTCGCAATCTGTGTTCGAAAGGTAGTTCGAGAGGTCACCCGATCAGTTTGTCTATATACGTTATGTCTCGAAGAAGGGTAGTTCAAGATGTCACTTCGAAAGATAACAAACTGATATCTCTGAACGGAGGAATAAGGAGGGTTAGGGATCAATCACTCAGGGGGAAGATCCTTAACCAGATCAAGACGGAGGAATAAGGAGGTTTAGGGATCAATCACTCAGGGGGAAGATCCTTAAACTCATGTGGAAGACAAGTATGCTTGTGAACAGCACTCATGCCAAAATCAGGGAAGAAAACAGCAAGCTAACTGCTGAAAGAGATATGCTTAAGAACGTCTCGAAAGAGAATTCAGAGCTAACTCTCAAAGTAAGTGAGTTAGAAGCTAAAATAATCCAACTGACTGAAGAGTGCAAAACTCGAGAGACACAGAAAATGATCTTAGAAAGGTTATAGCATCATACTAATTCCTCCAAAGCTATGGAGAAAATGGTGAATGATCACAGACCTACAAGTGATAGAACCGGTCTAGGGTTCCATCGAGACCATCTCTCGAGAATAAACAGACCAATGGTTTGGGAACTTCAAGAAATGGAGGATCTCAACCCAAACCAAAATAAGGTCATAAAGGACCAACAGAAAAGACCAGTAGCTTCATAAACCGTCCCTATACACCAGCAATGGAAAGTATAGGAAAGCTACGAAGAATGGCCGGGTAAACAATATCGAGAGATCACCTTGCTATCTCTCGCAAGGCCATTCCAAGTACAAAAAGAGCTACATTCCATATAATGCGCCTCAAGGCAAATATGGAAGGTCTGAGATCCACATAGTTAGGAACTCACGGATGGAGAAAGGCAGACTCTATCCATCTAGTGAGGATTGGTCATCGAATCACAATTCTGGAAGAAACCTCACTTTCAGCAATTTCACATGACCAAACAGCGTATGAAAGGCATGGTGCATAAGCCGGTCGAAAAGTCTCTACCTAAGTTGATTTATGCACCAAAGAGGCCTAAAACTTTGCTAGCATTCCTTATGATTATCAAACGTACAATGGCTACATTGCGCCTAGGCCTGGAATAATGGGCACAAGGTATAAATGGATGCCTAAACTCACTAACCCACCAGGACCCAAAGTTTGGGTACCTAAACTTGCTTAATTGCCTTGCAGGACACCAGGGACGTGTGGTTCATTGACAGTGGATGTTCGAGACATATGACGGGAAATCTAACACTGCTAGAGAACATCCAACCTATCGAAGGTCCCTTGGTGACATTTTGGCGACAACGAGAAGAAGGGACGCACAAAGCTGTTGGTGAAATTCAAAAGAATGAGCTGGTTATTAAGGGAGTATCCTACGTTGAAGGGCTCAAGTTCAATCTCCTTAGTACAAGCCAGTTCTGTGACAAGGGCACAAAGTTATCTTCACCAAAAGCAAATGCCAGATTATGAGCGAGGAATCTCTCGAAGTCGTCTTGGAAGCAGCAAGGAAAGGAAACATGTACATAGTGGATTGGAGGTCTGCAAAACCATCCCTATGTATGCTAGCAAGGAGCAAGGAAGATTTATGCTGGGATTGGCATAGTAAGCTTAGTCATCTGAACTTCAAGACTATCAACAAGCTTACTAAGAGGAACTTAGTGGAAGGACTGCCCAAAGTGACGTTTCGAAAGGATAAAATTTGTGAGGCATGTCAACGTTGCAAACAGATCAAATCCTCTTTCAAGAGCAAAGCCGAGACATCATCCACTAGACCATTAAGTCTTCTTCACATGGACTTATTTGGCCCAGTGGATCCACCCAGCATAAAGGGAAAGAAGTACACTCTTGTGGTAGTAGATGACTACACAAGATTCACATGGACCGTGTTCTTAACCAAGAAAAGTGAGACAAAAATTGCCCTGCCAAATCTCTTGAAGCAAGTTCAAGTTGAAAAGGATGTCTCGATACTAAAGATCCGGTCAGATCAAGGTGGAGAGTTCGTTAATCAAGTAATCGAGAGCTACTGCAACGAGAACGGGATTCATCATCAACTGTCAGCTGCTCGAACGCCTCAACAAAACGGGGTTGCTGAAAGAAGGAACAGAACTCTCAAAGAAGCGCAAGGACCATGCTCTCGCAAGCCAACATATCACAAGGATTTTGGGCAGAAGCAATCAACACAGCGTGCTATACCCAAAATCGGTCCTTGATCGTGAAAGGAGTTGGAAAGACTCCATATGAGTTGTGGAATGAAGAAAACCGAATGTAAGCCACTTCCACACATTCGGGTGCAAATGCTATATCCACAACAATGGGAAGGCTCAACGAAGAACTTTTGAAGAAAAGGCAGATGATGGAGTATTTCTGGGATACTCATCGACAAGCAAAGCATTCAGAGTCTTCAACAAGCGGAGTTTGGTGGTTGAAGAGTCCATACATGTTACCTTTGATGAAAGGGCATCGACAGATCAACCATCAAAGACAACGGAAGCAGCTGAGGAAGATCAGCCAGAGTCTATCGAGAGATCAAACTTACCTCTCGAAGACAAGCAGTCGATAGTTCGAGACGTAGCGGAACTCCAGTCAGAATCAGATGATGAAGATCTACCAAGAGAAAGCTCCTGACTCAGTTGATCAAATCCAGATCATAGATGTTCAACCCACATCTCAACCTTCAACGGAAGTATCAACTGAGGAGCCACAACCCGACCTAAGATGGCTGAGAGTCACCCTGCTGATCAAGTGATTGGAGATGTACGTGACAGAGTTCGAACCAGATCAGCATACAGAGAAAGCATGTTTGCTTGCTTTCTATCTCAAATAGAGCCTAAGGTGATCGATGAGGCTCTATGTGATCCAGATTGGGTGCAAGCCATGCAAGAGGAACTTCATCAGTTTGAACGGAACGATGTTTGGGAACTAGTTCCGAGACCTCATCATCAGAATGTCATTGGTACAAAGTGGGTTTTCAGAAACAAGATGAATGAGGATGGAGTTATTGTTAGGAACAAGGCCAGACTTGTTGCCAAAGGCTACTGTCAGGAGGAAGGAATAGATTTTGATGAAACCTTCGCTCCAGTGGCACGTCTCGAAGCCATACGCATCTTTCTCGCATATGCCGCCTTCAAAGACTTTAAGGTATATCAAATGGATGTCAAGAGCGCTTTTCTGAACGGACTTCTCGAAGAAGAGGTGTACGTTGAACAACCTCCGGGTTTCTTGAAGGACGTGGGAGCTGACAAAGTATACAAATTAAAGAAGGCACTTTACGGCTTAAAACAAGCTCCGAGAGCTTGGTATGATACCTTATCCTCTTTTCTACTTCAGTGTGGGTTCACCAAAGGCCTAGTGGACAAAACATTGTTTAGAATTAAGGACGGGGATCACATCTTATTGGTGCAAATCTATGTGGACGATATCATTTTTGGAAGCACCAATCCAGACTTGTGCGAGAAGTTCTCCAGGTTGATGAAAGGGAAGTTCGAGATGAGCATGATGGGAGAACTAAACTACTTCCTTGGATTACAAGTGAGACAGCTTAAGGAAGGTATCTTCATCAATCAGGAGAAATACACCAAGGATCTGCTCAGAAAATACAATATAGAAGGGAAATCCTCAGTCAAAGTACCCATGGGAACCTCTCTACGTATCGATGTCGACAGTGAAGGTCGAGAGGTCGATCAGACAACTTATCGAGGTATCATCGGATCTCTTCTCTATTTAACTGCTAGTAGACCAGATATATCCTTTGCAGTAGGTGTATGTGCTAGGTTTCAGGCAAGTCTAAGGAAAGTCACTTAAATGCATCTAAAAAGATTCTTAGATATCTCAAAGGTACGCAAAGTGTTGGACTTTGGTATTCGAGAGGTGGATCTTTCGAACTTATGGGTTATTCAGATGCGGACTTTGCCGGCTGTAAGATAGATCGAAAAAGCACATCAGGGACATGTCAGTTTCTAGGTGAAGTCAGCTTTAGGAGCTTAGATAGAAACAACAATTGCTGGCAGGGGGAATGTGGATATTTGATATCATCAAAGCAACGTAGTTGATCAGTTTGTCTATAACTTACTCGAAGAAGGTATTCGAGAGTCACTTCGAAAGATAACAAACTGGAAGGGAATAAGGATTAGGATCATCACTCAGGGGAAGATCCTTAACCAGATCAAGACGGAGGAATAAGGAGGTTTAGGGATCAATCACTCAGGGGGAAGATCCTTAAACTCATGTGGAAGACAATTCACCTTCGAGAGGTGAATCTGATATATGAGGGAAACGGCTAACTTTGGATATTAATGCTAGCCACGTGGTCATCGGTTACTGACGGTTTTTCGCACTTAAGGGTTATCTTGATTAATGGGAGCATGCCTATATACATCTTTATTATCCCACTATCCAAAAACCGCTCTATAATTACCAAAAATACCCTTACATATACATACCGTTATAAAGGGTATTTCTGACCTTTTACTTCTTAAA
>NC_044929.1:14120026-14192246 GCF_003576645.1 Ipomoea triloba | reverse complement strand
TTAAAGAAAACCGGTATCCTTCCTTGGGTCAAGCTCTCAACCCTACCCATATATCCAACCCGAATCCACACGATATAAAAGCCAAATCCTTCTTCTTTACCCGGATTCAAGCTAAAACCATTTACCCAAAATCCCCAAATCCTAAACGCAGTACACATTCCCTCCAAAACATCTAACCTTCATCAATGGCGTCCCAATCCTCTACATCAACCTCATCTTCCGACGCATATCAGAGGGAGTTGCTACACATTCGCTCTCAGATCAAACAAGTCAAGGCGGGGAGTATCCTTGACAGAAATGGCTTCATCACCAACTCCCCTAATCCAAAAATGGCAAAAAAAAATCCTGAAAAAGTTTGAGAAAGCAGGACTGATGAAATACATGACGCACGACTACCGAACCATTCACGCCCTCGACTTCACAGAATGGTTCGCAAATGCCAAGGTCACGAAGGGTAAAATCGAAAGCCGCTTTAATGATTTTCCCATCACAACATCTGTAGGTGACCTCAGAGCGGCATTTGATTTCGCGTCATCGGAGGAAGCAGTCAAGCATCTATCGGATTACGACTTGGACAAGCAAGCCTTCTGGGAGAAAATCCGACTAGCGACTGCACCACCCAGAGCATCCTCTGCCCTCCGCAAGTACCACCTACAGGAGCGGTTTGCTCTCGCTGCCGACCTAATCATGAAGTTTGTGCTCGGCAAGGTGTCCGGAACTGACGAGGTTAGTCTAGACCTCCTCAAAATCCTCCATGCCATTTGGAACAACAACAAGCTGGACTGGGCACATATTATCTTCAACTTCCTCCAACAGCAAGTGATACGCTCAGTCTCCAACACCAACCTGTCGATCAGTAAAAAGGTTGGTTTCGGCTTTGTTGTGCAATTTCTCCTAAGCCTGAAGGGCTTCGAACTGAGGGAGGGAAAAGAGATTCATCGAAATACCTATATGGGTAGGACGAAATCTCTAATCCCCAAAACTAAAGGTGTTAAGGCTGCACATTCTCCCTCACAGCCAAAAGGAAGGGGCAAAAGGAAAGCCCAAACCGAGGAAAAGAATTCTGATGATGAACCTCTCGATGTACTGATACAAAGGGTTCATCTGCCAAAGAGGGCTAGGAAAGCCAAAACTGCTGTTGTCACCCAGATCCGAGAGGTAACACCCTCTGTTGTTCAAGTACCGTTTGAGGACAGGGCACAAGCCCAGGGGGAACCTCAGGCTACACTGGCCACTGAGGTTGATAGAGTGACCCCTACCAGATCCCTGTCAGCAGCTTTCTCTGTCGGTCTGCACGCTGGTGATGATGCTGAGGGAGATGTTGACTCTGTTGGTTTATCTCGAGAGATGGCTCGAGAGGTTGAAGGTACTGGGATCAGTGATCCAGTACAAGGGGGTGCAGAAGAACCACGTGAGATGGTTCGAGAGATAGACTACACATTCAGGGTGGGAGATGATCTCTTGAAGCATAGTCGAGAGATCACAGCTCAGATAGACGAAGCAATTTCTGCCACTGAAATCATCTCTGATGGGCGGGATGACTTATATGAAGACGTTTCCACTCAGTTGGCAGTGGAAGCACCCACTCTTGATGACTTCTCCAGGGTGATCAGGTGGATCAACTGGAGAACCAGTTCTTTCACTCAATTGATGAGTCAAGCAGCTGAAATGGAGGCAGAAGAGCAGTTTGCACTCCAGTGGTTGGGCATCTCCGAGATCCCAGCTCAACAACTGATGGATCTTGCCCACGAAACACGAATAATGAAGCTGAACAGTGGAAGAACTGATAAAGGGAAGGGCATAGCAGTTGATGCACCAGAAGTTGAAGCTGAGCCTGAAGAAGATCCTGAAACAGAAGCTCGATTTCAAGAAGAAATAAGGCTGGCCACTGCCATCTCCTTGGGACAAAACATTGAATTCACGAGAGGTCCAGGAGAGACCTCTGGGGTTGCTCACGATGATATCGCAACAGCCGCAATCCCACTGTCCCAAGTCAGCAACTCTGCTCTGGACGAACAGGTAGAAGCTTCGAGAGGTGAATCCGAGACCTCTGAAGCACTTCAAGTGGCACCCAACACCGTTCTACTTTTGCCACCACCTGCGTCCACACCCTCGAACACTACAGATGAAGCACAGACAATTCGAGAGGGTGAAGTTCCGTTGCTCACACTGCCAGGTTTTCCTACTGCTCCTGAAATAATCATCATCCCAGACTCATCGGAGCAGACCGAAGAGCAGCACAATGAGCAACATGAGCAGAATGTTCCAAGTCCTGCTGGTTCGAGAAGTGCTGAGGAGGACGATGCAACTATCGAAGGTGGAAACAGGGAAGCACCTATCGAAACCTCGTCTCCAATCCCACCAGCAGATGACCAAGTTCCCAGCACTGGTTCGAGAAGTGACGCGGAAGGGGAACTTCTATTGGATGGAAACCGGGAAGCGTCCAATACCGAAGAACCCTCTCCGGCTGATCCTATCTCCACAGTTGCTGAAGCTGAGGCTCCAGGTTCGAGAGGTGAGGAGCAAGAAGTGATCCATCCCTCAGGTGGAAACCGGGAAGCGCCTGACATGGAGCTACCTTCGAGCTCTGAACCCGGTGTCCCTGTGGCCCCTCAGACACTTACTCGAGAGGTGGACTCGCAACTGCAAGTCATGGGTGAAAATCTGGAAGCACCCAAGTCCCCTCCGACAAAAGGTACCTATCGATCCTCTTCTCCTTCTACTTCTGATCATGATCAACAGGCCGCGCAAGAGTTCTTTGGCGAAGTACGTCAATTTATGACTGATCAAACTCAGAAGATGGCTCGCTTTGAGCGCGTACTGGCCATTGTTCGAAATGCTGCACTACCCGTGGCTGGCACAACCGAGTCTCAGGCCAATCATGAAGAACTACTCGAACAGGCAGTATGGGCTGAGACTGCAGCACAGAAAGCTGCCGATGAGGCTGCTCTCGCCCGAGCAGAGGCTGCAAGTGCGAAAGCTGAACTAGCTGAGTTACGGGCAGAGCTGCGAGCCTTCCAATATTCCAGTGAACTTCGACAGGATGTGATGAAGGCCATACTCGATGACCTGTCGAACCAAGTGCCTGCCCAGCTTCAAGCTATCTTCGAAGGCATGTCCATCCTTCTTTCCCGTGCTGATGATGCCAACAAGGGGGAAAATAAATGGAAAAAGAAGGGGGATACAACAAGCAAGAAAAGGGCAGCAAGTGAACCAGCTGGACCACCTCCAAAAATACCAAGAATCATGAGCAAAGCAGTGGAGGATGCTAAACAGGCAGAAAACCTAAGGGTCCAGCGTACACTGGAAATGGAGAGAAGGAGAGAAGAGGACAGAGAAAGAAGAAGAAAAAGACAAGAACAACAGTCAGAAGAAGAAAGGAAGATAGATCTTCTCATGACAAACTTTAAGTTTGGGAACAGAGAAGACACTGAACAAATTCTGACTCTGGAGATATTCAAGCTTCTGAAAATCACTGGGATATCTACACACAGCAATATGTCTCCAGAAGAATGCATTGCTTGGTGGAAAGATGGAGTAATTGATGGTGAGTTCGTGGGGGAAGCTTACAGGAACTACAGGCATCTAGATGTCACAGATGAATACATAAGCCTGGTAAATCCGAAAGACCCCATCAAGACACGAGAAGCCATTAACAAGAAGAGGAAAGCCAACAAGAAGTAAGCTCTCGTGGTCCAAACTCCATCTTATTTCAATGTATTGATGTTTATGTTGTTCTTGGTCTTATTTCTTTTAATCTTTTCTACTAAACTCTGCTTTGTAAACATTCCCTTCTTATAATCATATATATATCTTTTGCTGGGGGTGTTGCGTGAGTACTATTTTTAGTAGTGTATTTGTCAAACTTACCATATGCGCTGAAAAATAAAATCTATGTTAATTCTTTCTATCAAATCAGCCATATAGAGTAAGTATAAGTGTTGGCATCATCAAAAAGGGGGAAATTGTTAGGAACATCATGTAATAGGTTTTGATGATACCAACTGTTAAGTAGAAATCCCCAAGTCTCGATACATAGGCAAAACGCTGTAAGTTCGACAAGTAAACGAAGAGCGAAAATACAACCGGGTAACTTGAGCTCAACTCGGAAAAATATTTAAGCTTGAGGTAAATTTGTTTGAACATCTTAGAAGTCTCGTGTATTGTAATCATATAGACAGATCAGAAGAAAGCATGGGACAACTCTGGAGGAATAAGGGTCTGCGAGACATCAACTAAGTCTCGAGACATAAGCAGAGTTCGAGAGGTAGGACCTCTCGATACAGCTATCTAGTTCGAGACATAAACAGAGTTCGAGAGATAGACCTCTCGATACTTGAGTACGAGACATCAAGCAATCAAGATATCAACCTTGGTCTCGATACACTAACAATTCTCCAACAAAGCTGAATGACGGTCAGGAAGCATACTTAAAGTTTGGAAAAGAAGAATATCATGGAGATAGAATAATGAAGAGGTGCCGAACGTGAAGATTTCAAAATGGGCGGAAATGGATGACACGTCAGATTTCCACCACAAACGGTCAAAAGGTGCACCAATGCTGAAGTGGTCTGATTCCCTACAAACAAGGAACAATGGGAATATAAAAAGAGTAACTTTTACCAAAAGACGAAAGTGGAGCATGGACTCAAGAAAGTGAACTATGGAATATTCACTACAAGACAAAGAGGTTCAAGTTACAAGATCACTACTCCATAAAATATGCTGAAAATATGCAAGACCCATGATCAGCATGGGAGACAAATTTCAAAAGGAACAATTTTCCCTCCAACGGAATTATTCCTCTACTCTCATATATAAGGACGTGAAGACACAGAAGCAAAATACGGTGAAGGGGTTCGAAATTCTTAAGAAGTGTCCGTCTAAAACGTTCAAGTGCAAGTACTTAAATTTGGAATATCATCCTGATATTCAAAACAGCGAGAAAACACATCTTAGTGTTTAAGAGAGTTACAAAGCTTAAACTGTTATACATCTAGAAGGTGACCGAAGCTGCTCTACATCGAAGTTGATTCAACGATAGCTTGTGGTCAGATTGGAGCCTGTTACATTCAACTGTGACAACCAAAAACACCTTGCTTTGGATTAAGCAAGAGAGGTGGAGTAACCTGGCAGCTGTCCGAGTGAAAGAAACCTGAGGCTTGACGCGGGCTTGGTGATCAAAGGTCAAGTGCTCGAGAGGTGGAGTAGCTGGAAGCGGGGAGAAAGACCTTGGAGAGGCGGAGTAACCTGGGAGCTGTCTTGTGAAGATCCTGAGGCTTGACGCGGGCTTGGTGATCAAAGGTCAAGTGCTCGAGAGGTGGAGTAACAAGAAGCGGGGCGAAAAACCTGAGGCTTGAGGCGGGCTTCGTGATCAAAGCTCAAGCGCTCGATATTGTACTAAAAAGGGAATTTTTTTAGTGCAATCCTTCCAGGGAGTTTCTGGAAGAAGAGTGGACGTAGGCGGGTTGGCCGAACCACTTAAAAATCTCTCTTGCATTTACTTACTGCTTTTATCTCTCGCTAACCTCTCGATTGCACTGCATATAAACGCACTTCTCGAACTAACTTAAACTCGTGCTAACTAAAAGGGGACCAACAACATTACCTACACACTTTCCTACTATTCCTAATATGAAGTCCATAGGATTTATGATTGACACAAGGCTTCAATTTCAACTCAAACCAAAACCATGATAGAGTCAAGAACTCAATCTCTCAATAGATTGGCCGAATCCATATAAAATCTCATCAAAACAACAATCAATAAACAAGAATAAAATTTTCCAACAAACAAGGCAATGAAATCCACAATAAAAAATAGGATCATCACACTAGCAACATAGCTTCATACAATCCAAACCCTAGATTAAACTAGCCACACATAATCAAGAATTCAAGATCAATAGCTAATTCAATCTAAGAACAAGATAAGAAAAAGAGATAAGATTATAATAGAGATCATCTAGTAAATGAAAATGGGTTCTTCAATCCAAGCTTCAAATCTTCATTTACAAGGAGAAATTTCAAGTCTAAACTATCCTAAAAACTAAGAAATGAAGAGGAAAATGGAAAGTGGAACTTGGGAAATTCGGACCTCCTGTGAAATTCTATCAAGTTTCCTTAAATAGTCTCTGAAATTTCGCCCTAAAAATATTTCCTCGCAGTGTACCGTCCACGCTACCTTCACGAGTGAAGGCAGGCATGGACAGCTACTGGAAATTTGCCACGTGACCTTCACGCGTGAATGCACCTTTCCAGGTCCTTCGGGGCTCCTATCCTGCTTGGTTTGCTTGTCTCGCTCGTTCCTTGTTCCTAATGGCTCCTGGGACCTCTGAAATGTCTCAATTTATACCAAAGGTAGCTTTGTGTGTGGTTAATGAATTTAAAGCACAAAATCTCATAAGATTATCACATAAGGATGCTAAAAATGCTATAAAACACCCTTGTGTTTCTATTACATTGACCATAGCAGCTAGTGATCGTAGCTTGGATTGGGTTCGAGCGTAGTCTAAAAAATCTGAAGTTGGAAGTTGTTACATTCCCAACGAAAAAAACAATGGGAGTGTTTGATAAAACTGTAAGTAATACAAAAACTTTAAATATATATAGTATTGATGAGAATGTTAACATGTAATTTATATATCTTGTGTTGCAATAGGTCGAGAAGTGTGAAGAGATGAGTCAATGATCATAACAACCAACAAGGCAAAATGATACATTATCAGCAACTCTTGGCACCAATGAGTACGGTGGCTATGTGAGAGGCGTTGGAGTGCATTGCAATCTTCGGGATGTGTTTGGTAAGCCGGTGAGCACTAGTCATGAGAAATCACTTGGGGTTGTTTCAGCTAGTGATCTTGAGGAGATCATAGAGAAAAAAAAAATTTATGACAATGTGGTTGACAATATAAGAAAACAAACAATGGAAGATATGCAATCCAAGTTTAATTAGATGTAATCTCAGTTGAAAATTTTTATCAAGAATGCACAAGCTAGTCCAAGGTTTGGCTCACCGACTCGGAGTAGTTGTAAATTTATTGATCCATTGAACAAGCTTCAAGTAATATTTAATATCTTTAATATCTTGTTCAATTTAATATCTTATACTTATTGTTAAGCTTTTTAATTTTCTTGGCACGTAAGAAATTCCAAGAGCTATAAAAATGGAATTTTGAAAGTGGTGATCAATCTGCCACAGAATTACAACCCCCGCTTGTTCCTGATGATGTGTTGCAGCACTTGGGAGATGAATCCAAAAAGATGGTTGGATATCTAAGAAACTTGCCCTCCCATTTAGACTACATTAAGTTGGACCTAGAGGAGGAAATCTTCCATCATTTAAGTAATAGTGTTTTCGTGATGTTTTAAGACATTAAAGACTTGTTTGACGATGAATTGGCTTGATGTGTCCATAATACAAGTCTTTACAATGTAAGTATTTTTTTTATCTTTTATAATGTTTCTCTCTCTCTCTCTCTCTCTATATATATATATATATATATATATATATATATATATATATATATATATATATATATACATATATATATATCTATATATATATATATATATATATATATATATATATATATATATATATATATATATATAAGCTTTTCTTTAGTCTTTCATCTTGTATTAATTATTTACGTTTTAGATGTCTTTATCGGTTATGCAAGAAAATTGGAGTTATCTCAGTAGGATTTGTCTGCCCAAGGAGGATTTCAAAGGATAGTGTGGCTTTGAATAACAATGCGGTCACATCTTATCTCATGAATGACATGCTTCAATTCAAGAGAAGGACCGGAGATTTATTTTAGCTTCATACCATCAAGAGTAAGAAAACTAAATATATATTTTTTGTTATTTATATAACTTAATTGAATTGTTTGTGAATTGCGTTAACATATTTATTTTTAAATGTAGAAATCATTGGTTGCTTCTTGTCATTTGTGTCCATTCAAAATCAATCTATGTATTAGACCCCATAGCATGTGATCGCGACCTAGAGATTAAGCCCCCATTGAATGTGTAAGCACGCGCGCGCGCACACACACACACATATACATACATACATATATATATATATATATATATATATATATATATATATATATATATATATACACCTCAATTCTCCTCCAATCTACTGTATTTCTAGTTCTTTGTCCTTTCAAATTTATTGATGATCGAAATGCCCTATAATATACGCATAGCTAGAAATACGGTAGATTGGAGAAGAATTGAGGGACATACACACACACACACACATACATATATATACACACACACACATAAAAATTCATAGTTTGTAGTGTCCTCATACTATGAATTTGATTGCGGGTATTATGTCTTGCGATATATATATGAGATATGCACTCTATACAATGAATTTGATTATTTAGAACCGGTATGTAAAATTTAATAAAACTAAATACTTTTAAATTATTTGATAATTTTAAATGTTAAATTATTTGGCGAAGTATTTTGTGAAGAATGCTTATGATATTTTGTGTAGGTAAAAATGTTTATTTAGATATTGTTGTAGGTAAACATGTTGATTATATAATGTTTGAACTCTTATTTAGTTGATTTTAATGATGTGTTGGTACTTATATATGTTTTCATTAATTTAGTAGTATCACGTTGATGAATTGTTAATTATGTGTTAATAGAGTTTGATGTAATGTATGTGCAATTTAGTAGTAAGTGTTTTGAAAATTTTGAAGTGTTAGTGTTGAGGACTTTTATAATTTTAAGTGTTGTTTTGAGAACTTAGCTAACTTTGAGGTGTTGGTGATTTGAGAACTTTTAAGTGTTGTTTTGCTTGAGAACTTAGCTAGTTTATTGAAGTGTTGTATGTTACAGGAAATTTCTGGATTGTACAGCAAATAATATATGTATATATATATATATATATATATATATATATATATCACGTGTGAATTGTAAACACTCTTTATGTTGATTTTGAATACACAATTATCATTAAATTTTCTCAAATTCTCTCTTCCTTTCTTTGCAAATTCTCTTTTCTCCCAAACTGTCTATTCTATCTCTTCTTTTCTGTTCAGAACCCTTTGTCTATTCCAATTGGTATAAAATCCCTACCATCATGGAAGCTTGGGCGGGTAAGCTAGAAGCTCATGTGATTGAATTGAGTAGGAAAATTGATACATGATCTTAGGCCACTAAATTTTTTTTTTTGGAGAAATTCATGGCTCAAATGACTCAAATAAAAACTAAGATATCCATCTGGACAGATAGATGATGGAGACCACCGGGCTAAATAGACCTACTCCTCTAGTGATAGATCTAAAACAAGGATGATGTTCAGTCAATGGCAAAGGCCAGATACCTTCAATCGCTTCCCAGCAGGATCAGTCTAAGACTAAAGAAGGCAATTTTTTTTCTTGGAAGAAGATAGGGCAAAACTCGTGTTAATCTTGACCATATAGTTGTCTTAGGTGAAGGAAGCTCGGATGAAAAAACCCCTTTGGCCCACGCACATCCCATGAGACTAAGTGATATGTGATTTTGTTTGCAAGAGGCTGAAATGGCAGATCCAAAGTGAAGAGTTTGAGAAAGATTTCAGGTTATTAAAGTGGGGGCTTGTGACATGGTCCTTGGTATGGGTTGGGTGGATCAATTTGCACCCATCCAGCTCCATACAAAGCCTTATCGCATCTCCTTTCACAACGAAGGGAAGAAAGTGCTTTTGAAAGCGTTGACGAGAAAGAAAACCATATTATAATAAATGACATCTAAGAGGGAAATTAAAAAATGGCAGAAAAATGGGGTATAGGGTTTTTGGTTCAGTGAACAGGTATTGTTGGAGTGTCCAATGAGAATGAGTGTTCTTAGGTCACTACCAAGCTAGAAATGCGGGACTTGCATGAAATAATTCAGGAATTCACTAGTACAGAATGAGCCATACGCATCTTTACTAATTGACAATACGCATCATTACTAGTAAAGACGCGGAAAGTTAGCAACTTTACGCGTTTTACTTTGTAGTCGCGTAAAGGTTGACTATACGCGTCTTTACAAGCTAAGTAAAGACGCTCATTGTGTTTAATAAAAAAAGAAAACTATACGCATTTCTACTAGAAAGGTAAAAACCCGTACAGTTATATTTTTTTAATAATTAATTTAATTCAATAGTATCCTGTACTAACCCCTGCTTAATAGAAAATTCCACTAGCAAACAACATTTATATGGTTCAAACCATTCAACACAAAATATATAATCCAACATACATAATTGTCTAACATAATATAATAATCCAACATTAATATATCATAATATATACAATGTAAATCCATCGAAAATCAATTATTGGTAACATTTTTGAATCAGATATGAAGGCAAGTTCAACAAAGATTATTTTTAATGCTCCCCATGCAGGTAGACATTACATAATGCTCAAAATATGGTCATTGAAAATGTAGGCAGTAATTGCTTAACATATCAAGCCTCCACCTGTTCTTATTTCTTAACAATCTATTTGTTCAAAGTTATGAGGTTTAACATGCCAAGGAGCTTCTAAAGTTAAGTTTAAGTTAATTTACATTTTTTTTCTTCCTTTTCCTTTGTTAAACCACTTGAAATAATATTAACAGTAAATGAGGGTTATACAAGCAAACCTGGTATTGACGGTCCTGGAATACCCTCTCAGTGGTACTTGTGTTCTCCTCAACTATTTCTTTCATCTGGATGGTATTTACCTGTATATATCAATTAGGTCAGCACTTACGTTCATCACATGAACACTAGATAGTTACTAATTTACTATATATACGATAAAGTGGGGTGATAACACAAGAAAAGGACCTCCATTTTTCATTAGCTGTGCGCCTGTACCTTTATACGATAAAATGGAGCAGTAAATTGATCATTGAACACAAAGGTATCATCATCCTCCACATCTCTTCCTTTTGGTATCTGTCAGATCATTATAGTTTATCTTTAGTAGCGGGAGTATCAAATAAAAATGGAAAAATAAAATTGTTCCTACTTCCTAATAATTGTTAATGTTATTAATCAAAAATGTGTTTACATTTCACTCACTGCTCTTTCTTCTCTTCTGCACACATATATTTATACTTACAGGAGTAGCCTATTCACTGGCTAGTCAGCAGAGACCAACTAACATTCTACTTATTTGACCAACTAATATTCTACTCTTTTGACCAACTAACATTCTAATGCTACTAGCTTACAACTAACATTCTCCTAACAGTTAAGAAAAAAAATAACTACAAAACAGAATTCCACATTGGGCATTAACTACATACCTTTTGTAGAACTTGCACCTTCCCACATGCAAGAGATTGCAAAGTCCTCCTTAGCTCTTTATCTTCAATGCTGGTGGCCTCTTTTATATCTTGAAAGCTAAGATTTTCCGCATCATTGAAAAGCATCAAAACAACAGTCTAGGACAAAGAAGAGAGAATACCCATCAAAAAGTAAACAAAAGGGTAAAACAACTCTACATAATGCAAGAGAATTCAAGTGAGATGAATCTAAAATACGGAAACAGCAGCTCCTTTTTACCTTTGGGAAATTCTGCTTTCAGGACACAATGGCCCAATGAATTTGCCACATTAAGCGCTTCCCCCTGTATTTTATAAGGTAAAACTCCTTGAAAATATCCTACACCACGTGCCAAAATATTAAGGTGGTTATTAAACTTAAATATGCATGCTTTGCATAGGGAACCAAAATGAGCTTGTGCCCAACTTGATACACATTGAGTTCATGGGGAAGCCGAACATCCATAGGTCGATATGTTGGCCAGTACCTGCAGCACAGCTACCGTAAGTTATTCATTCTAGAAAAGATGTTAAGACATTAAGATAAAGAGGAGGTAGTTCCTTCAAACTAAAAAGGAAGAAGAGAAAAAATTGATTCTTTGCCAAGATAGATTCCATAAAAGCATTAACTTACCTAGTAGTTAACACATGGACACTCATCTCAATTTCCATTGGGAGTTTAGTCCTTGCTTGGGATGATTGCTTAAATGATTCATTTATCTCTTTTAATAGTTCAATATCCTGGCCAATAATTTCATAGTATCAAGTAATATAAAGCTAAAATTTTTAGAAAAATTATGCGGCATTAAAAGATACAGACAGTATAAAAATGTGCTAAACTCCCATCCTTCAACAGCATCTAACATGCCTAAACTTACCTTGAACATCCCTTCAAGTTTATTGGTAAATTGACTACCACACTCTGTCTTCAACTGTAAAAAAAATAAGGAAAATGTTAGTGCAGAAGCAAATAAAAAGGCAAATAAGGAAATTCACCAGTTTATGGACTTCTCTGCATCAATAGAAGCACTCTTTCTGAAGTTCATATCATCTAAAAACGTAGCAATCAGCTCAGTAGGGCGATTCTAGTAGAGGATAAAACAAATCATGAGCCTTAAAAATAGTTGTCAAACATTAAATGGAAATTACACTTTAATGTAATTTACTTTTCCCAAAAAGTGGTCATGAAGTTTACATGCAAATGAAGGCAATTAGTGTCAAAATGAATTATACCTGACATGGTAATTAGGTACCCAAACCGGAAATATAGGCAGGACCCGAAGACAGATGAAGGGACGTCAAACAGGCATTTACACCTTAATGATGAGGAGCCACTCAACGGCTCCCCAACATTAAGGACAGGCAGGCATTACTGCACATTAATGATGAGGAGCTACTCAACGGCTCCTCAACATTAATACTAAGCAATAAAGGTGAAACGGAGAGTCGTTGCACTCAGAAGATTAAAGGACGCTCACCACTTGTAGGAAGGACATGCAACATTTACTAAGCTGAACTCACTACTGAAAAAACACTATTGTACTGAACTATTTGTACTCTTTACATTCATATTAATAAAAGATACCGGTAACACATTATTACCGTCATTGGTGCTCTCTCATGTCAAAGACCTTAACGAGGTAATTTCCATTATGAAGAATTTTAATTTACGCTTGAACCCAAAAAAATGCACCTTTGCAATTAATGGGGGCAAGTTCTTGGGATTTATGGTTACTAGAAATGGAGTAGAACCAAACCCAGAAAAGGTGAAAACCATTCTTGACATGGAACCCCCGCGGTCCATAAAAGAAGTCCAAAGACTCAATGGTCGCCTGGCGGCTTTGGGTCGGTTTTTGTCTAGATCGGCCGAACGATCCCTCCCCTTCTTTCAAATACTGAAAAAGAGTAAGGGGTTTGAATGGACTCCAGAGTGCCAGTCGGCCTTTGACGAGTTGAAAAAATATTTGTTATCCCCGCCACTGCTTGCAAAACCAGAGGCGGGTGAAACCTCACTCGTATACCTGGTGTGTCACAGGGTGCGATCAGCTCCGTGCTGGTCAAAGAAGAAGGAGGACTCAATGTCCCATTTACTATGTGAGCAAAGCTCTACATGATGCAGAACAACGGTACACTGCCGTGGAGAAAACGGTATTCGCTATGGTCACCGCTTCAAAAAGGTTGGCCCATTATTTCCAAGCCCATCCCAACCATGTACTGTCGCATTAACCGTTGGGGAGTTTTTTTACGAAACGCTAACTTTGCTAGGATGGCGAGATGGGCCATGCACCTCAGCCAATTTGACATTGAATTCAAGCCAAGGCCCGCCATCAAAGGTCAAGCTCTTGCAAATTTTATAGTGGAATGCACAGCTCGCGAGGTGACAGAGCAGGTCGAAAATGAAGATGGTGGATGGTGGACCTTGTCTATGGATGGCTCGTCCAACAGCAAAGGCTGCGGTGGTGGGGTAGTGCTTATCACCCCAGAAGGGTTCCGCGCCTACTATGCAATCAGATTCCAGCAGCAAAGGCATTTGTTGTTATGAATGTGAAGGGTATGTCGATGTTCAAGCTGAAGGCCCCACATACCTAAGAAAAAAGAAATCCATGTCAGCCATAACCTAGAGTGACGATGAACCTGAGTTAGAAGCTGTTGGATCCGATACAGAGGAAATTTTAGGAAATTTCGTAGCCTTCACTACTATAACCGGTGTTGATCCAGAATATGAAGATGTTGATTTGGAAGGTGGTGAGTACACCTCAGCGAAAGATCTAGAGTTGCCAGCTCCTTCATACGAATTAGAATATAAAAAATTGTACTCCAAATGAGAGATTTTACTTAAAGCTAATTGTTCTTTGTTTAGTCAAGTTGGGATATTAGACAATGCTAGAAAACGTACAAAAATCAGGTTTCTGATCCAGATATTCTCCTAAAGGCAAGACTTGAACGTGAGGAAAAACTGAAGCAAGAACTAGAAACTCTCAAGAGACGAATCAAGATGATGGACAACACTTTCACACTTAATCAAATTCTTGATTCGGGACGAAAATCCACCACCAAGTTTGGCCTAGGATTCATTGGCAGTCAAAACAAAGACAACATTGTCTTTGTCAAGGCAACTGGATTAGATCCAAACATTCCTAAATCAAGCAAAGCTCTGCAAGGTTTTGGTAAATTAAAGTATGGCGAAATAAATTTACCTATCGTATAACCCTATCTGTCATTATTTCAGGATTCGTGGTCATACCCGACCGGAGTATTTTATTTTTATAAAGATTAGAGGGCCAAGAAATACACACGCAAGTGCATTACCCCATTTGTTAAACAAATATCGGTTAGAAAAACTGACTTTTTATCTCAATTAACTACAAAAGCATCTCAAGGAGGAAAAATGATAATTGGCAAATTTGTTGATTAAGGATGTGCTGATTAAGAATAGCAATTAGGAATAACAGGTAAATTTCCAATTTTCATTATTTTAATTGTTTTAACTAATAAAGTTTCCTTATGTCTTAGGTTATTATAATTTGAATTTTTCTAAGGAAGTTTCATCAATCAGGAATTCAAATCTGATAAGCGCGAAGAATAGTCGAGTTTAGGATTAATTATAGGATAATATTATGTTGTTTTGTCACCCATTTGTAATAATTTCATGCGTAAAAGACTCTGATGTGATCAAAATTTCTAATTCAACTTTAGAGCGTGTTTTGAAGTCATTTCCACAGAACGGAACGGGATCCGAGGCCGAAACGAAGCAGAAAGCGAAGAAGCAACCGGGCAGGATCCAACTACGAGTGCTTCACGCTTGGAGGAAGTGTGGACCAATTCCGGTACGCATCCACGCCCCCATCCACGCGTGGATGCAGCGTGGATCGGCCATTAAGGGCAATTTCAGGATTTTGACTTTATGATGGCTATTTAAACCCTTCCCTTGTATTTTTAGAGGAGAGCCCTAATTTTCCAGATCTGAAATCTCTTTGTTTTCTCCCATTTGGGCGAAAACCCCCATTTTCCCTTAGCTTAGATTGATCTCCAATGGTAGATCTAGCTAGATGATGAAAGCAAGATGTAATAGGATTCTTAGCTTCGAATGGTAACTCTTCTCTACTTTTATCTAGTTTAATTTCGTTGTTATTTCCTTTCAATCTTTTATTACTTTCTCTTGTTATTTCTTATGATGTTTGTTTAGATTAGATAGGGGATTGGTGGCCCCAAGCTACTTGTGTGGTTGATTTGTTAAGAAATTTCCTGAAAATTTGTAAGCTTGATGTATTTAGATTCTAATGCTTGTGTGATTGATGTTTGATATGCTTGGTGCCTAAGTGTGGCCACATTAGGTAGCAAACCTTGTGAAAGTGAGTGTGTGCGCGATAGCGGTCTCTCACGAGTCCAACTCATCCACATCCCCGCCCTCTATCCGGAAAGATTAGGCCCGGGAGGAGAGGTAGGCAAGGTGTTCGATGAAATGCCCCAACCCCGTTGTAGTATAGTGGTGAGTATTCCCGCCTATCACGCGGGTGACCAGGGTTCGTTCCCTGGCAACGGCGCCAAAAATTGATGGACAATTTTTAATATATGTCCTCGCAAGTGCACGAGTCACTGTAATAATAGTATGCAGAATGCAAGGGTCGAACCCACAAGGAATTAATGCTATGCAATTTATAAAATTGAAAATGATTGGAAGGAATAAATTCTAAAGATTTCAAAAGGATGATTTAATTGTAGACAATTAAATTAAATAAGAACTAATTGAGTGAAACTGCAAAAGAAATAACGGACAGAATTTAGGAAAGTAAAAGATTAAAGATCAAGAAGAGATATCAGATAATTTAGTAACCAATAGGGAAAGACAAATATCAATCAATAAAAAAACATAGGAACATGAATCCGTTACCACTACTAATTCTGCATTTTTAAGTCTAATACTGCCAATCAATTAAGGGTTCGTTCTTTCATTAATATAACTACTCTGTATGGCGTCCAGAGCTAATTACGTGCTTTAACCGTTCATATGCATAACACATTTATTCAAACCATTAAAACCCATTATGCCTAAAAGAACTTATAGAATACCCGAGTTTAAGAACCAAATAAACAACCCAACAAGACAGTCAGATTATTTATCTTTTTATCCTACCGAGCCTAGAATTAACAGGCATGATTTGTACTTGGTTAATTCTCTCAATCAGACTAATAACAGCTAAATTGGCCAGATTCAACTCAATTAATCTCAACAAAACGCATAAGATAAAATATAATCGATTAGCAATAATTAAGACTTAAATTACTCAAAATGTTCATAGTACAATCTTCATGTTCCTAGAATAAGGGAATTAGCAACTCATTTTAATTATAAAAAGTGAATGAACAATCAACTTCACCACTATAACTGAGCATTAAGCACTATGATCAACATTTGCAATTAACTCTATAACTAGGATTTTGGTGTGGACGAAATTTGCGAAACCGAACCACTCCAACCAATCCTTTTAGGTGAGGTGATTGATGATCGGTGATGATTTCCCTCTTTCGACTTGCACCCTTTTTATACCCAACAGCCTCAACCATTCCTCCGAGTTCTCTGCTAAACGATCGGATCTCCCCTAGAATCGGTCTCGTTGACGTGCCTGTGCCGCTGAGCTGCTTCTTTAGTTCTCTCGTCCGTCGACCGTCAGTTGAAGGAACGAATGAATCAGAGAAACTTGCTTGTTTTATGGGCTCTAAGTGTTGGACTTTAAATATTGGGCTGATACACCGGCCAAATTCGCCGAAAAATCCTAACCCTAAAATAATGAGGGGTATTTTANAAAAAATTTTTTTTTCCCCCCGCCACTGCTTGCAAAACCAGAGGCGGGTGAAACCTCACTCGTATACCTGGTGTGTCACAGGGTGCGATCAGCTCCGTGCTGGTCAAAGAAGAAGGAGGACTCAATGTCCCATTTACTATGTGAGCAAAGCTCTACATGATGCAGAACAACGGTACACTGCCGTGGAGAAAACGGTATTCGCTATGGTCACCGCTTCAAAAAGGTTGGCCCATTATTTCCAAGCCCATCCCAACCATGTACTGTCGCATTAACCGTTGGGGAGTTTTTTTACGAAACGCTAACTTTGCTAGGATGGCGAGATGGGCCATGCACCTCAGCCAATTTGACATTGAATTCAAGCCAAGGCCCGCCATCAAAGGTCAAGCTCTTGCAAATTTTATAGTGGAATGCACAGCTCGCGAGGTGACAGAGCAGGTCGAAAATGAAGATGGTGGATGGTGGACCTTGTCTATGGATGGCTCGTCCAACAGCAAAGGCTGCGGTGGTGGGGTAGTGCTTATCACCCCAGAAGGGTTCCGCGCCTACTATGCAATCAGATTCCAGCAGCAAAGGCATTTGTTGTTATGAATGTGAAGGGTATGTCGATGTTCAAGCTGAAGGCCCCACATACCTAAGAAAAAAGAAATCCATGTCAGCCATAACCTAGAGTGACGATGAACCTGAGTTAGAAGCTGTTGGATCCGATACAGAGGAAATTTTAGGAAATTTCGTAGCCTTCACTACTATAACCGGTGTTGATCCAGAATATGAAGATGTTGATTTGGAAGGTGGTGAGTACACCTCAGCGAAAGATCTAGAGTTGCCAGCTCCTTCATACGAATTAGAATATAAAAAATTGTACTCCAAATGAGAGATTTTACTTAAAGCTAATTGTTCTTTGTTTAGTCAAGTTGGGATATTAGACAATGCTAGAAAACGTACAAAAATCAGGTTTCTGATCCAGATATTCTCCTAAAGGCAAGACTTGAACGTGAGGAAAAACTGAAGCAAGAACTAGAAACTCTCAAGAGACGAATCAAGATGATGGACAACACTTTCACACTTAATCAAATTCTTGATTCGGGACGAAAATCCACCACCAAGTTTGGCCTAGGATTCATTGGCAGTCAAAACAAAGACAACATTGTCTTTGTCAAGGCAACTGGATTAGATCCAAACATTCCTAAATCAAGCAAAGCTCTGCAAGGTTTTGGTAAATTAAAGTATGGCGAAATAAATTTACCTATCGTATAACCCTATCTGTCATTATTTCAGGATTCGTGGTCATACCCGACCGGAGTATTTTATTTTTATAAAGATTAGAGGGCCAAGAAATACACACGCAAGTGCATTACCCCATTTGTTAAACAAATATCGGTTAGAAAAACTGACTTTTTATCTCAATTAACTACAAAAGCATCTCAAGGAGGAAAAATGATAATTGGCAAATTTGTTGATTAAGGATGTGCTGATTAAGAATAGCAATTAGGAATAACAGGTAAATTTCCAATTTTCATTATTTTAATTGTTTTAACTAATAAAGTTTCCTTATGTCTTAGGTTATTATAATTTGAATTTTTCTAAGGAAGTTTCATCAATCAGGAATTCAAATCTGATAAGCGCGAAGAATAGTCGAGTTTAGGATTAATTATAGGATAATATTATGTTGTTTTGTCACCCATTTGTAATAATTTCATGCGTAAAAGACTCTGATGTGATCAAAATTTCTAATTCAACTTTAGAGCGTGTTTTGAAGTCATTTCCACAGAACGGAACGGGATCCGAGGCCGAAACGAAGCAGAAAGCGAAGAAGCAACCGGGCAGGATCCAACTACGAGTGCTTCACGCTTGGAGGAAGTGTGGACCAATTCCGGTACGCATCCACGCCCCCATCCACGCGTGGATGCAGCGTGGATCGGCCATTAAGGGCAATTTCAGGATTTTGACTTTATGATGGCTATTTAAACCCTTCCCTTGTATTTTTAGAGGAGAGCCCTAATTTTCCAGATCTGAAATCTCTTTGTTTTCTCCCATTTGGGCGAAAACCCCCATTTTCCCTTAGCTTAGATTGATCTCCAATGGTAGATCTAGCTAGATGATGAAAGCAAGATGTAATAGGATTCTTAGCTTCGAATGGTAACTCTTCTCTACTTTTATCTAGTTTAATTTCGTTGTTATTTCCTTTCAATCTTTTATTACTTTCTCTTGTTATTTCTTATGATGTTTGTTTAGATTAGATAGGGGATTGGTGGCCCCAAGCTACTTGTGTGGTTGATTTGTTAAGAAATTTCCTGAAAATTTGTAAGCTTGATGTATTTAGATTCTAATGCTTGTGTGATTGATGTTTGATATGCTTGGTGCCTAAGTGTGGCCACATTAGGTAGCAAACCTTGTGAAAGTGAGTGTGTGCGCGATAGCGGTCTCTCACGAGTCCAACTCATCCACATCCCCGCCCTCTATCCGGAAAGATTAGGCCCGGGAGGAGAGGTAGGCAAGGTGTTCGATGAAATGCCCCAACCCCGTTGTAGTATAGTGGTGAGTATTCCCGCCTATCACGCGGGTGACCAGGGTTCGTTCCCTGGCAACGGCGCCAAAAATTGATGGACAATTTTTAATATATGTCCTCGCAAGTGCACGAGTCACTGTAATAATAGTATGCAGAATGCAAGGGTCGAACCCACAAGGAATTAATGCTATGCAATTTATAAAATTGAAAATGATTGGAAGGAATAAATTCTAAAGATTTCAAAAGGATGATTTAATTGTAGACAATTAAATTAAATAAGAACTAATTGAGTGAAACTGCAAAAGAAATAACGGACAGAATTTAGGAAAGTAAAAGATTAAAGATCAAGAAGAGATATCAGATAATTTAGTAACCAATAGGGAAAGACAAATATCAATCAATAAAAAAACATAGGAACATGAATCCGTTACCACTACTAATTCTGCATTTTTAAGTCTAATACTGCCAATCAATTAAGGGTTCGTTCTTTCATTAATATAACTACTCTGTATGGCGTCCAGAGCTAATTACGTGCTTTAACCGTTCATATGCATAACACATTTATTCAAACCATTAAAACCCATTATGCCTAAAAGAACTTATAGAATACCCGAGTTTAAGAACCAAATAAACAACCCAACAAGACAGTCAGATTATTTATCTTTTTATCCTACCGAGCCTAGAATTAACAGGCATGATTTGTACTTGGTTAATTCTCTCAATCAGACTAATAACAGCTAAATTGGCCAGATTCAACTCAATTAATCTCAACAAAACGCATAAGATAAAATATAATCGATTAGCAATAATTAAGACTTAAATTACTCAAAATGTTCATAGTACAATCTTCATGTTCCTAGAATAAGGGAATTAGCAACTCATTTTAATTATAAAAAGTGAATGAACAATCAACTTCACCACTATAACTGAGCATTAAGCACTATGATCAACATTTGCAATTAACTCTATAACTAGGATTTTGGTGTGGACGAAATTTGCGAAACCGAACCACTCCAACCAATCCTTTTAGGTGAGGTGATTGATGATCGGTGATGATTTCCCTCTTTCGACTTGCACCCTTTTTATACCCAACAGCCTCAACCATTCCTCCGAGTTCTCTGCTAAACGATCGGATCTCCCCTAGAATCGGTCTCGTTGACGTGCCTGTGCCGCTGAGCTGCTTCTTTAGTTCTCTCGTCCGTCGACCGTCAGTTGAAGGAACGAATGAATCAGAGAAACTTGCTTGTTTTATGGGCTCTAAGTGTTGGACTTTAAATATTGGGCTGATACACCGGCCAAATTCGCCGAAAAATCCTAACCCTAAAATAATGAGGGGTATTTTAGTAATTTCACATGTTGTTCTTCTTCTCCGGCCAAATTTCATTCTGTTGCAGCGGTGGCGGTTACATTGGCGAGACGACGGTTGACTTCCTGAGTCATTAACTATCGCACCGTCGGATTATCAATTTTTCCGGTATCGACGCTGCCGGAGTCTTCTACATTTTGACAAAGTGTGAGGTCCATTGCTAAGATCACGACGACAATAATATCGATGAATGGGGAGAATGACGATGGCATCTTCCGCCGCCACGGCATTTCCGCCTTTGCTCCGCTTAGCGTTGATAAGCTCAAGCCCATCCCTGTTTCCGCGCTACCGCCGCTGCTGCGCATTGCGTAGCTCATCTCCGGCTCCACTGGCGACGACGATATGCTCCGGCGAACGGTCTTCACAGCCGCCTTAGCTTTCCTCCCCTTCTGCTACTGCTGGTTCACGCTGGCAAGGAGGCCACGCCGGAATCTGTGAATCGTCCTGCTCCTCCGGGCATCTAGGCATTCCCTTCAAAACCTCTCTTGACGAGGAAGCCACGCCGGTATTGAGTTGCAGTGCTGATGGCGAAGAATAAGAGCTTTATTATTGTCTTCTTTGTTGCTAATTTGAGAAGCCATAAATCTGAACATTCCGGTTGCTCTCAGTATGGTAGCTCGCTGGAGAAGAAGAACAGACATGTGAAATTACTAAAATACCCCTCATTAGTTTAGGGTTTGGAAAATTCCGACGATTTGACCGGCAATTTGGCTGGAGTGACCAAAATTAATAAAAATTGAATAATCAGGGTACGCAGTTAACACTTTTGAAAGTCGTGGACTGCAATTAAGGGAACCCCTATAGTCAGTAGACCAAAATGACAATTTGCTCTTTACTATTATTTAAACATATACCGTAATCAGAATTCAAAGTATAATTTTATATTTTTATTGAATTCAAACTGTTGGACCTCTCAAAGAGCATTGTTTTTAGCTTATGGTGTTTAAAGGTCAAACAATTTGTTGATTAAACAAAGGCTTTTTTTTTTTTAATTTCTTCTTTATTATATAGAGTGAAAAGTAAAAGAGTAAAACAATTACATGAAAGGAGATGAGGTACTACCGTACAACAAAAAGGGTTGTCAACTGTTAAAAAGAAACAGAAAAATATGTAGACTGAAGTGAATCGGAGCAAGTGAAACCACACTTATAAGAACGTGAAAAGCATAATTTACAAACCCAATCACAATCTGGCAATTGACATGGATGTTTTCTCCATATTATCCAGGGTCTGTGCATAACATTTTAGACATGAGATACGATGCCATAATAACCAGAATTACACATAACCTAATCACAACGATTACCCACCAAACCAGCACATTAAACTTGGAAACATGACCCAACAAACAAATTCTTGCCAATCATAATGAGAATAAGAGAGAGTTCAACCTTCCGCGCTTTTCTTTTACTGCCTTGCTTCCAAGTATCTGAAATGACATGATGTAGCCAATCTGAAGATGCCCATTTTTGGAATATAATTGAGGAGTTTCAGCAGAAGGGCATCATTAGATCTTATCCAGTTTTTCAGCCTTAACAACAGGATTGGCCTTGGCTATGGCCTCCTGTGCAGCAGTGCGGTAGTCAAAGGGGCAGTCATGTTTATCGGAGTAGCGGTGTGAGCCACAGAAAAGGTCACCACAGCGGCACTTGAATCCAGTTAACCCAACCCGTTTATTGCAAGTGCTGCATCGGTTAGGCCCCTTCTTGGCCTTTGGCTCAGCACCGTTGACAGAGCTTGAAGCTTGAGATGATGGCATAGATACATCCTTCACTTCAACCGAACTAGGATGCACATCCATAGAGCCAATGGCAACAGGTCCCTTCTCATTGCTGCTTGATCCATTAACAAGGTTTTCAATTGATGATGCAGCAAGCTTAGCCTGTTCTTGTTTTAATATCATATCCTTGTAGCACTTGGAGCACATGTTCATGTTTGCTGCACTTCCAAAGAAGCCACAGTTGTTGACACACAAAATAGGTCCTTCAGGATGGGGTTGGCATCCCGTCTCATCGTGCTCCATACCTCAATTATTCTGAAACAAATCCAATATAGAGGTATACAACATTAGTGCGATATTACACATATATACCCTACCCCTTTCTCTTCAAGAGGATAAGAGGAAGAAAAGAAATGCCTTTAGACCAAGTATTGTTCTTAGACATGTATAGGTCTGTCTACATGTTTTTATTCATGAATACTAAGTACAGTATTTTTGAATCTGAAGCTAACTATAAGCCCTTGACTATACCAAAGAATGGAATTCACACTCCACATGTATTTAAAGGGAAATTAGCTTAGCCTAAGTTAGACAAATGTTTCCTTCCATTACCAATCATTCCCCAAACCGCAACTAGAAAGCTATGAGATATCTCTGACAACAAAACAAGAATAATGTATTAATGTATTATGAAATGCACTATTAACCTAATCCAGGATAACACAGTTGCTAAATGCAGAGACTGAAAAGAAAATTTTCTTATTTTCACTTCATAATTGGACCAAATTCAAATACACAATCCTAGGAGCAGAGCTCCCTCTTAGCAATTCATCTAGCCACATGAACCAAGTTGCAAAACTGAAAGGTAACTAGAAATAAGTTGTTCCTTTTGTGTCTCATAAAGACCAAAATCCAAACCAAATAAAATATCAGCAAAAAGCTATCATTAGAATAGTATCTCAATAATCTATAACCATAGATAAAATACATAATTCTTTCCTTGCTTCTACAAATCTTCAAGGATAAACACCCAGCCTAATGCTTCACACACAACATACTTCTAAATTTGAAAAGAATCATTCAACTGTACAACAAATACATGTTCAAGTCACATATATGAATTTCATTCAACTTTGAACACAATCCACAACAGAAATAGAATAGTTCGGGGTAATTATTTATGACATTACTATTCATAGTTTCACAAACCCTCATTATAAACCATTTGTTATTAAGCATAAACCTTCAAAAATAAACTTTAATCAATTTATACAGCCACAAATTATCCTCCAGTTGCAAACCATAACAGGAACAAATAATAACTCAAAAATGCAATTTTTGATGGCATAACCCTCCACAAAAGAAACTTTAACACTTTTATTATCTTCAATTCTTTTTCTTTTCCCTAATTGTACCAAATTACAAGCTGGCTCGTACCAATCAAGAAAATTTATTCATAACACACAAAATGATCCAAAAAATTGAAGCTCAATACCAAACTTTAACAGGAATACAGCACAAAAGACTTCAAAGGGGGGAAAAGAAAAGAAAAAAGAAAAGAAAAGAAAGGAGATACCCTATACGGTCGATCACCAAAAAGATAATCTCGACAACCAGGAGCGATAAATCACAATAATTTAAAAGAAGAGAAACAATAAAAGTTGCAATCGAATCAGGTAGATCCAAACACGCAGAAGAGAAAATTGATTGTGTCAAAAACAGAAGAAATCGAGCGTTAGATGGATAGGGGAACTGACCGGATAAGGGATTGAGAGATCGCGTAAGGAGAGTTGGAGAGAGAGAGAGAGAGAGGAGGGAGCGTTTATCTTCCGTTTTCTGTGCAAACAAACGGAAGAGAGAGAGAGCGTTTATCTTCGGTTCTGAGCAAAAGACGTCTAGGACTACATTGATAAATATTATTTATAGGTGATGAGTGATGACTAAATTCATAATTCAATTCTTTTATTTAAATGTGATAAATATGAGTTAATTTCTTTTTTGTCCTAAATTTATAAGTGAGAATTCACTTTTAGTCCTTTTGTATTAGAATATTCACTTTTAGTTCTAGTATTGTGACCTGATTTTTTTTGTCTTTTATCCACAAATCAGTTTAAATATCATTCAATACAAATGTATTTCGGTTTTCAATTATGAATGTTTCCAAAAAAAAAAAAACATAAAAAATATATCGGTTCAACATACTTTTGTATAAAAAAAATTGAAATATCTTTGTATTTAACGATATTTCAACGATTTTGTTGCTGAAGGATTAAGATTGGTCATGTCACAATAATACTAAGACCAAATGATGATGTTCTAATAAAAAAAATTACTAAAAGTGAATTATCACCTATAAATCTAAGATAAAAAAAATGGAATTAACTCTGATAAATATTATTCAAGAAATAAAAAGACCAAGATCACTGACCACCCCTTCAAGAACAATTGAAGAGTTTAAAAATACGATACAAGTAAGAGATTAAATTTGTGCCAAAGATCTTGTGGTCTAGTGGCACTCAGTGTCCCGATTTACACAATCACATGGTAATAGAGTCAGTAGTACTTCAAAAAAAAAAAAAAGAGATTAAATTTGTACATGATGTATAATTAAGTAACCAAATAAATCATTTTTCTTAAACAACCAATTAAAGAAAAATAAAAAATAAAAAGACATGTGCTTCTATCACACACTTGGAAGCTTGTAGGTGGAGTGAGAGATGTTTTTATTTTTATTTTTTTAAAAATCCAATCGAGTTGATCAGTTGATTTTTGGGGTGAATGTCGATTCGGTTCGAGTTTTTATTTCGGATATCTTAAAATTTCGGGTGATATTTTTGACACTCGATATTTGAACCAAATTTAATTCAGATAAGTTGGTGAAATTATTTCTGGTTAGTTTGGATATACTCAAAATTTTATTTTAATCAGTTTTGAATTTTTTTTAATGATTTTATTATTTTTGTATTTATATTTTTTCATATACTCTCAAACTAAATATAAGACAAAATACTAATAATTAACTAAGAGAGCTCTCCTTGGTGGCTGTAGAGTGTATGGTGAAACTAAACATGCAAATATTATCTTTGAAAAGCTGGTTGAACTTGAACCAATGAATGCTAGCAATTACATTTTGTTATCAAAATATATATGAAGCAGCTGCCCTTTGGACTGAGGTCAGCAGATTAAGAGCCATGCTTGAGGAAAAGGGTTTGGTAAAGCCTCCAGGAAAGAGTTGGATTGTGACCAGAAACAAAGTCCATCAATTTATTGCATGAGATATATAAAACTCACCCTCTAAACAATCTGTGAGTCCTGGATTGGGGATCTTCCAGAAAGTAACTCTAAACAATCTTGCAAACAAGAGCATGATATGCATCCAATACCTATGATGTGATTTAAGATTATCATCTTTATTGCCTTTTTGTTGCCTTTTTTTTAAAACCCCTTTTCATCTTCTGAATGACCTTCCAATAGTGATTCATCACTTCATAAGGCATAAGATTTGTATAGTTTGTATCCAAGAATAGAATCAAACTGATACATGGAATTTCTATACACAATTTTCCATTTGGTATTAAAACTAAGATTCCTTATGACTGTTATATAGCATAAAATAAAACACTGTTTAGCAAATCCTCCTAATCACACACGTACACTATTAAGTTACAGCCATAAGAAATGAAATGAAATGAAAACATGAAAGAACTTGGGTGATGGCAGTAGAGCTCCCATTCCTTCACCCAACCACCTCTGTATTTGTGTCATCTGATGGCCAAATCACTGTCTCCATGAGTCGTTCACGCATCACCTCCAAATTCTGATCAGATATTTGGTTATACAGTTCATCATGGTCGCATTTCTAGAACAGAACAGGATACAAAATTGTATTAAATTCCAATTTACAATGTGTTTCGCATAGTTTCTAAGGCAATGTTGGTGGAAAACATTTAGTACTTGGATTTCATACCTTTATCCATTTGCCATAGAGGTGCAGTCGTGTTATCATCACTCTTTCTGCAAGGTCTTGTTTTTCCTGTAATAAGATGACAATCAGCTGTTGCCTTTATCCATTTCTTTGTTCTGCCACTTCCAACAAAATGTCTATGATACTGTTGAAGTAAACATGAGATATTCATAAATGGCATTCAAGGGTTTGTATATGATTACCTTTACAAGATTGCGAATGAAATTCTTCCTATCTCTAGGCTTATTTGTTTCTATAAATCTGCAGAATCAACAGACTATTGAGATGCATGTATCAGGTACTGGCTAGTCACTCACAACTACAATCAACCGGCTAGTCATTCACAACTACAATCAAGGTGAGTCTTTCTAGACTTAAATATTCAATGATGTAGAGAAGCAGTAGGGGTTGGGTTTTAGCCAACCACTTAAGCTATTATGACAAGGAAAGTTTTTGGGTGACGAGAAAAACCCGCAACTACTATCCGAGGGTGCGCATTGGATAAATCTCATATTGTGATCCTAGTCGGCAAAGGACCACAAGGAGGTAAGCGTTGCCCATTGCTGACTGGCTCAACCAAGGTCAATACCAATAGGCCGCTCCCGTCAGGAATTGAACTTTTAACCTTGTGGTTACCAAATCAACAGATTGACCAACTTGACTGGGGTTGTCGCTTTTATGACAAGGAAACTTGACAGGTGAAACATTGGAAGATGATGGGCTTACCCATTGAGCCATTGATACTGTGGAGGGTTCATTTCCTGAAGCTGGTCTAGAACAGTCATCACAGCTTTGTGTGTGAAATAGTTGAGAATTTGCTGCAGGCAATGAGCATTTCATCAGCTGTGAATAAATTGCTTGTAAGTACATTAACTTTAAGCAAATGGAATGTTCTTACTGATTTCACATCTTCAAATGTCTCTTCATACTGACCACCCAACTCATTCACCACAGTAAAGCCCCTCTTCTTTGGCTGCTTCTGCTTCTTCAAACTGCTGAAATTTCCCCTTTGCCCTTTACCCAACCCCCTCCTATCCAGAAATGAAGTGCTCAATTCCAATGAACCTGGGGTTTTAATCTGCCTTCTGCAGAGTGATGTTGAAGAAGAATTCCTATGTAAAGCTAAATCCCCACCGCTCAGATTACATGAAGGCAGAGCATCCAAACACAAGCATGGACTGGAATGAGAGTCCATCACCATTGATGAAACCACTACACCCAAAGTCCCCATTCACTGACACCCTGACACCCAGAAGCTAACTATAAGCCCTTGACTATACCAAAGAATGGAATTCACACTCCACATGTATTTAAAGGGAAATTAGCTTAGCCTAAGTTAGACAAATGTTTCCTTCTATTATCAATCATTCCCCAAACCGCAACTAGAAAGCTATGAGATATCTCTGACAACAAAACAAGAATAATGTATTAATGTATTATGAAATGTACTATTAACCTAATCCAGGATAACAGAGTTGCTAAATGCAGAGACTGAAAAAATAAATTCTTATTTTCACTTCATAATTGGACCAAATTCAAATACACAATCCTAGAAGCAGAGCTCCCTCTTAGCAATTCATCTAGCCACATGAACCAAGTTGCAAAACTGAAAGGTAACTAGAAATAAGTTGTTTTTTTTTTCTCAAAAAAAAAAAAAAAACTAGAAATAAGTTGTTCCTTTTGTATCTCATAAAAACCAAAATCCAAACCAAATAAAATATCAGCAAAAGGCTATCCTTAGAATAGTATCTCAATAATCTATAACCATAGATAAAAGACATAATTCTTTCCTTGCTTCTACAAATCTTCAAGGATAAACACCCAGCCTAATGCTTCACACACAACATACTTCTAAATTTGAAAAGAATCATTCAACTGTAGAACAAATACATGTTCAAGTCAAATATACGAATTTCATTCAACTTTGAACACAATCCACAACAGAAATAGAATAGTACGGAGTAATTATTTATGAGATTACTATTCATAGTTTCACAAAACCTCATTAAACCATTTGAGCATAAAAGAAGAGAAACAATAAAAGTTGCATATCCAAACACGCAGAAAAGAAAATTGATTGTGTAAAAAACAGAAGAAATCTAGCGTTAGATGGATAGGGGAACTGACCGGAGAAGGGATTGAGAGAACGAGTAGGGAGAGTGAGAGAGAGAGAGAGAGGAGGAGGAGGAAGTGTTATCTTCCGTTATCTTCCGTTTTCTGTGCAAACAAACGGAAGAGAGAGAGAGCGTTTATCTTCGGTTCTGAGCAAAAGAACGGGCTATACTGATTGCGTACGTCGTGACGTCGTGTGGGGCTCCCGTTGCTTGGTTGCTCCTAAACTTGTTTATTCTTCTTAAATAATCCCTTCACCTTTCCTACTTTGACCCTCCTAATTACCATAAAGACGGAATTGCCACAAAACCAACCATCATTTCTGTTTGGCAAACTAAACAATTACATGGCGATTGGTTGGGAGGAGGGAATTAAACGGAAAAAATTATAATTCTAGGAGGGAATTAAACGGAAAAAATTATAATTCGGTAGAATTGTAATTCAATGAATAAAGTATGAATTAAAATTATAGTGTTTGGTATGCAGGAATAGGAGTATGGGAAATTAAGTGACAAAATGACTAAAATGTCCTTATGTTATAGTAGATGTTGTAGTAATAGTAATAATAATAATAAGTATAAGTATAATAATAATAGTTCTTTGGAATAATAATAATAATAATAATAATAATTCTTTCAAAATAATAATAATAATAATAATTCTTTTAAATTTAAAAAGAAAAAAGACAAAAGGGTATGGGAGGAGGGGCAAATTTGTCTTTACACCAACAGATTGCCTCTCCTCTCCACCGAATTCATCATGAATTCATCATTTGGAGGGAATTGCAATTCCGCAGAATTGCAATTTCCTCCAACCAAACAATATAGTTTGGGAATTCACTGAATTGCAATTCCCCCGAAACTACATTCAACCAAACATGCCATTAGGGTGTGTTTGGTGCGCACATGGGAATCGAAATCGGTATGGTATCAAATACTTGGTAAGGGTAATGGGTTTTGGTGAAAGCATTTTGCATGTTTGGTAGTAAGGTGGAATGAGAATGATTATTAATAATTGAGGAAGAAAGGAAGAAGGGAAATGAAACCCTTATTTAATAAGGGTATTAATTTTTCAATTAATGAGGTATTCCAAACCAATAGTAGTATTCTAAAAACCTATCAACCAAACAATAACAATCACTTTAATACTCATACCTTATACCAAAACCTGTCAACCAAACACACCATTATAGTGACAAACTTATAAGCTAGTTGATTGAAATTATAGCATGTTTAGTTATCTCATGTCTGTTTTTTATTTTCTAATTTTTCAATTTTTATTCAATTTTCTATTTTTTACTTTCTGTTTATAACACTTATTTACTAGCACACATTTCTTAAAATGTATTTTTTAGGGCTAATATTATAAATTTAACACAATTTATTTCAAGTGATTTTTAGACCTTATATTTAAAATATTTTTGAATATGTTTAATTTAAGTGGAATACATATAATATTTACTTTTAAGTCTAATATATGTAAGATTTTTACATTACATATCCAAACCAAATTTATATCCGTATATAACATAAATAAAAATGTGTTATCTTTTATATATATGTGTGTGTGCGCGCGCGCGCGTGCGCATGGTGAAGATCAGGTGAGAACAATAGCCCACATGAGAAGTGTGGACAATTCTAAACCGTATAATTATTTTGATCTATGGTTGTGATTGCACAATTTTGAGGAGTAAAAAAGGCATGCGGTAAAGGGATTAATTTTGTGCACTTGGGGTTAAAAAAGGTAAAACACTAACGATCGTGCTTGGCTTTTGGAAGGAAATTCCGATATTCTCGAACCATCCCATTCAGTTTCCTTGCTTACTGCATTTGACTACCTTCCTAAGTGGTATAGATGAAGAGGTGGTCTCTAAAAAGGATAATTCATAGTTGAAGGGTCCGATTCACCATCGCAGCCATGGCAGACGAATCCCAGCGACGTAGCAAAAGGAGAGCTTCGTTTGAGGTTGCGAGAAGAATATGTATGCATATTTTTTGTGCCGATTAAGAAGAATTAACAATGTGGTGGACATGGTTGGGCGTAGATTATGTCTCCGAAGTATAGGGGTAAAAAACTCATTAATAAAAACAGTGGTGAGACTAGGAGGTGGAAGATGTAAACAGTGTTAGGTTCTGGGTATAGAAAATGTCGTAGATCAGACTACGTTGCTATAGGCTGGCGTTTAGAAGGAAAAAGGAAGGAAATATGTAACGTGTTTGAGACACTGCATTAAAAGCAATTTGCGGGCGACGGCGGCAGTGCACGCGTGGGGTTCCCCCCTTCCTTTCCCTCCACGATAACTCAAATGCTCCAACCTAGGTGATATTAAAAAGGAGGGAAAAGTTTTCCTACAAAAGCAATGTGAGATAAGGCTAGAGTACATTCTATTCCTTCTTGAATGAGAACTCCAACAATCCCCCACACATTCAAGCAGGAGTAAAATCGGGTGATTTCTAAGTAGAGCGCGAGAGCTGATCTTAATATCAGTGATCAAACTTGAACTGACACGTAGTGACTTGAGTAACTTACCCTACACGAGTGAGTTGAATCTTGAACTCATTGAGGAGTATTTGTTTTGAACTCAGGTGCACACACCAACCCTTGTTATTGTGTATTTGAAGTCATTTTTTACCCTTTTATATCTACTTCTTTGTAGATTGTCTCTTTTAAAACATCTCATGTTCAGTTTCTCAGTGTATGTAAGTCTTTTCATAACTGCGTTTGACCACCACTGTAGTTAGTATCCATCATGAATTCCTTACCTCACAGACCTCAAGCCCCATTTCCTTTTATGTATCAATAATGGCTTTTCTATTTAGTCTTTTTGTGAGAGGATTCGTAATGTTTCTCTCGGACTTCACATATTGTAATGTGATTACTCCATTTGTAATAAGTTGACGTACAAACTCATGTCTGACTCTTATGGGTCTTCTTTTTCCATTATAGACACTATTCCCAGCAACACATATGGTAGTTTGTGAATCACAGTGTACGGGCACGGATGGTGTGTTACACCCCCACAATGGCACATCTACCATTAAACTTCTTAGTCACTCAGCTTCCTGGCGTTTAGAAGGAAAAAGTAAGGAAATCTATGACGTGTTCAAGACACTACCTTAAAAGCGATTTGCCGGGGACCGGTCGCTTTCGACTGGCTAACACAAGACAACTAAGAATTAATTCTCAATTAATTCTCACTTAATATACTCAGACGAAGAGAGAAGAAGAGAATGATCGAATGGGATGATTAGAATGCTCTGGGGAGGCAGGTATTTATAGAGCTAATGTTGTGTACCTATCTACAAACCTCATGCATGCATCTATATTTACCAAACCAACCTATATTTTATATAAAAGGTTATTTATCTATTTTGAAAGCCTATATAAATAAATATATGTATACTTATATACTCTCGCATTATAACTCTTTTTTTTTTTAAAAATAAAATCTATATCTATATTCTATTTTGATATATGTGCATATAAAGTTATGTATGTTACATATCCGCTATTTTGGATCTATTATGAAGGAAGTTATGTTAAGATTATACCACCAATATTTTGTAAAAGGGATCTAAGAAATCTATATATTTTTGGAGGACTCGATTGGACTGCGGTCCCTACAGTAGAAAAATCCTAGATTATGAGAAAAGTGGTCTAGTAGAAAAATTCTAGGCTTACTTTAGGGCTTGAGCTATTACTCGCTAGGCTTGGAATCTCAGTTAGGGGGTGTGCACACTAAGGTAGCGGTCTTGATTTCACATGTGATTGATGAGATATGATGAGATAAGGGGGAAGTCTTCGGGACTCGGTCCTCGTAGGGGTCATACACACATGGTGGTGACCTCGTCCTCTCTTCATGTAGGATTATGATCGATGATGATGAAAGATTTCCTTCCGTATTATTATTATGAATGATTACTTTCTTATGATGATGTTATTGATCCAAAGTGAAGTTTTGAGAAAGTTTACTTATACTTTGGCTACGAGCTGTATCTTACTCTTGATATTAAGTATGTTGGAAATGTTATTATGTTATAAGAATACCGTTTACTTACCTTGGTAGTATAAATGATTTCATTACGATATACTAGTCTTTTCATGTCATTAAATTCCTTTTTACTCAAAGCATTAAACCCCTTTCTATTTACATTCATAAGCATGTGAGCATGAATTATTTATCTTATAACGAGTATACCTATATATGTCTCTCTGCACTAAGTATGTTATCTAGTATTGTATATTTATGATTCTATATGCTACTCGATGATGCATAATGTGCTTATGTGTATCAAATCTATCTATTTTTCAAATCTATATACGTATAAACTATTTTACAAGGTGGAGTGGTTTATACTTAGCATTTATGCTAACCGGGTCGTTTTATACTTGTTTTGTTTAACCCATTTTAGGATTAGTTTGATGTATGTAGAGATCATTTAAAGGAGTTAGATAGAGTAGTATTTCTTTTGATTTTAGCTATTAGATGATGCCTCTTGTGTTGCTTATGTTTTGTAGAGCATTCATTGACTCTTGATGACTAATGTTTTTGCTTAGACTTCCTTTTGGGTTTGTATGGTGCCTAGACACTGAGTTCGCGACCCTTATTATTATCGTTCTAGGTTTATGGTGTATGATTTATGACTTAGCCTAGTAGTTACTCTTGTATGGGTAACTACGGCGGTAGCATCCCCTTGTATTTTGGGTTTTATTAAACTAATGTTAATAGTTATTAGTATTTAATCTTATCTTTATGCCTTAAGTTCTAAATCATTAGCCTAGGCTCGTATGTTAAAATTGGGGGTGTTACATAAACATTCCTGGAAATCCCTAACAAAGTCGAAGCCGTCAACTCCTTCGTCCAAGTTCGCTTCTTCTCCATCCACATGCCCCTGCAGCTGCCGGATTCCTTTTGGATTTCCATGACGTCGTCTTCGCACTCAGCTATTGGCTTATTGATTTCACGCAAAAACTATTGACAAAAAAAGTTTAGGGTGACAAAATGCGGGGTATTTAGGGAAAATAAATAATATAATAGAGGGTAAATTAGGAAAATAAAAAATATTAAAACTAAAATAATATGAACTATCCATTTCATCAAACAATTGGACAAACATTTTTTTATTTCATGTTATATGCCTAACTTTGTTGGTTCTTATTAGATTAGTGTGTGTTTGTGTGTGTGTTTACATGAGGACATCTATTATAATGAGGATGTTATGACAGATCCTATCCATTGAATGCAAAGATTTGAGTGGATCTGATTGATTCGAAAATATATGACTAGATTAATGGGATCAGAATTAATAAGGGCAAAATCGAGAATATACAAAGAATTTAATTAAGGCCTTAGGGATAGAATTTGATTAGGATGTTATGCTTGATTTTATGAATGCATTTATAGTAAAGTAAATTACCAAAATGGTCCCTCGACCATGTTGATTTCACCTGTTTGGTCCTAATCATTTTGACTTGCTAATTACATCCTTCGACTATCAATTTTTTTAACCATTTTTTATCGTTTGGTGACTTAAGGCACCAAACGTGTGGCAATTTGAGTATAATCTGCGCTTCTTCTTTCAACATACAGAAGCCGTTTGTCAAATTAGAAATAACAATAACAACAACAACAACAACAATAATAATAATAATAACAACAACAACAACAACAACATAATAAGCTAAAGTTGCAGTTTAATGAGATTAACACATCAAAAGTACATTAATGGATTTCATAGTAGAATGAATTTTTGTTTGTTCAAGAATTAATGGATTTAATAGTAATTCTGTACATTAATGGATTTCATAGTACAACAAGAAAAGTTTAGCAATTTTGTTTGTTCAAACATAATGGATTTCAACATATAAAAAATTTATTAACTAATTAATTAATTGAGAATTCAACAAAGTTAATTTGTGTGTGTTCCAAAAGCTTTTGATTTCGAAAAATATGACTTAAATATTGCCACTAAATTGCTAACTGCACTTGTTGATTAATATATATTTTCAGGGTGAAATACTAATGCAAGGGTATGTGTTCATGTGCATAACCAGTTCGAAAACAAACAGAATACAACCATATTGAAAAGCTGGTTTTCTTTTTTTCGATCAAAGCAGGGAGGGGGATACCCGGGAACGAGACCATCCTAGGAGGTCTCTCTAACTCTACGAGTTGTCGTAGCATGGACAAGGTCATTTATGTAGACCTCTTCACACTCCGGAGGGCAGGAAGCAAAAACCCTCCAACCCGCCATCTAAGTGGTGCCAAGCATGGCCAGGGCGTCAACACTTCTATTTTATTCACGAAACACGGCCCGAATGGAAATATTCCAATCTCTATCGCACCACCAAATGGCATTCTGAACAAGCTCTCGAGCTGGGCCTCGGAGCTCAACTCTGTCTCGAATCTAACGGATAGCTTCTCTAGCGTCAAATTGGATTTCAAGATTACAGACCCCTCTTTTCCACGCCCACTCCATGGCCTTAACGATAGCTCGAACTTCCGTAAAAGTTGGGTTGGCATAATCTGCACATTTCGCAAAGCCTCCTATCCAAGCACGTTGCTCATTTCTAAGAAGGTCACCAATGCCCGCAGTCCTCATAGTCGCGTTCACACTACCATCCACGTTCAAGGTATAACGGTGAGTAGAGGAAGGTTTCCAGCATAGCTTGACCAGTTTCTCCGTGGTGACTCTGCTTCGCATGTTTGCTTCTCAAAGGAACGCTCGGTTGACCTCTTTCTCAGCTTCTTTGATCCAAGCAATCTTCTGGTTAATCTCCAAGTTGCATGCGTTGAAGATTCTCTCATTTCTCCACCTCTAGATAGACCAGATGGTGATGACAAACTTCCTAGGCCACTCATTATCGTCCTCCTCATCACCCCTATCCATGATATTCCACTCACTACTACAAAAAAAACTTTTAACGTCGGTTATTTTTGACATACAACGTCGGTTTTTTTGCGACGTCGTTCTCACCGACGTTATAAATAAATGATACGACGTCGGTTGTCAAAACCGACGTCATATGTATTTATTTTTTAAAAAAATTAAGATACGACGTCGGTTTTTTTAAAAAACCGACGTCGTATGTTTTTTATTTTTTTTAAAAAAAGACATATAACGTCGGTTTTTTCAAACAACCGACGTTGTAGATCTTTTATTTTTAAAAAATTAGAGATACGATGTCGGTTTTTTAAATAACCGACGCCGTATCTCTTTAAAAAATAAAAATAAAATAAAAAAGCAAAAAAACTGAAACCGTATCAATTTACCAAAAACAAAAACTGAAATCGTATTTCAATCCAAAAAGATTATGTGAGAAAATAAATATGATTTGAGAAGATTAGTGATAGCCGTGTAAATTTGTTTGTGTACATACGTGTGTCATTAGTGAAGAAGCTATGGATTATACTGTAAATCCAAATGACTCCCACCCATGCCCATTTACACCCAATGTTGGATTCTTGCAAAGCTTTGGTTTCCTACCCACAGACAACAAAAACAATTTATTTTTTTAACTATAAGAAATGTAGTAGCAATGGACGACGAGATTATACCCACAAACTCACGCGGCAAGAAAGACGATGAGAAAAATATTCCAATAAAAATAATACCCACAGGTTCACGCTTGCGCTGTCTTCTTTCTCGCTTGCGGCGCTGTCTTCTTCACCGCTTCTATCATCTCCGCTGCATTCTCCCACGTTGCCTGTGCCGCTATCGTAGCCTTCTCTTTCGCAGTCTGTATGGAAGAGGAAGAGGGCTGCTATCTTCGAAGATGAGAAGAAGAAGAAGTAGAGAACGGTAATAGTGAGAAAAAGAGGAGGAGAGGAAGAAGAAAGAAAAAGAAGGAATAATAAAATGGACGAGCAGATCTAGATTTAAAATGGGTTGACCTAGATTTAAAAGTTAAGACGTCGGTTTTATAAACAAACGGACGTTGTAACTTTTTTAATAATTATTCGTATCATGTGTCTCTAGCCATAATTAATTAAATGTATTAAAATATTTTAAGATACAACGTCGATTTTTATTAAAAAAACTATACGACGTCGGTTTTTTTAAAAAACCGACGTCGTATCTTTTTCGAAGTAAAAAAAATATTTCGTAAATATTAACGACGTCGGTTTTTAAAAAACCGACGTCATAAGTGCGACGTTATATGCTATTTTTGTAGTAGTGACTCCAGCCACCTACAAGGCTCGCCTACCTCCATTCCCCCCGTCGGGCTTTAGTAGTCATGGCCATCCAAACTTGTTTTGCATGGCTGCAATCCCTCAGGATGTGTAATGTGGTTTCCTCGTTGCCTAAGCAAATGTCGCAGTCCCCTTCAACGGTGAGACCTCTCCTTTTTCTCTTTGCGTCCCCAAGAATTCTGTCGTGTAAAAAATCCAAAGGAAGGTCTTCATTTTCAGGGTGAAATACTAAAGCAACAATGAAAAGGATATTCAAGAATCAAGATGGAAGCCCCTGAAACTGTTGCTCAAGAATTGATGCTTAGTAGGCTCCACATACATATGCTTCAATAACAACTAACTTTAACTGCATCACAATTCCATTCTATTTTGAAGCTTCGCAAATATATATGACATAATAATCAATTAACAACAAATTAAAATAAAAAATACATTTTTAAAATAAAAACCCATAACAACCAACAATGGCCTAAAATAGACACCAAATTTGAAAACAAAATCGCCTAACATAATACACATAAATATTTTCACTACTCTATAACTAACATACAGAGTAAAAAAAAAAAAATTACAGACAATTTTTTGTCTCACATACAAACGCACCCAAAAACATATATACCAACAACACACAAAATATAAAGAAAAATCATATCGGTAATTACACGATTGATGAAGAGTTGTTCGAATGAAGATGAAGGGGGATGTTTGGCAGTGAAGAGCCGCGGAACGAGGATGAATAAAAAAAATAGGAGAAGAGAAAATGCCAAAGGATTTTAATTGGGATGGTAAATGATGTCATTTATTTAATATAATAAGGATACAAATAGAAAAAAAGTTTAGAAACTATTAGCTTATTTTTGAAACACGCATAATTATTTTTAAAATATTACCAAAAAAAACTTATAACTTATTGTTTTCAAAAAAAAAAAAAAAACTTATAACTTATTAGTAGCTTAAAATAAGTTATAAGTTCTAAAATAAGCTCGGTCAAACAGATCTTTTATACACGACAATAATGAAATTTGTCACTTTTATCCAGATGGGTAGACAAAACCGAGAAATGTTACCCCCTCTAAAAAATCTAAAAACATAATAAGTGTGAATGAAAGTTATACTCTTCATTTATGTCCGTTTTTTCTGTTAAATGTTTTTGTACATTATGCTATAAAAGTTGTACTTTACAATATATTAGACAAATATACCCCTTGTGAAGACTTAGTATTATGCTCTTTATTATATATTTGTGGTTAATATTATTCCTTAATATTTTCTCCTTTGCCTAGTCTTATGGTCAGGTATAACCACACCTTATTTCAAGGCTCTGTAATCTATATAAAGCCTTGTACTCATGTTGAATAAATTACAACTCTTTGCATTCTATTATGGTATCAGAGCCTACACTCTAACGAGAAAAACACAAATTTTTTCTTTCCCCTCCTCTCTTCCCTATCATGGATGTTGCCAACACCCCTGCCATAACTCACCTCCACGCTCCAACCCATTTACCAATTAAGCTTACATCTTCTAACTTTCCCATTTGGAAGAAACAGGTGGAGTCTACCCTTATCGGACTCGACCTCCTGGGCTACATCACGGGCTCTACTACAGCTCCGGCGAAGTACTCCGATGCTGCTAACACTACAATTAATCCCGCCTACACAGCTTGGTTCAGGCAGGATCAAATTATTCTAAGTGCCATTCTTGGCAGCCTTTCCGATGTCTTGCAGCCGGTTATCTCATCCGTTGCTTCTGCTAGTGATGCATGGACACGTCTATCCACCAATTGTGCCGCTACGACGCGGGGACGTGTGGTTTCGCTAAAAACGAAACTTGCCAAAAATCCTAGGGCCAACCGGTCTATTGACTCGTATATGAGGGAAATGCGAGCCATTGCCGACGACTTGGCCCTTGCTCAAAGTCCGGTGAGCGAAGAAGACCTCGTGGTTCATATATTCACGCAACTTGGCGATGAATACAACCCCATTGTGGCAGTTCTTCGCGTGCGAACCGAGACTATCTCGTTTAGTGAGCTGCAAGATGTGTTCACTGATTTTGAGAGATCGATGAAAGATAACGAAGCTGCCTCGCACATCTATATGCCGACTGCAAATGCCACACAGCGCCGGTACAATCGGCGCGGCAGAGGGCGCCAAAACCAGGTGAGGAATAATGCCAACCGGTCTGCCAGGTACTGTAATTATTGTGAATATCCAGGGCACGACACTAAATTCTGTCGAAAACTAGCCAAGTTTTTGAAGGAGAACAATGTTGCTGTGCTTGAGCCGCAAAACACCGCTCGTCAATCTCCTTCGGTTCATGCAACGTCAACCGCAGCTTCGCCTACTCAGTCTTGGCTTATGGACACCGGAGCCTCGCATCACACGGTTAATGATGCCACGTCGCTTCATACTCTGACAGACTACACCGGACCTGACGAAATCGTACTGGGAGATGGTAAGTCACTACGTATCTCACACACTAGGTCGGTTTCTATACCCTTGAATAGTCGGTCTCTAGTGTTATCTGATGTATTGTGTGTTCCAAATTTACACAAAAATCTTGTTTCTGTTTCCAAACTCTGTAGAACTAACTCCGTTTCTGTTGAATTCTTTGACACATATTTTGTGGTTAAGGATCGGCAGTCGAGAACTCCTCTCGTACGGGGTCCAGTCGTCAGTGACGTTTACAACCTCCTGGTCCAGCAGCCTCAGCTTAATGTTTCCACCAAGTCTTCCTTGTCAAGTTGGCATCATCAGTTTGGTCATCCCCACTCTAAAGTGTTAGCATGTCTTCTTCGAAATAACAATATTCAATTTATGCCTGATGAGCTTAACGCATTTTCCTGTAACTCTTGCCACATTAATAAAAGTCATAAACTTCCGTTTTCCTTTAATTCCATGACCAGTTCACGACCATTGCAGTTACTTTACACAGATGTGTGGAGTTCTACAATGGTCTCCGTGGACGGCTTCAAATATTATATCAACTTTGTAGAGGTCTCCGTGGACGGCTTCAAATATTATATCAACTTTGTAGACCATCACACCAAATATGTATGGTTGTTTCCTATTAAACTTAAGTCTGATGTTCCTACTATATTTCTCCAGTTTAAACGCATGGTAGAGTCTTATTTTGGCTATAATATTGTTTCGATATTTTCTGATAATGGGGGGGAGTATATCAAATTGATTCCTATCTTTAATGATAATGGGGGGGAGTATATCAAATTGATTCCTATCTTTAATTCTGTGGGTATTTCACACTACACTTCACCTCCGCACACCCCGGAGCACAATGGGCCGGCTGAGCGCCGGCACAGGCACATTGTCGAGACCGGTATGGCATTACTTCACTATGCGTCCATGCCAGTCTCGTATTGGCCCTATGCTTTTCAAACCGCTGTTTATCTAATAAACCGAATGCCAACTGCACTTCTCAGACACTCTACACCATATGAAAGGTTATTTAATAAACGCCCGAACTACCGAAAAATTCAGCCGTTTGGGTGCCTGTGTTATCCTTGGTTAAAACCGTACTATCCAGCTAAATTAAATCCAAAGTCCCTTCCCTGTGTTCTTTTAGGTTATTCGTTAAGTCAGTCTGCCTATAAATGTTTAGAAATATCCAGTGGCCGAGTCTATGTTTCGCGTCACGTCCAGTTTGTGCCAAATAAATTTCCTTTTAGGACCATGGTTAGCCAATCTGTGTCAACTAACCCAGATGTGTGTTTGAACGTGGGTGAGCCTCTGCCTTTGTCTCCTTTGGTCACTGCAGGTCATATTGGAATACCTCCCACTGGTGAACATGACTCACGTACCTTGGCTGTGACAACAATTGCAGCTCTAGTGCCGGTACAACATCACCCTCCGCCAGCTTTGGAGGTCACTACAGTAGGGTCACTGGCTGCTCCTTCATCATCTGGTCCGGCTTTGAGCCCTCGTACGTCACACCTTGCTTCGGTTCCATCGTCGCCGGTATTTGCTAATCAATCGCCCGAAGGCTTGGTGGCTCCGAACTCATCTATAGCTGTTGATCTTCAAGAGCCGTCGCGATCTGAACGAGTATCTCCACCGGTCGAGGCAGCGTGTTCGGAGGAAACGGTGGAGGCAGTGCGTTCAGTTCATGCACCTGGTTCCATGCCGGCACCCTCAACGCAAGCAGGTTCCTTGTCGGCTTCTTCCGCGCAGGCAAGTTCCATGTAGGATGGCGATAGTGGTGCTACGGTCACAACCGGTCAAGCGGCTATAGTCGCTCCCCTGCGGCGGTCGAACAGACATCGTCGTCCGAATCCTAAGTACTTTGGCGATAAATTTGTCAACCTGACGACCTCTCATCCTATTCCTCTGTCTGTTGAACCACGCACTGTAGCTCAAGCGGTAAAATGTGACTTGTGGCGGGCTGCTATGACGGACGAGTTTAATGCGTTGTTGAAAAATTCTACTTGGGAGTTAGTACCCCGAGCCAATCGTAATGTGGTTGGCTGCAAGTGGGTGTTCAGGGTTAAACGCAGACCTGATGGCTCTGTAGACATGTTCAAGGCCCGGCTGGTTGCCAAGGGTTTTTTACAGGAACCGGGACGAGACTACTTTGAGACTTTCAGCCCGGTGGTTAAACCGGTCACTGTGCGGGTTATTCTCAGCGTTGCATTATCACGGGGTTGGGCGTTACGTCAATTGGACGTGAATAATGCCTTTTTAAACGGTACACTGTTCGAGGAAGTCTATATGGCACAACCAGCGGGGTTTGTTGATGATGACAAGCCTAATCATGTCTGTCGTTTAAAAAAGGCTATTTATGGGCTAAAGCAAGCTCCTCGGGCTTGGTATCTTGAATTATCAGACTTTCTAGTTTCTTTTGGTTTTAAGAAGTCTGTGGCAGACTCATCCCTATTTATTTATTGTACCTGTGATGTTCTCTTGTATTTCTTAGTATATGTAGATGACATTATCATTACAGGCAACAACGATGCCTTCACCACGAATTTTGTCCGTCGTCTATCTCGGTGGTTTTCATTGAAGGATTTGGGTCCCTTGCATCACTTCTTGGGCGTTGAAGTGGTGTCGACGACGACTGGTATGTTTTTGTCTCAAAGTCAGTATGTGGTTGACTTATTGGAACAGTTCAACATGACGGGGGCGAAGCCGGTCTCTACTCCGATGTGTACCTCAATTGATTTAGGTGCGGATCCAACACCTTTTGACTCCACGGCTTACCGCCGCGCTATTGGGCGCCTCCAATACTTGGTGATCACCAGGCCTGATGATTCGTTTGCGGTGAATCGATTGGCTCAATCTATGGCATCGCCGACTGAGAGTCATTGGCAAGCTGTAAAGCGGGTCTTGCGCTACTTAAAGGGTACGTTGCACTTTGGACTATACTTTCGCCGTGGTTGTCCTCTCTCTCTTGTAGCATATTCAGACTCCGATTGGGGTGGTGTCCGCGACGGGGGACGATCCACCACGGCCTACTGTGTGTTTTTTGGTTCCAATATCATCTCCTGGAAGTCCTCTAAACAACGGTCTGTGTCTCGGTCCTCCACGGAAGCTGAATTCCGGGCACTAGCTAATTCTGCTGCTGAAGTTATGTGGGTTCAAAGTCTATTACGTGAGCTTGGTGTTGGTTTGCGTTCTCCACCGCAATTAATTACTGATAACCTGAGTGCCTCATATGTGTGTAAAAACCCGGTTTTTCACTCGCGAATGAAGCACTTGGCGCTTGACTATTTTTTTGTGCGTGAGCAGGTTACGTCCAGGGCCCTGCGTGTTAGCTATGTTCGATCAGATGAGCAGGTAGCTGACCTATTGACTAAACCACTCAGTTATCGTTTGTTTGTTGTGTTTCGGTCCAAGCTTGGGCTCACTGACGGAGCCTCAATCTTGCGGGGGCGTGTGAAGACTTAGTATTATGCTCTTTATTATATATTTGTGGTTAATATTATTCCTTAATATTTTCTCCTTTGCCTAGTCTTATGGTCAGGTATAACCACACCTTATTTCAAGGCTTTGTAATCTATATAAAGCCTTGTACTCATGTTGAATAAATTACAACTCTTTGCATTCTATTACCCCTATCGTTATAACTTCCGTTATCTTTTCCACTATTGTTACCATGCACATGCATCCACTATATATTTTCTTGTTTTCTTCAATAATTATAATATATACATATTATATATTAGAGTTATATGTTAGTTATTTTCTAAAATATAAATATAAAATTTATAAAAGTATTTTACATTATTATTATTATTATTATTATTATTATTTACAATAATTTAAATATCTAAAATATAAATAAATTTAAAATTTTAATACAAAATATTAATATTGAGCACCTATTTTTTGCGCATCGCACATAAGAAAAACTAGTAATTAGAGTAAGGGTTAAATAGGCCGCTGAACTACCACAAAACTACAATTAAGCCATCGAACTAAAAAGGATTGTAATTGAGTCTCTGAACTACACAAACTCATGCAATTAAGTCTAAATTGACGTGTTTACCTATAATTGTGCTGATGTGGCAATTACCAATTTTTAAAATAATTAAATAATAATAATAAAATTAAATTAAATTAAAAAAAAAAACAGAAGAACTACCGGAGACGTATTGTCTCCGGCAGTCTTCGTCTCCATGGCCGGAGACAATGACCTTCGTCTCCGGCCATGGAGACCAGGTCTTCATTGCAAGGGAGATGAAGGTCTAACCTTCGTCTCCTGGCCATGGAGACAAAGGTTCGACCTTTGTCTCCTAGCAATGGAGACGAAGGTCCAGCCCTTTCGTCTCCGGCAGTTCTTCAATTCTGTTTTTTTATTTTTTTTTTATTATTACTCCGTATTTAATTATTTTAATTAAAATTATTTTAAAAATTGATAACTCCTCATTAGCACAATGATGGGTAAACAAGTCAATTTAAATTTAATTATATGAATTTGTGTAGTTTGATAGCCTAACTGTAATTTTATAGATAGTTCAGTAATCCTTATTCTAAAATAATTCAACCTTTTCGACCAAATAATTACTATGAACCCGATATGCCGCCCAAACAATGTTGAGCGGATTTTAGAATTTCATAATTCTTTCATCTGTCTTTCAGGATACCTCAAATCCAAAACCCAATTTTTTTTATAGGGCAAGATCCAAAATTAGCTTAACCTCGAAACCCTCCGGCCACGGTGAACCCCAAACCCAATTCAATCTGCGTGGAGATTTAGGGTTTAAGATATGGCTCGGAAGTATAAGCATTCTGACTCCAGTGCTTCAGATGAGGAAGGTGAAATTCGTGGCGGACATCGCTCTAGTGATGAAGAAGCTGAAAGAGAAAAAGGCAGGAGTGGGTCTGAGCATCGAAGAGAAGGCGAAGATAAGAAGCGCAGCCCTAGTTCTGATAGCGGCGCATCTCCCCGACCAAGCGATGGTAGAAGAAAAGGGCAATCTGATGGGCGTGAAGTCGCCAGGAAAGATGAGCCAGAGAAGGAAGGGGGGAGAAGTAGAATAGGAAGAGAAGATGCCGGCAGGCGTGAAAAGGAAAGTAGCAGAAGAGACAAGGAAGAAAATTACCGCACTAGGGATAGGGATGAAGAGAATTACCGCACTAGGGATAGAGATGAAGAAAACTACCGCGCTAGGGATAGAGATTATGAGCGGAGGCGTAGGAGTGGACGTGAAGGGGATAATAAACACGGGAATGGGCACCGGAGGAGACAAGATGATGATCATGACGACGACGATGATGTTAGGGATAGGGAGCATAAATCACAGCGCCATGACTCTGAGGATGAGAGTGAGATGAAGGTGGAGCGGCAAAGGCACCGGGACAGGGTGGAGGATGACGGTGGAAAGAATGATAGGAGGGAGAGGAAGCACCGGAGGGACCGTGACGATGGCAATGGTCACAGAAGGGAAACTGACCGCAGGGGTAGGCATAGGGAGGACCCCTATGAAGATTATAGGGATTCTAGAAGAGAAGAACGTAGGAGGGAGAAGGAAAGAGATAGGAGGGTTAATAATGCAGAGGATGGTGAAAAAGATAGAAGGTACAAAAGTGGGGAAGGGAAGTATGATAAAGAAAATTATAACAATGAGAGCAAACAAGATCGTGCAGATGATGCAAAGTTGAATGAGGATTCTAAAGTGTCAAAGCATGAAGGAAATGTGATTACACAGACTCCCAATTTGGGAAGAAGTGGAGGAGTTTATATCCCTCCTTTCAAGTTGGCAAGGATGATGAAGGAGATACAGGATAAAAGCTCAGTTGAATACCAAAGAATGACTTGGGATGCTCTTAGGAAGAGTATAAATGGGTTGGTGAACAAAGTGAATGCAACTAATATAAAGAACATCATTCCAGAATTGTTTGCTGAGAACCTGATTCGTGGAAGGGGTCTGTTTTGCCGTTCCTGTATGAAGTCCCAAATGGCTTCTCCTGGTTTTACAGATGTATTTGCAGCATTAGTTGCTGTTGTAAACACTAGGTTCCCAGAGGTGGGTGATCTTCTTTTGAGGAGGATTATATTACAGCTTCAAAGAGCATATAAACGTAATGATAAGGTTTGTACCTCTTCCTGTTCTTGGCCTCAGTCTGTTTTGTTCATGTTTGTAGTTTATACTAAATTTCTGTTAATCATCTATTGCTTATTTCATGTTTTACATCCTTGGTGTACTTTCCATGCAGCCCCAGTTGTTGGCAGCAGTTAAATTTATTGCTCATCTTGTAAACCAACAAATAGTTCATGAGCTAATTGCTCTAGAATTACTTGCTGTTTTGCTGGAAAATCCCTCGGATGACAGTGTTGAAGTTGCTGTTGGTTTTGTTACTGAGTGTGGATCCATGCTCCAAGACCTCACCCCCCGTGGGTTGCATGGTGAGCAAACTTTTCTATTTATATATTCCACAATTTGTGCTTACCTTTCTTCTAGTTTATGCATTTTGTCCTTTTACAGATGGGTGACCTGTTTAAGCTTTTTCCTAAGTTTTTCATATTCTACTAGAATTTCAGACCGTTTGATGTTGAGCTTAATTATTGTTTGAGATTCATATACATTCCCATTGCTCTGCTTGACTTTGAGATTATGCATTATGCTCCTGTTTTGTGTTTTCTTTTTTCCTTTAATTTTGTTGTTTTATAGGTTTGGTATTAGTTCTAGCCCTTGAGACTTTTTTTCTTGGCTTATATGTGTGTGTCTTTGTTGTGTGCCTGTGAAATAATTTTGTTTTTGTCTTTTTGAACATACTATTGACGATGGCATAAATTCAACTCTAGATGTTCCTTTAATTTTGTGTTTTGAGGAGGGGGTTAGGGGCTAAAGAGGTGTGGTACTAGTTTAATTACCACTTCTGTTTGCAGCAAATCCTTTTCTGTACATTGCACTTCTTTAACACATGTAGACTAAGTGTGGAAAAGGAAGGAAAGAAAACTAGAATGAAAGTTCATACCTTTCACTTTGTATTTGGGAGGAAATGGACTGAACTCTTAGAGATTTAGGTCATCTGTATTGTGATTTTAATTAGCACTGGTGGTAGCAGTTGTTCATATCATACAGATTGTACAAATGGATAAGTTACTGAAAAGATTGTGGTCTGCTAGATCCACCTAGACTTGAATGCTCATCTAAGTTGATATGAAGTTGACTGGTATATAAATCCTGTTTTCTCCCTAATTCATCAAGATTATTTAGCTGTTGCCATTTTCAATTCCCTATATTTACATTTTTAGAGTTCAACTCCTGAGGAAACACCTCTACTTTTTTTATTTGTACACGACACTACTGTTGAAATTTGCATTTGTTTACTGAATTTGTGGATACCATCTCCTTCTGCGTGCAGAAACTTGTACCCTTTGGTTATTTTAGTGAATTGACCTTTATGATCATCAATTTAAATAGGTATCTTTGAGCGGTTTCGTGGGATACTTCACGAAGGAGAGATAGATAAAAGGGTTCAGTTCTTAATTGAAGGTCTCTTTGCATTACGTAAAGCAAAGTTTCAGGTAAACCGGCATTTAGTCTTTTATAGTTCTTTTGCATTACTGCTTGTGTGTGTGGATAAACTCGAGCAAGATTCAACTCAAGTTTTGAAACTGGTAAAATCAATTGTTGGAAATAAAAATTAGAGATTAAGAAAATACATAAAAGTACTACTCAAAATCTCAAAATTTCAAAGAATTGTCTTAAAAATTTATCAAAGTTACATTGCATTTACCACTGGATGCAAAAAGGGACAATTGGACATAAGAAGTATTCCCTATTTTCCTCTGCCTTGTTTTACCTGTCCTATTTAGTATTTACTATTCATCGGTCAAACAAACTCTTTTTTCTTTGCTTATTTTCTTTTTGTATTTTCTTATTATTTTTAATTTGGTATTTTGTGTTTAATAGTACTTTTAATGTAGTTTCTAAATATATAAATTTTATATACTAATACTAAATTTAATATTATGAAAAATTTAATTGTAAATTTCAATTAAGCCTCATTAACCGAACTAAACACATAAAATGGGATGGAGGGAGTAGTAGATTTTAGGTTAATTTCTGATAAAATATTAACAAAGTATGATGTATGAGTCTTGAATTGGTTTCTTTATCTGATTTCTGATTAGGGGTACCCTGCGGTACGTCCAGAGCTTGATCTGGTAGAGCAAGAAGATCAGTTGACCCATGAAATATCTTTCCAAGATACTATAGATCCTGAAATTGCTCTAGGTATGTCCTCACTTTCTCAGATACTATTGATCCTTAAGTCACTTTAGGTATGTCTTGTATGTCTCAATACCTATGAATCTATGATTTTAATGACGATCTTTTTTCATTGTGGTTTTCTATGCACAGATATTTTTAAGCCAGATCCTAATTTCATAGAGAATGAAAAGAAGTATGAAGAATTGAAAACGGCAATCCTAGGTGAGGAATCTGAGGAAGAAGGGGGTTCTGATGCTGAGTCTGGGGATGATGATGATGAAGAAGAGGATGAAGATGAAGAAGAGGATGAAGAGCAAATGAAAATAAAAGATGAGACTGAAACAAACTTAGTCAACCTTCGGAGAACTATCTATCTAACAATTATGTCGAGTGTTGACTTTGAGGAAGCAGGCCATAAGCTGTTGAAAATTAAACTTGAGCCTGGTCAAGAGGTTGGTTTCATGAATGCTTCTTTTACATGCCTATTTTTATTTTCTTTTCAGTGTTTGTTTTCAATTTAGCTGTTGATTCATACTCCATCTTGACTGTTGCAAGACAGAGAAATGCCATTTATAATATGCATCTAATTGGTATGTTACTATTTTAATGATGGGCTTGACACCTAACTCCCCCTTCCCCCACAAAGAGAAAGAGGGGTGGTGGTTGGGTTGCCTCTAAACAATGAAAAAAGAAAACTGTAATGGATGTTGACTAAGTAGCGTATGAACACATTTTGTGTTTGACAGTTTTATGCAAATAGAGATAGTTTCATAACATGCTTCTGATCCCCTAAACATCTTTCCCAAAGTGGAAATATATACAATACTGTTCCTAAACTAGGTTGCAATTTGTAGTTTGGTGGATCTGGTAAAGTTAAAGTGTTATACTGGTGCTTTGCTTAGATTATCCTTCTCCCATACTAATTTAGTTTTATTCATTGATTTTACATAGTTTAGGAAAATTTGTTCATGTTTGCTGTTTGTATCTGGTAAGAGATGGTGTATGATGCCTTACTTTCTAGCTGTTGATTGCTTCCAAAGTTCGAAGGTGGTTATTTTAACTATTGTCTGGCTGGTTATGCCTAGGGAAGTGGGTTGGGTTAATAAAATTTTATATTTTTGAAATTCTTTACACTGTTCCTTTAACATGGTTGGTTTTAGGAATAGGATTTGAAAGTAATAGTATTTTTGAATAACCATTTCTAGGGGGCGCATTGGTATTAGCTATTCTTGAGTCCTAGTGTATATATACATGTGTATACACACACATGTATGCATTTATGTATGTCTGTTTTTGCTTCTGTTTGTGCCTGCATATGTGTATGCATGTATTTATTTATATATTTAAATATATACGGAGTAATATTCAGTGTATATGTGATTCTGTCTTTTGTATGTTTATTCCATTTCTGTTCTTTAAACCAACCAAACAATGGAATAGAGTTCCTATTCTTTCCTAGCCTATTCCTTTCCCTATGGAATAGGATTTTTATTACCCCAAATTCATTCCGCAAACCAAATGCATTGTAATGGTTTTAGGTGTTGATATGGTAAGATGAAAATTCGAAATGGTTTGCATTAGTCTTGAATGGAGAATAGGATTTTCTTACATGTCATCTAGTTACTAGTTTTTCTTGGTGAGCACTGATGTCATCTTAGTTTTCTGATATGCTTCTGTTGATAGTTGATTTTTTGGCCTGGTCAATGTTTGGGTTCATTGGTAACTATGCTGTTTTTCTGTCTATGCAGATGGAGTTATGCATAATGCTTTTAGAGTGCTGCAGTCAGGAGAGAACTTACCTCCGCTACTATGGTCTTTTGGGGCAGCGTTTTTGCATGATCAACAAAGTTCACCAGGAGAACTTTGAGAAGTGTTTTGTGCAACAATACTCGATGATTCACCGTCTTGAAACTAATAAACTGCGAAATGTTGCCAAGTTTTTTGCTCATCTGCTTGGAACTGATGCATTGCCTTGGCATGTTTTAGCTTACATACGGCTTACAGAAGAAGACACTACCTCTTCTTCTCGTATATTTATCAAGATTCTCTTCCAGGTAACTACTTGATTAATTTTAATTCCCCTTGTATTCTCTTGTTTAAATGTATCATTTCTTTAGTATTCTTATCCCATGATATGTTTATATATATATATATATTGCCGAGTGAAACCCGCAGCCACTACCCGAGGGTATGCATTGGGTAAACCCCTGCTTGTGACCTTAGCCGACAAAGGACCACAAGGAGATAAACTAGTCTAGGTTGCCCATAGCTGGCCGGCTCAAACCAAGAGGGTTGAAATTCAAACTCGTGACCTTGTGGTTACAAGCTTATATCCTTAGCCATCTTGGCTGGGGTTACCCCCATGTCTTATATATTTTTGTTGCATGGTGTATGACCTGCCTGCAATAGCCTTGTAATCCTTGGGTTGCTTTTTTTTATTTTTTATAGCATAGGTCCATAATACTTATTTGTATGTTCCCAAATAATTTATCCTGACAAATATTGTTAGCAGTCTAGCCACATCTTCTTCTGATTGCCTCTTTTTTAGTTCAAAAATAATTATTTTGTATATAAATACTCTGCCTTCCGGAGGTAACTAACAGTAACAGTGCCTAGTGTTGCAAATAACCTCATATTGCATTTTTTTTGGTCACTCATGTTTGAGATTTCTGGGCATGAGCCGTTGCTTATTTCAAACTCCTAAAGGCTTGTACAATTTTCCTTTATTATAATATTCTATTTGTGTTCGTTTACACATTAATTACTGGTTCAGGAATTGTCAGAACACCTTGGAATCCGCTTGTTGAATGATCGTCTTAATGACCCGACAATGCAAGAATCCTATGACTCAATTTTCCCAAAGGATAATCCCAAAAACACTCGGTTTGCAATCAATTTCTTCACATCCATCGGTCTGGGTGGGATTACAGAAAACCTTAGGGAGTATTTGAAGAATATGCCACGGCTAATCATGCAGCAACAGAAACCTGTTTCAGAATCTGAGAGTTCTGGCTCGGATGCTTCAGAGTCTGAATCTGAGTCGGGATCTGAATCATCCAGCTCCAGCTCCGAGGAGGATACACGAAGGAAACGGAGGAGACATTGAGTGATGTATCCAAATGTTTGACTTTGATTATAGAATGAATGTTGTATTTTATTAATTAATGAATGAATGTTGTAGTGCAGATTTGAGATTTTTCATACATAACTATTAACTAGTAGTCAAATAGATCCTCAGAGATTTTGCAGCTGATGCTGAATTGTTCTTTCCAAAATTGTTTGCACGCAACTCCAGAGTCTGCGTTAAGGCAAGTTTTCCATTTTGGCGTCAGTGTTGTGTTTGCCTAATGGCTATGCTTTTACTTGATTGCAAGAAGACAGATTACCAAATTGTCCCTTTCCATCTTAAATGATGCATTTATTATTACTTAGTTGAGAGAGATGTGTCAACTGCAAAATGCGACTTTGAGATAAATGTAGATGTAGCAATCATGTTACTATTATTAGAGACGTATTATTCAATATAAACGATATATTTATTGCGATTAATACTCGACAGTCTTGAAGGTATCTTTTTAGATGATACATTGATAATTGTTATACCATGGTTCATAATGCATTGTTAATCTTAATACAAAATTTTGTACCTTCAGTTAATAAATGTTATACTTACAATTAACCGTTTCTGTATATGTAAACAAATAACTTGATAATTGTTGACACATAATATGATAGTTACAGATACAGAATCTAATTGTTATTTTTAAATCAGGGTCTACAATACAAAGTAAGCCATGTCCTATGGAATAAATTCCATACATTTACTAGTGTTTGATTAACTTTCTTCTTTGTGTTTGATAAAAAAAGAAAACAAATGTTTTAAATTAGAATAAGAAAATAAAATGTAGTTAGATTGTTGGCATGTTAGGTAGGCCAATACCCTGGACCAATGCCTACTATTCATCATGTTCGCTTGCATGTCCTTTCAAAACGTCGGATCGATCCGCCAGCGAAAATTGTCTCACAAGTTTTTTTTTTTTTTTTTTTTTTTAATAATAATAGAAAAGTGCAATTGGTTTGAGTAATTCACTTGTGGTCTCCCCTACTCTTTAATCTTCATGTCACTAAGAAAATCAAACTATGGAATTATGCAAAAAATGCTACCCGACATGCTGGATAGTGATTAATTATGTAGAAGTATCTAACAATGTTCGAAATTATGGAATTCACAAGTTGACAAATCTTGTTTAGTTTAGTATATTTTACTGTAGTAATTACAAATTGCCAATATATAGAAAAATAAATTATTAAAATAGCAACACATTAGCCAATGACTTTGTAGTCTAGTGGCATCCGATTGTACCCTCATATGGAAGAGTGTCTTCTAACAGAGTTAGTAGTACTCAAAAAAAATCAACACATTAAATACTACTCATTTTAGTAATTAAATGTTGATTGTTATTTAATAGAATTTGACTTATTTTTAATCAATTAATACATAATAGGTATCATATTGATTATTGCTTATTAGGCTTAATCATTCTTACAATTTTGGCCTTAGTAAGATGACATGGAAATACATAAATAATTTATTTTTATTTTTTAATTGATGATGAGGCCATGCGGGTTGCAACGCCATTTCAAAGTATAGAAAGTCTGCCTCACGTACTATTGTTNTTTTTTTTTTTTTTTTTTTTTTTTTTTTTTTTTTTTGATAATTTTTATTTTGTATGTAATTAAATTATTAATAAAAACTTTAATAAGTATATCTAAATAATTTATGAAATATACCTAATATAAAATTAATGCATAATTGCATAAGTATTTCACCAGAATGCAAACATAATAATATTAAAATATAAAATATAATAAAACAAATCACGACGTTAGCATGCTCGTTAACTTGTTTAGAAATAAATTCAATTCTATTATTGTTTGTTATCCTATATAATCTCATAACTCACATAATTAAGTTGCGACATTTTATTAAATATTAAGACAGTAATAAAAAAATTAAGAACATTTATAGTAGGACTAGCAGCAATGTTTATAGTTGAATCATAATTTAGAATAAGATTTTAGATGTGGAGGATTATGACTCTCTATTCTAGTCTCTCTGTGATTCTCTTATTATATATATCTCTATAATTGTATCTTTCAATCATCTCATTCAATCCTATTCATTCAATTCTCATCGCTCTAATTAAAAATTTAGACAGAATCGATGCAAGAGTACTCAAACGTATTATTGATTATTTGTATATAAAAAAAATTATGCGTGTTAATTTATTTATTGATTTTAAATATTATAATTGAATTATTGTACTCATGTCATAGATTGAAAAAAAATTTGAACAAAAAAGCTAGACTAAGACTCTAAAGAGCATCTCAATCTGTGATTTCTTCATTATTTTTTAGAATAACATGACTTATGTAGAGGAGAGAGAAGAGTTTGATATCTCCTACAAGGATGGTTTTTTGTGTGATCCGTTAGGAGAGAGAGAAAAGGGAAAGGAGAGGCCCAACTGCGTGCCTAGGCTACACACCGCAGACGTGTCTGCCTCTTTATTTTTGAATTTAATTTTGTTTTATTTTTAAATTCGTGTTAGACTTGCCTTTTATTTTTTATTTTTCACTTTTCCTTGTTCTCTATCTCTCCTCTCTCCTAATAGCACTCCAAAAATGGTCTAAAATGCATAGCTGATGAGGATGATATAAGTTACATTAATTGCAACCAAAACGACGGATCACAATCATTTTTGCGGCGTGTGAATGAATACTTTTTCAATTATGGCATAATTATATCTGAATGGCAAAACCAAAGCTGAAAATGGAGGAATTGATGAGTCTCATGCACGACACTTCCGATCCCCTTTTATTGTTGTGCAAAGTGGAATTGAAGTTATTGAAAGTTTTGAATGAGAATATATATATATTTGAAATACAAACAATCAGATTTCCTTATCAACATAAACTTCAATCTAATTACACGTAACTTATAGGCCTTATTTTCTTTATAAACTCATTAAACACTACTACTTGCCCCCATCATCAAAGAGTTTAAATTGCGTACTAAATTTAAGTTCAATTCTTGTCAACGCATTTTTGGTCAAACTCATCACATAAAGTCTTCTTAGTGCGATTTATCTCTCATGAGTATAGTTTGTAAGTTATCACATATATATGAGTAACTATTAGAATGTGTCTCAAATTGTGTGGCTCAAATTGCATGAAGACTACTTACCATGCAACATGCTCCATCATCCACGTAAAGCCACTTCCGCAACTGCCTACACGTTTGTCATGTCTTGTGGTCTGTGTTGCGCATGTTCTCCTTGTTTTTCTCTCATTTAATTGTATAAATAGGCTTTAGGATTTGTTTTGTAATGACAGCATCAATACATTTGAATTCTTTCTTCCTTCTTTGTATTCTCACGTTTATATATATATATATATATATATATATATATATATATATATATATATATATATATATATAATATAAGAGTTTTTTTTCCAAAATGGTCCCTCGACTATTGCTCATTCTCAATCTTGCATTTCGACTTTCAATTGCACCTAATGTGGTCCCTCGACTTTCAAAAACTCACCCAATTTGGTCCTCCGTTACATATTCCGTCAAATCAGTGTTAAAATGGAGGGCATTTTCGTCCATTTACCTATTGTTAGCTTAATAAACATTGAGAAATAGTTGAGGGACCATTTTGAGAATAGTCAAGGGACCATTTTGGGAAAAACTATTTTATTTATTTCATTTTTGTTTATTTTCATTTTTAGACTCTATAAAATTAGAATTTGTATACATTTTTTTTCTTACAAATACTATAAAATTAGAATTTGTATACATTTTTTTTCTTACAAATATAAATAGTTAAAATCGTGCAATCCATCGTAAAATTTTTAACTTTTTTACAGAATTTTTCCCTCTATCTAAATATACAAACTATTCTTTTACAGAATTTTTCCCTCTATCTAAATATACAAACTATTCCTATGCAGATTTTTTCCCTCTATCTAAATATACAAACTATTCCTATGCAGATTTACAATAAGTTTCGTAAATTTCATAAATACTCATTTTGTAGGCACCAATTGTTTCGTAAATTTCATAAATACTCATTTTGTAGGCACCAATTAAAATAATTCTTAGTCACATCCGTAGTACTAAATATATTACTTTGAATTTTTTTTAAATAAGATATAATATTATTAAATTCAAATAATTAAAAATAATGTGCCCACAGCACAAAAGATTTTATGATTCACTTAAAAATTAACTATAAATTTTATTGTTGAATACAAATTAACAATTATTAAACATTATTTATAATAATTATTGTGTCCCGTGTAATATATTAAAATTATTAGGTAGGATTTTTATAATTAAGGTATAATTTAATTAAATCAAAATTATTAAAAATAATGTGTCCACATTACAAAATAAATTATACTTGCCTTAATAATTAATAATTAATAAAAAAAATAAGAAGAGGAAAATATATAAAAGATGTCATACAATATCTTAAATAATGTAAATTAATATAAAATTTAATAATTACTTCGAAATCAAATACATAAAATATTGCAGGAAACATTGACAAGATTTTACTTTCGGATCACCTGAGAAGTTTACTAGAAAATTATCTTTCGGTCCAATATTTTTCCTACATTTTACACTCTTTGGGTGTCTACGCTTGAAAAAAAATATTATTTTTAATGGTAAAAGTAATATTTAATGTGATAGATACATAGTGATTGATTGTCTATGAACATAAAAAAAATAAAAATAAAAAAAAGAAGTATATGAATATTTATGAAATTTACGGAACTTATTGTAAAAACCATAGGAATAGTTTGTATATTTAGAGGGGAAAAGTCTGTAAAGAAAGTTAAAAATTTTGAGGTTGGATTGCGCGATTTTAACTATTTATATTTGTAAGAAAAAAATGTATAGAAATTCTAATTTTATAGAGTCTAAAAAATGAAAATAAACAAAAATGAAATAAATAAAATAGATTTTCCCAAAATGTTCCCTTGACTATTCTCAAAATGGTCCCTCAACTATTTCTCAATGTTTATTAGGCTAACAATAGTAAATGGACGAAAATACCCTCTATTTTAACACTTATTTGACGGAATATGTAACGGAGGACCAAATTGAGTGAGTTTTTGAAAGTCGAGGGACCACATTAGGTGCAATTGAAAGTCGAAATGCAAAATTGAGAATGAGCAATAGTCGAGGGACCATTTTGGGAAAAAACTCTATAATATAATATATATTTCCTTTTTAACTCTTTTAATTAAGAATTCAATATATATATTATTATATTTTCCCATTTCCTCCATTCATTTGTTATTTCTATTATTTCCCTATTATTTAACTTTTATAATTCTCAATTTTCGATTATTCGCTTCCGCATTAATCCGCTATATTCCTAACAAGTGGTATCAAAGCGGTTTAATTGAGAATTATTTCCAAAGATGTCGACTGTTACCAAGTTCGATATCGAGAAGTTTGACGGGAAAATTAGCTTTTCTATCTGGAAGGTTCAGATGGAAGCCGTTCTAACCCAGAACGGTTTGAAGAAAGCGCTAGCTGGGAAGAAGAAGAAACCGGCTACAATGACAGATGAAGATTGGGAAGATTTAGATGACAAGGCACGTTCAACCATTCAATTGTGCCTATCTAAATCGGTTCTACGTGAGGTGATAGGTGAGACAACTGCGTCAGATTTATGGGACGAGCTTGATTCGCTCTACANACAATAAGTTTCGTAAATTTCATAAATACTCATTTTGTAGGCACCAATTAAAATAATTCTTAGTCACATCCGTAGTACTAAATATATTACTTTGAATTTTTTTTAAATAAGATATAATATTATTAAATTCAAATAATTAAAAATAATGTGCCCACAGCACAAAAGATTTTATGATTCACTTAAAAATTAACTATAAATTTTATTGTTGAATACAAATTAACAATTATTAAACATTATTTATAATAATTATTGTGTCCCGTGTAATATATTAAAATTATTAGGTAGGATTTTTATAATTAAGGTATAATTTAATTAAATCAAAATTATTAAAAATAATGTGTCCACATTACAAAATAAATTATACTTGCCTTAATAATTAATAATTAATAAAAAAAATAAGAAGAGGAAAATATATAAAAGATGTCATACAATATCTTAAATAATGTAAATTAATATAAAATTTAATAATTACTTCGAAATCAAATACATAAAATATTGCAGGAAACATTGACAAGATTTTACTTTCGGATCACCTGAGAAGTTTACTAGAAAATTATCTTTCGGTCCAATATTTTTCCTACATTTTACACTCTTTGGGTGTCTACGCTTGAAAAAAAATATTATTTTTAATGGTAAAAGTAATATTTAATGTGATAGATACATAGTGATTGATTGTCTATGAACATAAAAAAAATAAAAATAAAAAAAAGAAGTATATGAATATTTATGAAATTTACGGAACTTATTGTAAAAACCATAGGAATAGTTTGTATATTTAGAGGGGAAAAGTCTGTAAAGAAAGTTAAAAATTTTGAGGTTGGATTGCGCGATTTTAACTATTTATATTTGTAAGAAAAAAATGTATAGAAATTCTAATTTTATAGAGTCTAAAAAATGAAAATAAACAAAAATGAAATAAATAAAATAGATTTTCCCAAAATGTTCCCTTGACTATTCTCAAAATGGTCCCTCAACTATTTCTCAATGTTTATTAGGCTAACAATAGTAAATGGACGAAAATACCCTCTATTTTAACACTTATTTGACGGAATATGTAACGGAGGACCAAATTGAGTGAGTTTTTGAAAGTCGAGGGACCACATTAGGTGCAATTGAAAGTCGAAATGCAAAATTGAGAATGAGCAATAGTCGAGGGACCATTTTGGGAAAAAACTCTATAATATAATATATATTTCCTTTTTAACTCTTTTAATTAAGAATTCAATATATATATTATTATATTTTCCCATTTCCTCCATTCATTTGTTATTTCTATTATTTCCCTATTATTTAACTTTTATAATTCTCAATTTTCGATTATTCGCTTCCGCATTAATCCGCTATATTCCTAACAAGTGGTATCAAAGCGGTTTAATTGAGAATTATTTCCAAAGATGTCGACTGTTACCAAGTTCGATATCGAGAAGTTTGACGGGAAAATTAGCTTTTCTATCTGGAAGGTTCAGATGGAAGCCGTTCTAACCCAGAACGGTTTGAAGAAAGCGCTAGCTGGGAAGAAGAAGAAACCGGCTACAATGACAGATGAAGATTGGGAAGATTTAGATGACAAGGCACGTTCAACCATTCAATTGTGCCTATCTAAATCGGTTCTACGTGAGGTGATAGGTGAGACAACTGCGTCAGATTTATGGGACGAGCTTGATTCGCTCTACATGGACAAATCTCTGGCGAACACGCTGCGCCTGAAGGAGCGGCTGTACACAATCCGTATGACGGAAGGTACTTCAATTCAGTCTCATTTGGATGAATTCAATTCTATTTTATTGGACTTGTAAAATATTGATGTCGTAATTGACGATGAGGATCGTGCTATTTTATTGCTTGTTTCTCTCCCTGAATCATACAAGCATTTCAAAGAAATTATGCTGTATGGTAATTCTCTTGGAGTCCTAACTTTCGACAGTGTTAAGTCAAACCTATTGTCCAAAGAAAAATTTGACTTAGAAACTAAGTTTGAGGGCAAAGGTGAAGGCTTGACTGTTAAGAGTCGTTCAGTTGAAACAGAGAATAGCAATAAAAAGTCTAGGTCCAAGTCCAAAGGACGTAAGTCCAACAAATCCTGTAAGTACTGCAAAAAGCATGGTCATGATGTGACTGAATGCTTCAAACTGAAGAACAAGCAAGAGAGAGAGAAGAAGTCTGCTGAAGCTAGTGTTGTTGAAAGTGATTCAGAAGGCGATGTTATGTTATCTGTTAGCTCCAGTGACAAACGGAGTGAAACTGAGTGGATCTTGGACTCTGGTTGTACATTCCACATGTGTCCTCACAAAGATTGGTTCATCTCTCTGGAACCAGTTGATGGTGGAGTTGTCTTGTTGGGTAATGATACCCAATGCAAGGTTAGTGGAATTGGAAGTGTGCAGATCAAAACTCATGATAACGTTATCAGGACTCTTAACAATGTTCGGTATATTCCTGATTTGAAACGCAATCTGATTTCATTGGGCACCTTGGAATCTCAGGGGTGCAAGTACATAGCTGAAGGTGGAGTTATAAAAGGCTCTCTTGTTCTCATGAAAGCTTCTCGTTCAGGAAGCTTGTACGTGTTGCATGGCAGTACTGTGACAGGTTCAGTTGTGGTTTCCTCATCGATGCACTCAAAACAACTTCAGATTTCAAATCAGCTGGGAGACCATGCACCTGGATCCAGAACTCCGCACGATCCAGCACAACCAACTCAGAATCTTTATCCAAGGAGATACGTTGAAGTATGAGAAGGTTTTGCTCATAAGTCTAGGGTCCATCCTCGATGATACGGGAAATATCATTCTCATGAAAGAACTGAAATAAAAATCTCCTAGGTTGCAACTCACAAACGTTCATACCAAACGCTGGGCGCCAAACCGAGGCCAAAGTATCTCGGAAGAACGTAAGTTTTGTGGGTTAATCAGTAACAAGCCGCCCCACTGCATAGAACTCTGCCTCATCATCTACAGATCGCACTAGAACGTTACTGATCTGTCGAACACTATAATCATCGGCAAGGTCTGCAAGAGTTAGGGTTGCCATGGCTGAAGCAACAACACTAGACTCCATCAAAACAAGCAAGAAGAACGACCATGAAGAAAGGCGGCTCACACGAAGGAGAGGAAAAAGCTCGGGAAGAAAAGCAAGAGGATTATATATATATATATATATATATATATATATATATATATATATATATATGACTCTAATTTTTCCTCTTTAATTATGTATAAAGTGGTAGTTTTAATCACCATTAACATATTAACAATACACTTTGAAATTTCAAATTATTGAAGAACATATTTATCATTAATAAAATCTTTTCAATTTTCCTCCACTAAATCATTATATATACACTAGTCTTTCACGATGGACCCGGTGAACTTGGAGACCGAAACAATTTTGAAGCTACACTCTAATGGTAAAAGTAAGTTTGCCAACCTCAACAGTTAATTAATACAAGAGAATATAATTGAGAATTGTTGGGAAAAATTAAATAGCATAAAATAGCATTTTAAGTGGCTATTTTGTGGTACAAATATATGTGAGATCCACCTCTCATTTGGGCCAGGTCAAAGTGGATTTGGGCTCTTCGTAGTTAGACAAAGAGATTGTTATATTATACGCTCAAAACGGATAACGGGTGAATGAGAAATTGGTTCTCAAAGTTGACCCATTTGAGTTGGAAAAATGAAGGGAAAAAGCTTTAAAGTAGCTTTTGTCCCACATTGGTTTGGGAAGTGGGTTTGCACCACTATTTATACAAGAGCCTTTCGAAGTTTTATTGAATTGCATAGCATAGATACACTCTCTCGCGTGCAAAGCCTAAAAAAGGCATGACTCGTGTACGTCGACACGAATGTTGTACATTTTCATATATATTTTTCCAACACAGAGCCAATGGTTTCGGCCTAACAACTAGCGCTATCCGTTCGATTCAGCCATTCTGGTACGCTAATGGTTGCCATTCTGGTACGCTAATGGTTCGAGGCTAACGGATCGTTCGCTCGGCTGTCGATTCGGCCATAACGAATCGTTAGCTCACCTCATTATTCGGTCAACTCGGATATGTTAACCTCTCGTCTTGTGTACGATTCGGGTAGTGACCATTCTGAGTCTTAATTCATCCGGATTGTTTGCTCGGCTATCGATTCGACTATAACGAATCGTTGACTCGCCGCGCCATTCGGTCAACTCGGGTATGTTAACCTATCGTCTCGTGTACGATTCGAGTAGTGACTGTTCTGAGTCTTAATTCATCAGTTACAGAATTAATTTTGAATTAATTCTAATTTTGAATTACAGATTTAGTACTCAGATAATGGTCTGCTGCTACATGGGTTATAAGATTGATTTTATTATCATATTAATGCCATGATTAAAGGTTATTTAATCCTTCAACTCCTATATAAGTTGATTGTAGAGCAGTAGATTTTACACACAATGAAAATCTATTTTCTCTCTTTAAACTCTGCTTCCGCTTCTTTCTTTACCAACTATGTTCATCCATTACTCTTGTCCGCTGGGTTCCTTTGTTTGAGTGCTCAAATATTGAACCGTAATACATTTTATCCTAGGAAACTTAGGCTATGATGCTCCTAGCACTTTGGGAGGTAGCAAATAAGGTTTTAAAGAAAAAGTGTTTTGCTCGACTCATATTAACCACCTACTAGAAAACCATTCGTTCTTGTACTTGTTATTTTCTCTAGAAATATTATTTTCATAGTAATATTTCGTAACAAGGACAACCAAAATGTCCTTAAATAATTTAAAAATTCAAAGTGCAATGTTAATGCTAATAAAATTTGTTAGTGGTGGGTTAAAACTTCCATTTTACACATAATTAAACAAAAAAAATCTAGATAGGGTAGTAATTCAGAAATTGAGTTTTATATATATATATATATATATATATATATATATATATATATATAAATAATAGACTAAAATTGTAATATTTTCTTAGTAATACTCCATATTTAAGTAATGTTATTCTTAGTTTCTTGCCTATTATAATTGGAGGTGGACTAATGAGCGGCAGTATATATTGCTAGCATTCATCATGATCTGATAGGCATTAGGCATTACATTAGTTTAGCAGAAAATTTTGGGTCCGGTTAGTGACAACTATTGTCTCAAAAGTTTGGGAAACAAATCTATCATTTGTCCCCTCATACAATATTTTGACAAATTGTACTGTGGTCTCTCCTACTCTTATTGCCACTAAGAAAAATCAAATGATTATGGAATTATAGATTTATAGGATTGGTACGACAACGGTAGGTGATCAAAACTAGTTTAGTATAACATTTTTAAATTTTTTTTTTTTAACTTACTTGCTTATTTCAATAATTAGTTAGCTATGATATAATTTAAAGAGTTAAATCTAGCAAATTTAGTCATAGACTATCATTTTTGTGATTTAACACCCTAGATTATCATATTTTGGACATTTTTGGTCCGATGACTTTTTCAGTGAAATCTTATTTTAGGCAAGGGTTTTCGTTTCTTCATTTTTTTTTTTTGGTTTTTGTGCCAGTTTTTTTCCTGGTTTTCATCCCTTTAGCTGTGGATTGCACGATCTCCTTCACCGGGCTCTTGTCTTCATCTCCTTCAACCCGAGGTCCCAAATCATCCTTCATCAATGGCGATACCGAATACTGAGGACCTCCAGGCCAGGTGCGGGGCATCATTTTGCAGCGTAGTTGGAAAGCTCAAGATGTCTCCACTTGGTCAATTTCAGTCTGACTGCTATTGTTTTAATCCATGATTCTGTGAAATATGTTCTATAGTTGTAGAGCCAAAAAAAAAAAAAATCTTCTTTGTTATACAAAAAATGTCATTTTTTAAAATAGGGTTTCACCGCAAAAAAGTCATCCCATTTTCTAAAATAGTCTAAAATAAATGGCAAAAGTGAATGTCTGGGACCAAATTTGAAAATGTCACCAAAGAATATGAACCTCAGTTGAAATTAACTCATTATTGCAAAAAATAAAAGTAAAAATTGAAGAGATGAAAATACCCTTGTCCAAAATAGAATTTTCCCATAAAAGTCACGGGAAGAATCAAAAGTGTTCAAAATATATATGATAGTCTGGGGTATTAAATAGCAAACACGATAGTTTGAGTTTGACTTTTTTTTTTTTTTTTTTAAATTAAGTTAATTCAATTTTTGTTCCTATATTTATAGGTAAAATTCTACTTTTAGTCCTTTAAAAAAATTATTTTATTTTATTTTTAAAGAACATTCCTTGTTGGTCCTATATAGAGCATTATTGTGGAATGACTATTTTTTTTTTATCATCCATCGACAAACCTATTTAAATGATGTTAAATACGATGCTATTTTGGTCTTTTTATACAAAGTGTGTTGACTCTCTATTTTTATTTTTATTTTTGAAAAAATTCCTAATTCATGACTAGAATCCCGTCTTCTTCAATTGCAATTCGCACATCCACATCAACACCTCTACAACTTGAGCCTCCACAACAATGGAATAATGCATCTAAAACTAGGACCAAAAAAAGAATTAACACAAAGAACTGCATAGATTGAAATGCTTTCGTATTTAATGTCATTTAAACAAGCTATGTTTGTTGATGATGGATCAAAAATGATCATGTCATTATAACACTAGAATTGATAAAGAATATTTTGAATAAAAAGAAAAACTAAAAAATGTGACTATAAGACTAAAAATAGAATCAACTCTTTTTTTTTAATATGAAAAAGTGGATAAAAACAGTCAAATGTCTTCATTTGACACAATACTATGTCTAATGAGTTTTACACTATCACCTCATAAAATTAACGGTGGGACAAACAAATAGCTCCATTCCCGATCTATGTAAAAAAGAGTTTTTTTACAAGATCTTTTGCTTTGTTTTATTCCTTAACACAAATCTCTTATTGTTTTTCTAGTTCCCTCTTGCAGTTATCTAAAAAATTAATGAACCACTAAATACATGACCACCTGTTATATGTTACCATTGGGTAGTTACATGACCGGACCCAGTGGTGATGATATTAATTTCTTGAGCTGAAAAAGATTGAGAAAGTATAAAACATATACTACTTTATAAAGAATTATGAGTATTTAAATAAATAAAAAGAAGAAATATTTATTATTATAAAGTGTACTATTAACCCTTTCAGAAAAATTTATATTATTAAGTGATACCGCATTCCTCTCCTAACTTTATCTGATAATGTATGCAACACTCTGTGATTGGATTTTTTTTTTTTTTTTTAAAACTTATGGTGAAATCGATTAATTTATAAGTAGTCAATGAATATAAAGAATTGAAGAGTTTTATTGTCACATTAGATGTGAGTAATATATGTGCAATATAATAAATTTAGAAGATGAAAATAATATTTTTCTTTTCGATTTTACCTATATTAAATGTATAATAAGCAATAAATATATATTTTATTATTTTAAATGATATTTTGGATAGTGCAATTATATATAGATTTATATATTAAGTATAACAAATTTTATGGTAGATTTCAATATATAGTAAAAAGATAAATTTCAACCACATCCCAGGCCATATCATATATTTTGAATAGTTACCCTTAAACTCATAAGAAACAGTCACTTTTTTTTTTTTTTTTTGAAAGGAAGAAACAGTAACTTATTTAATCAAAACAATACACAAAAAACTTCACAATGATTATAAGATTTACTGGTCAATTGAACTTACTTTTGATATATGGTCAATCCACGTGAGTGTACTTTTTTCTTTTTATTTTTTTTAGTTTTTAAATTTTTGGTGAATATACCTATCAATTATTTGCCCTGTTATCATGTTTTAAAAATAAAAAGTAATACTACACATAACTCAATTTTACTTCATTTGTTACTCTTAATTACATGACATGTTTTCATTTACCAAAAAAAAATAAAATATAAATCGTAATTTTTATTATTCTCTTTTTACGTTTATTAATAAAATTATAACATATGACAAAAATTTTACTCATTAGGAATCCCGAATCCATACATCATTTTCCTAGAGACCACTTCTCAATTCTCATCACTCTTCGAATGCTTGTACCATTAAGAAAAAAGACAAGTGTCCCATTAGTTGAGAGATGTGCAATTATTGCATCTATACTTCATTTCTATTTGAAGTTTTCAACTTGTAATTTTTATTATAATATGATTTTTTTTACTTTAATGAAAATAAAAAGAAAAAATCAATAAATAATACGGAGTACCAAATTATCAAGACTGTTGAAATTTTTTTAAAAGAGCCAAATGAATTTCCCAACTATTATTAAAATAACAATAAATTCAATTAATATTTTTTTTACAAAAAAATACTATTTAGATTTGTTTTTATTTTAAATAAATTTAAATATTGTATAATTAAAATCCATGTAAGCATCGGAAGTTCCGATTCGAAACACTACATGTTAACCTAGTCAGTGTAATATCAGCAGTAACGTACTAAATATGTAATAATCAGACATATTTATACTATATTTTATTAGTTTAAAGCTGAGGATCTTACTTCAACTTTTTTCAACATTTCGCTGAAATTAGAGGACCAAATTAACACTTTAAAAAAAAAAAAAATTATGACTAAAACAAGTTGATATAAAACGTTGTAGAAATTCTCAATTTAATAAGAGTGGTGTCCCTACTTCTAGATTGTTGGAGGTGACTCCATTCGTTCAATCTCCACTTAAGTTAGGAGATACTCCAATACTCTCCACTATCAATATTTTGATTGATAAATTTCTAAACACCCTCGCATGCAAAAAGATATAGAATAATGCTATTTTCTCTTTCGCCCTATTTGGTAAATGGTTGTTGGCTGATTGGATTGGCTGTTTGGGTTAGAAGGTATGATTAGTTGATAACATTGGCTGATTGTAGAAAGTTGTTTGATAAATTAGCTGTTAGCTAATAGCTGTTTGGTATAATTTCTTTTTTCAAAAAGCTAATTGAAAAGGCTGTTTTGAGTAGCTTTTTGGATTTTAGTATTTTGGAGTTACAAGAAGCTTATTAACCAAACAACTAATAATGGTTAAATAAGCCAAAATTGGCTGATAGGCTAATTATTTACCAAACAAGGCCTTTATGATTTTACAAAATACTACGTAATGTTTTTTTTTGTTCTTTTTTTTATTTTTTTTTCTAACGATACAAAACTACAATATTTTACATTGTGCTCAGATGGCAGAGTAGTGGCTCTCCCATATAGGAGGTCATGAGTTCGAGCCTCAATGGCAAGAAGAATTTATTTATTAATCAAATACGAAAAAATTAATTATATATCCTAACATAGGAAAGAAAGTAGGGTAAATTACATAGGAAAGAAAGTAGGGTAAATTACATAGGAAAGAAAGTAGGGTAAATTATTGTGTGAACCATAACAAAAAGTACATTTTTAATATACTAAAAGTACATTATTCGTATACTGAATGCATATTATACAAAATAATGTACTTTCTCTAAATATAATGTATATTTTTAATATACTAAAAGTACATTATTTGTGTACTGAATATATATTATTTGACAGTATGATTCATATAACTGTGTGGATTAATAATGATTGAGAAAGTAGATTAGGTTGGAAATGTAGCATGCCTCAAAATTATAATATCAATAAGCTAATTATATTAAATGGACCATATCAAAAGAGGAGCATTATGTATGTTAAGCAGATTCTTTAAATAATGGCAAGTATTGAAGTAAATTGTTGCTTGTGCAACATGTCTGATCTACTATTTATTTCAATCTCTTTCATGTACCTGCCTACACTATATGTTAGTAGGCCTTTCAAGCAATATGTAGGTCCACTTTGTAATTCCAAATCTATTTTTAGATTACAATATGAAAAATGTTTTTTTTTTTTAAAAGAGAGTTAATTATTGAAATGGTCCATTGACTATTAACGAAAGTACTGATTTAATCTTTGATTATTTTTTTGACTAATTAAGTCCCTCAAGTTAATTATTGAAATGGTTCTTGACTATAGCAAAATTACCAATATGGTCCCGAGTTAATGAATGTTTAACGGCAAAGCAAACGGAGGATCAAATTGGTTAAAAGTTGATAGACAGAATTCGTAAAAAAAATAATCAATGACTAAATTGATAATTTTGCTATAGTTAATGTACTATTTCGTCAATATATTAACTCAAAAAAATGATGGAGCAAGTATTGAAAAGGGAACTCTTTATTTTTATTAGTTATCTATAAATTTATTAATTCCAGCATAAATTAATAAAGAGATCACACAATAATAAGAGTGATGCTATACATCATCTCTTGATGTGACAATACATGATTGAAATATTTTATATTTTATTACTTAGAAATTTTTTAAAGACATAATGCAATCAATCAATTTATGAACACCCAATAAATATAAAGAGTTTTGTTGTTACATCAAGAGGGGGATTTATGAGGTAAACTTAGGTGGAGAAAATAACATTATTCTAATAATAATACATACAAAAGAGAACCCAATAAAATAATAACAGTTCATGTAATGAATGCCAACATCCATTTTTTTTTTTTTTTTGTCTAAGAATGTAACATTATTATTATTATTATTATTATTATTATTATTAGAAAAAGAGAAAGTGTTTTTCATAATTATGGGGTTGAGTGGTAGAATTTGCTTACAAGTCACATGCAAGTGCTCCATTCCTATCCACTTTATACAGATTGGAATATTTAGCTTCAAAGTTCAAAATTGGCAGATTAAAAAAGATCTTTAAAAAAATTAAAATTTGTAGTATAATAAAATGTAAGGGGGCTTTCAAAGTTGGACCCAGCCTCGTTAGTAATTATATTTATAATTATAATAAAGATAGGATCGCAGACATACCAAAAATATATTTAGTGTAACTTTTGAAAACTCATAGATACAATGATGATTAAATAACATAAAAAATGAAAACAATACTTTTAAAAATAGTCTCCGACTATAGTGGCGCTTTTAGATTTAACTAGTATTTTCACCTATGTGTTGTACGGAATCGATTTGTTATAACATTTTAAGAAAATTTAGATCGATATACAATTATATACATTATAACAATGAATATTATTATGAAATTGATGAAATGGTTTGGATCAATTATGTTTTCTGATGTTATCATTGCTTGAATTTGAATAAATAATTGCTCAACTACCCATGCGATGATAGGATAAAATTTTATTTAATCATATTCTTTTAATTTCATCCTATTGTATCTTAAGACCTTAACATCATTTTTTGGGGGCCAAATTCAATGCTAATCGGAGACTAAATTTCGCATTAAAAAAAAATTCAAAAGTACATGTAAGATTGAATCTAGCAAAAGAAAAAAAAAGAAAAAAAAAAAAAGAAAAGAAGTCAAGAATGCAATATGCTCTAATTAAAAAGATAAATTTAAATACGAGAATATCATAATAATATAAGATTAAAATTGAAATTATAAGTTTAAATCTCAAACTTGAGGTCCTTCACTATCCCTACTTTGAAAACTAGTGAATGAGGTAAATCCGTACTTCAATTGGCCGATAGCCCCCCTTCTCCCACCCACAATAAGATCAAATTCATTTTTTTTTAATTTTTTTTTTGTAATTTGGTCTTTGATATGATTTGAACCTTACACCTTGCGGTTGCTAGCAAAGCAAATGACAGGATAATTGAGCGTGGTACTACACTTGACCCAACCTGTTAAAGGCAGTTAAGGCGGTCAGATGCTACTGTCAAGAGTTTAGCATAAAGTAGGTGAAATGGTTATGCAGAGTCCAATGCACTTATTAAGAGCACCATCTCATCAACGAGCAGGGGTACTGTTATGGATGGACAACACGTGCATTTATGGAGGAGAGCGCCATAATTACTAAGGAGCAATGCACTTATTGAGAGGAACTGTTGTATTCATTGTGTAATATAATCATTATTTTTGTAATATAAAAGCCAAGTCCCATGTCCCATGTGGCAGTAAAAGGTACATGCTCACAAACTTGTACTCATAATTTGGCAATACAACTTCACTACTTGATTACATCTTTCTTAATATACTTCGGTAATCGGTAGCATATTTACCGTCAATAAAACTTATAAATTTATTTTTGATTGGTTGACTAGCTGAGCTGTGCACGGGATTTGAAATTGGAATTATGATTTTAGACAAAGAAGCCTCTATCTTGGCCACTTGGGAATTGGGATAGTTACATTGTTGGTTAATGTTGAAATAGTAGTAAATTCAAACTTGTACAAGTATATCACTTCTCTTATGAATACTATATCAATTGAATACGCAACCTTAATCAAATAATGTTTTGTATTGAAATTAGACTACACTATAACATATCTAACCATCAAGAAATAGCCAAAGGCATGTCACTCTTCCAATCATGCACAATTCACAAAGACAAAGACACAAAACAATAATATGCTTTCTTTGTTGGCCACATCTTCTTAAAAGATTATAAAATTTCGAGCAATAATATTGCAGGGGATTGGTCCCCAAGAATGAGCTTATTTTAAAATTTGATTTGCGCCTTCTACACGATATAGAGAACCTGTTATACAATAATTCAAATTCTTCAAAAAGTGAAATTATATATATATATATATATATATATATATATATATATATATATATATTAGTGCAAACTCACATTTCTTTTACAATGTGGGATAAATACTTCTTACAATTCAACTTAAATTGATATACATTGAAAATCTATTTCTCATTCATTCATTATTTATTTTTAGAGCATAAATATCAAATTAAACCTCTTACTTAGAAAAATTAGAATCCACTTAAACCGACCCAAATCCGAGCGAACTCCACTTAAAATTATACCACAAAATGACAATTTTAAATGCCATGTCAAAATGGTTAATAAAATCATATATAAAAAGCATGAATTAATTCCACTAGGTCCTTTGTCTTTGGTGACAATTTCAAATTTAGTCCCGGATTATCGTTTTTGCCATTTAATATTTCAAACTATTATTTTTGAACATTTTTAGTCCTTCTCAGGACTTTTCCTATTTTTAGTAAGGGAATGTTTGTCTTTTCATTTTTTTTTTCTTTTGTTATTTTTTCAGTTTCAACCAGTTTAATTGGTTTAGGATTTTAGGCAACCTCTGATTTTTAGTAACCATAATTTTCAATCGATTTTTAGTAAAGTCCTAAACCAATTAAATCGGTTGAAATCAAAAAAATAACAAAAGAAAAATATGAAGAGACAAAAATGCCTTTACAATAGAAAAAGTCTTGAGAATGACTAAAAGTGTCCAAAAAATAATAGTATGTGATGTTAAATGGTAAAAATGATAGTCTGGAACTAAATTTGGAATTGCCATCTAAGACAAGGGACCTCTAATGAAATTAACTCTAAAAAGCTTAGTTTACTGGCAGAATTACTAAACAACCAATTAAAATGATTTTTTAAAAACTTTGATCTTTTATCACACATCTAAAAACATAATAAATGTTAATGAAGGTTATACCCCTCATTTATGTCCGTTTTTTCCGTTAAGTTTTTTTTGTACATTATGCTATAAAAGTTGTACTACATAATATTTTGGACAAATATACCCCAACCGTTATCTTTTCCACTATTGTTACTATGCACATGCATCCACCATATATTTTCTTATCTTCTTCAATAATAATAATAAAATATACACATTAAATATTGAGTAAATACCAATGGAGGTCCTCCGACTTTGATGGCACCGCCACTTTTAGTCCTCAACTTTTAAATTAACCATTTTTAGTCATCCGACTTTGATGGCACTGCCACTTTTAGTCCTCAACTTTTAAATCAACCACTTTTAGTCCTCTTACTTTTTGTTTCTAGCCACCTATGGTCCTTCCTTTACAATTGGACATCTAATGTCATTTTTTCAAGGACAATTCAGTCATTTGGTCCAAAATTTAGTGTTAACAAAGGAGAGTGGAGAATAGGATTTCTTTAATTATTTTGATGAGGAAACATAATACTTAATACATTAATTATGAAATGACTGAATTGCCCTTGAGAAAATGACATTAGATGTCCAATTATAAAGGAAGGACCATAGGTGGCTAGAAACAAAAAGCAAGAGGACTAAAAGTGGTTGATTTAAAAGTTGAGGACTAAAAGTGACGGTGGCATCAAAGTCAGAGGACTAAAAGTGGTTGATTTAAAAGTTGAGGACTAAAAGTGGCGGTGCCATCAAAGTCGAGGGACCTCCACTGGTATTTACTCTTAAATATTAGAGTTATATGTTTGTTATTTTTTAAAATATAAATATCCAATTTATAAAAATATTTTACATTATTATTATTATTATTATTATTATTATTTACTATATTAAAATTTAAATATGTCTTAAAATATGCCTCATTATCTTTCAAATTTTGTTTTTGTTTGTATCCCTATTATTTTTCGCAAATTATATGGTGGACCATGATCCACAATGCATTGTGGACCATGATGATGGCTGATACTGCAGTTAGAGTGGAGAATAGGATTTCTTTAATTATTTTGATGAGGAAACATAATACTTAATACATTAATTATGAAATGACTGAATTGCCCTTGAGAAAATGACATTAGATGTCCAATTATAAAGGAAGGACCATAGGTGGCTAGAAACAAAAAGCAAGAGGACTAAAAGTGGTTGATTTAAAAGTTGAGGACTAAAAGTGACGGTGGCATCAAAGTCAGAGGACTAAAAGTGGTTGATTTAAAAGTTGAGGACTAAAAGTGGCGGTGCCATCAAAGTCGAGGGCCCTCCACTGGTATTTACTCTTAAATATTAGAGTTATATGTTTGTTAACTGCAGTATCAGCCATCATCATGGTCCACAATGCATTGTGGATCATGGTCCACCATATAATTTGCGAAAAATAATAGGGATACAAACAAAAACAAAATTTGAAAGATAATGAGGCATATTTTAAGACATATTTAAATTTTAATATAGTAATAATAATAATAATAATAATAATAATAATGTAAATATTTTTATAAATTGGATATTTATATTTTAAAAAATAACAAACATATAACATCTAATATTTAAGAGTAAATACCAGTGGAGGTCCCTCGACTTTGATGGCACCGCCACTTTTAGTCCTCAACTTTTAAATCAACCACTTTTAGTCCTCTGACTTTGATGCCACCGTCACTTTTAGTCCTCAACTTTTAAATCAACCACTTTTAGTCCTCTTGCTTTTTGTTTCTAGCCACCTATGGTCCTTCCTTTATAATTGGACATCTAATGTCATTTTCTCAAGGGCAATTCAGTCATTTCATAATTAATGTATTAAGTATTATGTTTCCTCATCAAAATAATTAAAGAAATCCTATTCTCCACTCTCCTTTGTTAACACTAAATTTTGGACCAAATGCTGAATTGTCCTTGAAAAAATGACATTAGATGTCCAATTGTAAAGGAAGGACCATAGGTGGCTAGAAACAAAAAGTAAGAGGACTAAAAGTGGTTGATTTAAAAGTTGAGGACTAAAAGTGGCAGTGCCATCAAAGTCGGATGACTAAAATGGTTAATTTAAAAGTTGAGGACTAAAAGTGGCGGTGCCATCAAAGTCGGAGGACCTCCATTGGTATTTACTCAATATTTAATGTGTATATTTTATTATTATTATTGAAGAAGATAAGAAAATATATGGTGGCTGCATGTGCATAGTAACAATAGTGGAAAAGATAACGGTTGGGGTAATATTTGTCCAAAATATTATGTAGTACAACTTTTATAGCATAATGTACAAAAAAACTTAACGGAAAAAACGGACATAAATGAGGG
>NC_044929.1:14107566-14120001 GCF_003576645.1 Ipomoea triloba | reverse complement strand
TTGCAATTAGATTAGTATTTGGCAAAAGTATGTTAATTAAAGAAGTTAAAAGTTCTTACATGACTGCAATTAGTAGTATTTGCCAAAATTATGTTAATTAAGGAAGTTCAAAGTTGTCATACGTGCAAAGACACAAAAACATATCATTATACTAATAAATTCAATTAAGGTAGAAAACACCATTGTTAGAAAATAATTAGTCGTTATATCATGGACCATGGTCACAATGCATTGTGGACCATGGATCATGACTGATACTGCAGTTGTGTGAAAATGATAGTGCAGTTGTGTTGAACGATACTGCAGTTGTGTTGAAAGGAAACTGCAGTTGCGCAGAACAGAGGTCGTGTCATCCGTCTGGAACTGCAGTTGTGTTGAACTGATACTGCAGTTGTGTTGAACGGATACTGCAGTTGTGTTGAAAGGATACTGCAGTTGTGTTGAACGGGTGAATGTCCTCTTTTCCACGCAACTGCAGTTTCATTTCAACACAATTACAGTATCTTTTCAACACAACTGCAGTATCCGTTAACACAACTGCAGTATCAGCCATCATCATGGTCCACAATGCATTGTGGATCATGGTCCACCATATAATTTGCGAAAAATAATAGGGATACAAACAAAAACAAAATTTGAAAGATAATGAGGCATATTTTAAGACATATTTAAATTTTAATATAGTAATAATAATAATAATAATATAATAATAATGTAAATATTTTTATAAATTGGATATTTATATTTTAAAAAATAGTGTTAACGGATACTGCAGTTGTGTTGAAAAGATACTGTAATTGTGTTGAAATGAAACTGCAGTTGCGTGGAAAAGAGGACATTCACCCGTTCAACACAACTGCAGTATCCTTTCAACACAACTGCAGTATCCGTTCAACACAACTGCAGTATCAGTTCAACACAACTGCAGTTCCAGACGGATGACACGACCTCTGTTCTGCGCAACTGCAGTTTCCTTTCAACACAACTGCAGTATCGTTCACACAAACTGCACTATCATTTTCACACAACTGCAGTATCAGTCATGATCCATGGTCCACAATGCATTGTGACCATGGTCCATGATATAACGACTAATTATTTTCTAACAATGGTATTTTTTAAAATATAAATATCCAATTTATAAAAATATTTTACATTATTATTATTATTATTATTATTATTATTTACTATATTAAAATTTAAATATGTCTTAAAATATGCCTCATTATCTTTCAAATTTTGTTTTTGTTTGTATCCCTATTATTTTTCGCAAATTATATGGTGGACCATGATCCACAATGCATTGTGGACCATGATGATGGCTGATACTGCAGTTGTGTTAAACGGATACTGCAGTTGTGTTGAAAAGATACTGTAATTGTGTTGAAATGAAACTGCAGTTGCGTGGAAAAGAGGACATTCACCCGTTCAACACAACTGCAGTATCCTTTCAACACAACTGCAGTATCCGTTCAACACAACTGCAGTATCAGTTCAACACAACTGCAGTTCCAGACGGATGACACGACCTCTGTTCTGCGCAACTGCAGTTTCCTTTCAACACAACTGCAGTATCCGTTCAACACAACTGCACTATCATTTTCACACAACTGCAGTATCAGTCATGATCCATGGTCCACAATGCATTGTGGACCATGGTCCATGATATAACGACTAATTATTTTCTAACAATGGTGTTTTCTACCTTAATTGAATTTATTAGTATAATGATATGTTTTTGTGTCTTTGCACGTATGACAACTTTGAACTTCCTTAATTAACATAATTTTGGCAAATACTACTAATTGCAGTCATGTAAGAACTTTTAACTTCTTTAATTAACATACTTTTGCCAAATACTAATCTAATTGCAATCATGTACTCCCTCTGTCCCATTTTACCTGTCATATTTACTATTCATTGGTCAAACCAACTCTTCCTTCTTTGCTTATTTTCTTTAGTAATTTTTTATTATTTTTAAATTTAATTTTTTGTGTTTAATAGTACTTTTAATGTAGTTTCTAAATATATAAATTTTATATATTAATGCTAAACTTAATAATATGAAAAATTGGATTAAAAATTACTTCAGTCAAGCCTCGTTAAACGAACCAGACAACCATTTTGGAACGGAGGTAGTAACAACTTTTAACTTTTAGCTTTCAACTTAAATAGTTATTTTCTCAACTTCCAGCACATTTCCAATGTTCAAATAGCTTTTCAAATTAAATTTACCTTTCATTATTGTTCAATTCATATATTTAAAGAGAACACTAATCAAGTAGTGTTTTGTTTTGTTTTTGTTTGTTTGTTTTTTTTTTTTTCAATTAAAGTAGTGTTTTGTACAAATATGTGCATGTAAGAATTGAAATTGAAATTAAAATCAAATATTATATTTTCAATTTTATATATATATATATATATATATATATATATATATATATATAAAATTCAATTCCCGTGCGGTGGGGTGTCTCCATGCGGTTGTGCGGTTGCTTTAGGTGCGTAATTTTCTTCTTAAGGTGCGTGATTTTCCTTCTTAAGGTGCGTGATTTGTATGCTTAAGGTGCATGAGTGTTGAAACTTAAAGTGAGTGAACCTAAAGCTTAAGGTGCGTTGTTTTCCTTCTTAAGGTGCGTGATATGTATGCTTAAGGTGCGTGATATGTATACTTAAGGTGCGTGAATTGTTGAAACTTAAGGTGTGCCATTTTAAAACCTTAGGTGCGTGGTTTGTGTTTTTAAGGTGCTTTGCTTGTGTGCTTAACGTGCATGATCTGCGTACTTAAAGTGCGCCATTATAATGCTTAAGGTGCGTAACCGCACAACCGCACGGGAAACCTTCCCTGCACCTGAACCCTTCCCTATATATAAAAGAGACCACATGCGGATATTGTGCCCAGGTGAAAGATGGGGTTGAATGATTGTCGTTGATCTCGCTAAAAAGGACTATCTAGATTGAACACAAATTTTAAAAAAACGGGGTGACAATTTGGTCTTTTTGCATTTAGGTTAAACTTAAGGTGCGTGGTTTTCCTTCTTAAGGTGCGTGATTTTCCTTGTTAAGGTGTGTGGTTTCTGTACTTAAGGTGAGTTAGTTATTTAGTTATTCAAACTTAAGGTACTGTGGTTTGTGTGCTTAAGGTGTGTGGTTTTCTTTCTTAAGGTGCGTGATTTATGTGTTTAAGGTGAGTCAATTATTCAGTTGTTTAAAAGTTAAGGTGCGTGGTTTGTGTGCTTAAGGTGTGTGAGTTGTATACTTAAGGTGTGTTAGTTATAATACTTAAGGTGAGTGGTTTGTGCGCTTATGGTGCATGATTTGTGTGCTTAATGTGCGTGGTTTGTGTACTTAAGGTGCGCCATTTAAAACCTTTAGGTGCGTGGTTGTGTTCTTAAGGTGCTTTGTTTGTGTGCTTAAGGTGCATGATTTGTGTACTTAAAGTGCACCATTTTGATGCTTAATGTGTGTGGTTTGTTTATTAATTTTATAAACAATTTCATGAATTCCTTTATGTTGTCTGTCATCCCAGGTGCTCAGATTAGGGGAGAACGCGCGTTTAAAAAAAATATTTTCATTGATTTGAGTCATTGATCAAACTTGATCAATAGAACAAATCTAACCCCATTTTTTTTTTACCTAGGAGTAATCCCGCACCTGAACCCTTCTATATATATATATATATATATATATATATATATATATATATATATATATATTATGAGAACCAAGTCAACCAACCTTCCCTTTAGTCCATGAGAACCAATCTCATCTATTAAAGTAAATAGATCTATGGATGAGATTAATTGAAAAAATTAAAAACATGCATGTGCATATTAAACATGTGTTGTGTGCAACATATATATGGACATGCTTAATATGCACATATCATAATGCCTAATATGCACACGCGCATTTTTATCCTTCAATTAATTTTATCTATAAATTTGTTATTTCAATGGATGTAATTGGTTCTTATGGATTCATGGGGAAGGGTTGTTATAGGATATAAGACATTGGGCAAAAACTTGTATGAAACCGTCTCACCGTGAGACGGGTCGGGTCAAGATGAAAATGTAATACTTATACGCACAAATGTCATACTTATATGCCCAAATGTAGTACTAATCATGAATAAAATTTTTGTTACTTATAAGGGTAAATGTAATACTTTTAAGGGAAAATACAATATTTTTACGAGTTAATACCATCTAAGGTCCTCTGAGTATTGTGATTTAGCCACGTTTAGTCCTAAACTTTCAAATTACCACTTGTGGTCCTTCGACTTTCAAATTGTTACCATCCGTGATCCAAGTTAACCACCAAGGTCCTTCAACTATCAAATTTTAACCACCCATGGTCCTTATGGATGGTTAAATTTTTAAAATTGAAGGATCATGGGTGGTAAACTTAGATCACGGATGGTAACAATTTGAAAGTCGAAGGACTATAGGTGGTAATTTAAAAGTTTAGGACTAAACGTGGCTAAATCACTATACTCGGAGGACCCCATATGACATTAACTCATACTTTTACATTTCGATTTAAAAGTATTACATTTTTACTCAAAAGTATTATATTTTCCCTTATAAGTAAGAGACACTTGTCAACAGTACTTATTATGAAAAAATGTAATACTTTTTTTTTTCTCTTATAAGTAACAAAAATTGTATTCCTGATTAGTATTATAGTATGTGATATTAAATGGTAAAAATGATAGTCTGGAACTAAATTTGGAATTACCACCTAAAACAAGGGATCTCGGGTGAAATTAATTCTAAAAAGCATAGTTTACCGGCAGAATTACTAAACAACCAATTAAAATGAGTTTTTGAAAAATTTGATCTTTTATCACACATCTAAAAATATGCCTCATTATCTTTCCAATTTTGTTTTTGTTTTTGTTTGTATCCCTATTATTTTCTAACAATGGTGTTTTCAACCTTAATTGAATTTATTAGTATAATGATATGTTTTTGTGTCTTTGCACGTATGACGACAACTTTGAACTTCCTTAATTAACATGATTTTGCCAAATACTTCTAATTGCAATCATGTAACAACTTTTAACTTCCTTAATTAACATAATTTTGCCAGATACTTCTAATTGCAATCATGTAACAACTTTTAACTTTTAGCTTTCAACTTTAATAGTTATTTTCTCAACTTCCAGCACATTTCCAATGTTCAAATAGCTTTTCGACTAGGCCATGCTTTGTTTTCAAAGAGTACATGCTCATGGAAGAAGGCAGAATAAAACTGTGAAAATCAGGAGAGTTTGAAAAAGCATAAAATGTCATCAAATTAAATTCGCCTTTCATTGTTCAATTCATATATTTAAAGAGAACACTAATCAAGTAGTGTTTTGTTTTGTTTTTGTTTTGTTTTTGTTTAAGGTGCGCCATTTAAAATCTTAAGGCGTGTGGTTTGTGTTCTTATGGCGCGTGGTTTGTGTGCTTAAGGTGCGTGATTTGTGTATTTAAGGTGCTCCATTTTAAATATTAAGGTTAAGGTCCGTGGTTTCCTTTTAAACGTGTGTTTTTTTTTGTTTTTAAAAAGAAAATTCATTGATTTGAGCAATTGATCTAGATTTGATCAATGGCTCATATTACACCTCATGTTTGCACCTGAACAAATTTCCGCACCAGATCTCATCCCTACACACACACGCACGCACGCACGCACGCACCCACGCACGCACACACACACACACATATATATATATAGAGTTCCCGTGCGGTTGATGGTCTCAAGTGCGATTGTGCGGTTAAATTGGAACCATTGATCTTGCCTAAATCAACATTCAAGATTAAAAATGATTAAAAAACGCGCGGTGGCAATTTGGTCTTTTTGCATTTAGGTCAAATTTAAGGTGCGTGATTTTCTTCTTAAGATGCGTAATTTTCCTTTTTAAGGTGCGCGGGTTTTGTGTACTTAAGGTGATTAGTTGTTGAAACTTAAAGTGATTGAATTTCCTTCTTAGGGTGCGTGAATTTCCTTTTTAAGGTGCGTGAGTTTCCTTCTTAAGGTGCACGATTTGTATGTTAAGGTGCGTGGTTTGTGTACTTAAGGTGCGTCATTTTAACCTTTAGGTGCATGATTTGTGTTCTTAAGTGCGTGATTTTTGTACTTAAGGTGTGCCATTTAAAAACCTTTAGGTGCGTTGTTGTGTTCTTAAGGTGTTTTGTTTGTGTGCTTAAGGTGCGTAATTTGTGTATTTAAGGTGCACCATTTTGATGCTTAATGTGCGTGGTTTGTTTATTAATTTTATAAACAATTTCATGAATTCCTTTATGTTGTCTGTCATCCCAGGTGCTCAGGTGCGGGATTGCTCCCAGATAAAAAATGGGGTTAGATTTGAGCCATTGATCAAGTTTGATCAATGACTCAAATCAATGAAAATTTAAAAAAAAATGCGTTATATATATATATATATATATATATATATATATATATATATATATATATATAGTTGTGGTCATATGAGAATCAACCTTCCTTTTAGTCCTTGAGAACCAATCTCATCTATTAAAATAAATAGATCTGGGATTAATTGGAGAAATTAAAAACATTCGTGTGCATATTAAACATGTGTTGTGTGCAACATAAGGATATGCTTAATATGCACATATCATAACGCCTAATATGCACACGCGCATTTTTATTCTCCAATTAATTTTATCTATAAATTTATTATTTTAATGGATGTAATTGGTTCTTATGGATTGGCCGATTGGGAGGGGTTGTTATGGGATATAAGACTTTGTGGTCAGTAGAATGTGAAGCAACAAAGGCAAGAAGTATAAAATTTCTTCTAAAGTGTTTAGGCTAGAAAAAGAAATGGTTCACTGGAAAGTTGGAATTTTGTGTCACGGGTGATTAAAGAAACACAGATCACTCACATTCACATGATAACACACAGTCCGGCGGTTAAGATTATTATGTATTTAAAGACTTTATTATATTTATTTATCAATCAATATCTCTGTTATCATTTTAAATGGATGTTATCATTTTAAATGAATGGTTTAAAAAATATATTTATTTATTGTAAATTTATTCATATAATTAAATTGTATTTTTCTGTGGTTGACGTTACAAAAAAAAAAAAAAAAAGAAATATAGAATTTTATCCCAACCACAATCNAAAAAAAAAAATAAAAAAAAAAAATAAAATTTTATCCCAACCCCAACCCCCCAACAAAAGCAAAAGCAATAAAAAGTATATGGAACCACCCCCCCCCCCCCTCCCCCCCCTCCTCAAATGCTCACTTTTCAGTCTTTGTCAACCCACAAACCATAAAATTTGTTCAATTAACACTGATATTGACCGCTCCAGGGTAATAACATACCAATCACACAAAAAGAGATAAATTATATTAAAAATTCGTGACTTTTAATTGTAATAATATCATGCTTTATCCATTTAGTTACCATTTTCAATGCCACATATATAATGCTTTTGTTTTTGAGTGATGAAATAAATTCATAGCTATTACCCGCAGGTTTATACTAAGTAAATTATGGTCGTGTAATGACGTGTAAAGCACTCAGAATAGGTAAACTGCACTAAAAAAATCTTATGCAATGGACTTGACTAAGAGAATACTGACAATAATCAAACTCATGACTTTGTGTATGATAATTATGCTCTACCCACTTAGACACCCCTTTCGAAGCCAAATATATCATATTTCTTTGGATAATGAGGAAAACCCATAGCTGCTATTCAAAGGAGTGCAATGTGCACTTGTAAACTTTGCTTTTGTCTAATAACTCACAAAGCATACATAAGAGGTAAATTGTATTATGAAGACCATCTACAACGGATTCCACTAAGAGGATTTGACAAGAATTAAATTGACCACCTCTTTCGGGGCCGGATATATCATCTTTCATTTTGATTGTCAGAAGTGTCAATAGGAAATAATACAATTACCATTTTTCTTGGTGTTGTTTGCTTGTTTTGCATAGTGACATTTAAAAAAAAAATTAAGTTAATGTTTAATGGGTTTTATCAATATTGCACATCAGAATGATTTAGTCGAGGAAAGAAGAATGGCAAATTAAGATTATCTTTGTCGGTCGCTACAAGTCTTCCTTTTGTTAAGGAAGTAAGACGAGTAAAGAGTGTCATTCCTTAGTTTTTTGAAGATAGTGCCATTCCTTAGTTATGTTGCAAGTTTGTGTCCATTTCTTTAACGGTCAGGATTAACCATTAACAGAGTTTAAAAATGCACTATTTTAGTTTAAGTACACAATAATCTTTCTATGCTTATTGAAAAATGTTTTATCTTGTATTTCATTATATTATCTTTGCATTAAAAAAACACAACAACTAAAGATAATGACAAACATCATTCACTATCCACTGACACTGTTGTTCTATAGATTGTAGAAAAAAACACACATTTTTTAACCACAATCCTCAAACCAAATAAGTTTTGATTGCGTAGCAAAATGTCTGCGTATGTATTCGGAGAGATAGTGATGGAACGCCAGTGGGCGATAGGATTTTGTTTCAGGTTTCAATCTATGGCAGTATGGATCGAGTGAGTAAATACCAAATCTTGAAAATGCCTAGAAATTATAAGCTGTCTCGATACTTTTCTGGGTTTACAGCCAAGCCAATAATTTACTACTTTCTACATCCCTCCAAGAATATGATGTCTCGTCCGTGACTTTCATGCTGTCAATCCTCTTACCCCAATGCCTGTGTATATATATGTGTATGTGTATTTGTAAATATCTTTAGTATATTAGGTGTGGGTATGATTTGTGTTCCAAGGAACACATCCCATGCTTACCTTAAACTCCATTCTTTGACCTCTCAGATAAGGTTACAGTTAGTTCTTTTCAGGGTATTTTTCAGAATTAAATTCCTTTAATTCTTTAAATTGAGTTAATTTTCAAGAAACTGACTCTGATTTATTGTGTCTTAAAATTTAATTTATGATTTTTAACTTTAGAGAAGGAACCATTATTGCCCTTTAAGAGGCTATGGTGTTTCCCTTTCTCAGTTACATTCTTTATTGATTGATTGCTATATATTGGACCATTAGTGGGGTTGGTTTTGTTCTATTATACTAAAAAAAATATAAAGATTCAGTCTTTCAAGTTTGGCTGTATCTTGATCACTTGATGAAAAACTGAGTTCTTTTGTTACTAGTTAGTTGTTTTTGTTCTTACTTTTGGGTTTCTGTTGAATGAGAGAAATCATATCTGCACAGGTCTTTATTGGTGCTTATAAGTAGGTTTGTTTTGTTCAGTTCAACAAAAAGGTTCAGTGTTCCAAGTGTTTAATTTAATAAAATCCATGGATGAATCTTGATAGCAAATGTTTTCTTGAGGTTCTATTCATATATAGATATATATATATATATATATATTCTACTTTGGGGTTTCCTTTTGATTGAAAGAGATCATTGTTACAAAAATTAAAGATGAGGTGTTTGCTGATGTTGGGAGTGGTTATGTTTTCGTTTATGTGTGGATTTGTTCTGAGTAAAGAATGTACTAACATTCCTACTCAGCTGTCATCTCACACTCTGAGATATGAGCTCTTATCATCAAAGAATGAGAGTAGGAGAAAAGAAATGTTTGGGCACTACCATTTGACTCCCACCGATGATTCGGCCTGGTCTAATTTGCTTCCGAGGAAGATGTTGAAGGAGGAAGATGAATTTGATTGGATGATGATGTATAAGAAGATAAAGAAGTCTGGTGGGGTTAAGGGAGTTGGCGGTTTTCTGAACGAGGTTTCGCTCAATGATGTGAGGCTAGACCCGAATTCAATCCATGGAAGAGCTCAACAAACTAACTTGGAGTACTTGTTGATGTTGGATGTTGATAGACTGGTGTGGAGCTTCAGGAAGACTGCTGGCTTGGAAACTCCTGGTGAGCCATATGGAGGATGGGAGGGAGCAACTGTTGAGCTTCGAGGTCATTTTGTAGGTTAGTTCGTCTTTTAATCTTAAATCATGCCTTGGATAGGTTGCTTCTTTCTTTTACATCGTCCTATTTAAATTTAGCGGAGTAATATTTTTCATGTGCTGATATTTGCTTCTAATTTCATACTGAAGGGCATTACCTTAGTGCCTCGGCACAAATGTGGGCTAGTACACACAATGACACTCTCAAAGAGAAAATGTCTGCTGTTGTTTCTTCGTTATCGGCCTGTCAAGAGAAAATGGGATCGGGATATTTATCTGCTTTCCCATCTGAGCTGTTTGACCGCTTTGAAGATATAAAGCCTGTATGGGCACCATACTATACGATTCACAAGGTAGAATATGCTTCAGCCCAAACCCTTCAATTTCTTTTGCAGTGATTAAATATGTATTTGTTTGAGAACTGAGTTACCTTCAGACTAGTCCATGTGACATTCTTGTAGATAAATCCTTTATTTTCCCCGTGAAATATGAATAACCCCAGTTTGTTGGACTTTTACAGGTTTTGGCAGGTCTGTTGGATCAGTACACACTTGCTGGCAATTCTCAAGCTTTGAAAATGACAACCTGGATGGTTGATTACTTTTATAACCGTGTGCAAAATGTGATCTCAAAATATACGATTGAAAGACACTGGTTATCCTTAAATGAAGAAACTGGCGGTATGAATGATGTTCTTTATAGGTTGTACAGCATAACGGTGCGTATGTATAACTTATCCATAATACATTGCATATATATATATATATATATTCTTAATCCTTCCTTATTTCATCGTTCTGTTTTTGAATACACTGCATGCAGGCTGATCCAAAGCACTTATTGTTGGCTCACCTTTTTGACAAACCATGTTTTCTGGGTCTGCTGGCAGTTAAGGTAGCCATCAATCACAGTTTTCTTCAAATTAAACTTCAGCGGCTAATTATATGTATTCTCTCTCAGTTCAAATATTTATGCGCCATATGATTGTTCTTGCTCAATCAGTTTCTCTTAGATTATATATGTTTTGGTGCAATGAATGCGTAATTCTTATCTATTTCTTCCTTGTCATTGTTTTGTGTGTTTAGGCTGATGACTTATCAGGTTTTCATACAAACACACACATCCCAATTGTCATTGGATCTCAAATGCGTTACGAAATAACTGGCGATCCAATTTATAAGGTACACTACATGCATATTTCTATTTCAAGACCTTATTATGTATGTGCCTCGATCTCGTCTTGTGTACTGAATTTAATGATAATAGAAAGAAGCTGTGAGCTTGATGCGTAACCAACAAAAAAGTATCTTCTCTTCAATTCTGAGCTCGTTCTTGTTTGTTTATCAAGGAAATTGGGACTTATTTTATGGATATTGTCAATACTTCACACGCCTATGCAACTGGAGGAACATCAGTTAGTGAATTCTGGTATAAAGAGTGATATTCATTATACTATATTTATTTATAAACAAGTTTCCATCACTTTGGATTCTATCTATCTAACCGTACTCACAAAACCTTTATGGTTTGGTTCATATCTGACAGTGTTGAAATTTCCGTTAATATTTTGTTTCTTTTCATTCTCTGATCTGATCAGGTCTGATCCAAAGAGGTTGGCTAGCACACTACAGACCGAGAATGAAGAGTCCTGTACAACTTATAACATGCTGAAGGTGTCTGATGGATGGATGATCCTATCTATCTTAATTTCTTCCTCTTTTAATTGAACTTACGGGGAGGTTGGGCTATATATGTTTGGTTCTAAATGCGTATACTTTGCAGGTCTCTAGAAACCTTTTCAGATGGACCAAGGAGATGGCTTACGCTGATTATTATGAGAGAGCCTTAACAAATGGAGTTCTTAGCATCCAAAGAGGAACAGACCCTGGAGTCATGATTTATATGCTTCCGCTACATCCTGGTGCTTCCAAGGCCAAAAGTTACCATGGATGGGGAACAAAATTCGATTCTTTCTGGTGCTGCTACGGGACAGGTACGGGAACATCGATTTCCATTTCCAACTTTTCTGCCAAAAATGGTACATTTCTTTTGGGCTAGTGACTTGATTTTTGGCAAAAGCTATATTATTTAACTGTATGTTTATGGACTTGAGATTTTGGCTTTTGGGTCTGCGCCTCTGTTAGAATTCGTCGTAATTTCTTGGTTGTATATCAGCCAATAAACAAATTTGTTACTCGGGTTCTTGTCTCTATTTTTGGATAGGAATTGAATCCTTTTCCAAGTTGGGAGATTCTATATACTTTGAAGAGCAAGGAGAAGTTCCAGGAATCTACATTATTCAGTACATATCTAGCTCACTTGATTGGAAATCTGGTCAGATTAAACTGAGGCAGAGTGTAGATCCAGTTGGTTCACAGGATAATCGCCTTCGCGTGACAATTACAATAACATCAAAGCAGGTATAGACTTAATAATACGAAATAATAAATAAATCCAAAGGTAGGAAAATAGAAAAAAAAAAAAAAAAAAAAAAAAAAAAAAAAAG
>NC_044929.1:13982039-14107410 GCF_003576645.1 Ipomoea triloba | reverse complement strand
CCCCCCCCTCCTCAAATGCTCACTTTTCAGTCTTTGTCAACCCACAAACCATAAAATTTGTTCAATTAACACTGATATTGACCGCTCCAGGGTAATAACATACCAATCACACAAAAAGAGATAAATTATATTAAAAATTCGTGACTTTTAATTGTAATAATATCATGCTTTATCCATTTAGTTACCATTTTCAATGCCACATATATAATGCTTTTGTTTTTGAGTGATGAAATAAATTCATAGCTATTACCCGCAGGTTTATACTAAGTAAATTATGGTCGTGTAATGACGTGTAAAGCACTCAGAATAGGTAAACTGCACTAAAAAAATCTTATGCAATGGACTTGACTAAGAGAATACTGACAATAATCAAACTCATGACTTTGTGTATGATAATTATGCTCTACCCACTTAGACACCCCTTTCGAAGCCAAATATATCATATTTCTTTGGATAATGAGGAAAACCCATAGCTGCTATTCAAAGGAGTGCAATGTGCACTTGTAAACTTTGCTTTTGTCTAATAACTCACAAAGCATACATAAGAGGTAAATTGTATTATGAAGACCATCTACAACGGATTCCACTAAGAGGATTTGACAAGAATTAAATTGACCACCTCTTTCGGGGCCGGATATATCATCTTTCATTTTGATTGTCAGAAGTGTCAATAGGAAATAATACAATTACCATTTTTCTTGGTGTTGTTTGCTTGTTTTGCATAGTGACATTTAAAAAAAAAATTAAGTTAATGTTTAATGGGTTTTATCAATATTGCACATCAGAATGATTTAGTCGAGGAAAGAAGAATGGCAAATTAAGATTATCTTTGTCGGTCGCTACAAGTCTTCCTTTTGTTAAGGAAGTAAGACGAGTAAAGAGTGTCATTCCTTAGTTTTTTGAAGATAGTGCCATTCCTTAGTTATGTTGCAAGTTTGTGTCCATTTCTTTAACGGTCAGGATTAACCATTAACAGAGTTTAAAAATGCACTATTTTAGTTTAAGTACACAATAATCTTTCTATGCTTATTGAAAAATGTTTTATCTTGTATTTCATTATATTATCTTTGCATTAAAAAAACACAACAACTAAAGATAATGACAAACATCATTCACTATCCACTGACACTGTTGTTCTATAGATTGTAGAAAAAAACACACATTTTTTAACCACAATCCTCAAACCAAATAAGTTTTGATTGCGTAGCAAAATGTCTGCGTATGTATTCGGAGAGATAGTGATGGAACGCCAGTGGGCGATAGGATTTTGTTTCAGGTTTCAATCTATGGCAGTATGGATCGAGTGAGTAAATACCAAATCTTGAAAATGCCTAGAAATTATAAGCTGTCTCGATACTTTTCTGGGTTTACAGCCAAGCCAATAATTTACTACTTTCTACATCCCTCCAAGAATATGATGTCTCGTCCGTGACTTTCATGCTGTCAATCCTCTTACCCCAATGCCTGTGTATATATATGTGTATGTGTATTTGTAAATATCTTTAGTATATTAGGTGTGGGTATGATTTGTGTTCCAAGGAACACATCCCATGCTTACCTTAAACTCCATTCTTTGACCTCTCAGATAAGGTTACAGTTAGTTCTTTTCAGGGTATTTTTCAGAATTAAATTCCTTTAATTCTTTAAATTGAGTTAATTTTCAAGAAACTGACTCTGATTTATTGTGTCTTAAAATTTAATTTATGATTTTTAACTTTAGAGAAGGAACCATTATTGCCCTTTAAGAGGCTATGGTGTTTCCCTTTCTCAGTTACATTCTTTATTGATTGATTGCTATATATTGGACCATTAGTGGGGTTGGTTTTGTTCTATTATACTAAAAAAAATATAAAGATTCAGTCTTTCAAGTTTGGCTGTATCTTGATCACTTGATGAAAAACTGAGTTCTTTTGTTACTAGTTAGTTGTTTTTGTTCTTACTTTTGGGTTTCTGTTGAATGAGAGAAATCATATCTGCACAGGTCTTTATTGGTGCTTATAAGTAGGTTTGTTTTGTTCAGTTCAACAAAAAGGTTCAGTGTTCCAAGTGTTTAATTTAATAAAATCCATGGATGAATCTTGATAGCAAATGTTTTCTTGAGGTTCTATTCATATATATATATATATATATATATATATATTCTACTTTGGGGTTTCCTTTTGATTGAAAGAGATCATTGTTACAAAAATTAAAGATGAGGTGTTTGCTGATGTTGGGAGTGGTTATGTTTTCGTTTATGTGTGGATTTGTTCTGAGTAAAGAATGTACTAACATTCCTACTCAGCTGTCATCTCACACTCTGAGATATGAGCTCTTATCATCAAAGAATGAGAGTAGGAGAAAAGAAATGTTTGGGCACTACCATTTGACTCCCACCGATGATTCGGCCTGGTCTAATTTGCTTCCGAGGAAGATGTTGAAGGAGGAAGATGAATTTGATTGGATGATGATGTATAAGAAGATAAAGAAGTCTGGTGGGGTTAAGGGAGTTGGCGGTTTTCTGAACGAGGTTTCGCTCAATGATGTGAGGCTAGACCCGAATTCAATCCATGGAAGAGCTCAACAAACTAACTTGGAGTACTTGTTGATGTTGGATGTTGATAGACTGGTGTGGAGCTTCAGGAAGACTGCTGGCTTGGAAACTCCTGGTGAGCCATATGGAGGATGGGAGGGAGCAACTGTTGAGCTTCGAGGTCATTTTGTAGGTTAGTTCGTCTTTTAATCTTAAATCATGCCTTGGATAGGTTGCTTCTTTCTTTTACATCGTCCTATTTAAATTTAGCGGAGTAATATTTTTCATGTGCTGATATTTGCTTCTAATTTCATACTGAAGGGCATTACCTTAGTGCCTCGGCACAAATGTGGGCTAGTACACACAATGACACTCTCAAAGAGAAAATGTCTGCTGTTGTTTCTTCGTTATCGGCCTGTCAAGAGAAAATGGGATCGGGATATTTATCTGCTTTCCCATCTGAGCTGTTTGACCGCTTTGAAGATATAAAGCCTGTATGGGCACCATACTATACGATTCACAAGGTAGAATATGCTTCAGCCCAAACCCTTCAATTTCTTTTGCAGTGATTAAATATGTATTTGTTTGAGAACTGAGTTACCTTCAGACTAGTCCATGTGACATTCTTGTAGATAAATCCTTTATTTTCCCCGTGAAATATGAATAACCCCAGTTTGTTGGACTTTTACAGGTTTTGGCAGGTCTGTTGGATCAGTACACACTTGCTGGCAATTCTCAAGCTTTGAAAATGACAACCTGGATGGTTGATTACTTTTATAACCGTGTGCAAAATGTGATCTCAAAATATACGATTGAAAGACACTGGTTATCCTTAAATGAAGAAACTGGCGGTATGAATGATGTTCTTTATAGGTTGTACAGCATAACGGTGCGTATGTATAACTTATCCATAATACATTGCATATATATATATATATATATTCTTAATCCTTCCTTATTTCATCGTTCTGTTTTTGAATACACTGCATGCAGGCTGATCCAAAGCACTTATTGTTGGCTCACCTTTTTGACAAACCATGTTTTCTGGGTCTGCTGGCAGTTAAGGTAGCCATCAATCACAGTTTTCTTCAAATTAAACTTCAGCGGCTAATTATATGTATTCTCTCTCAGTTCAAATATTTATGCGCCATATGATTGTTCTTGCTCAATCAGTTTCTCTTAGATTATATATGTTTTGGTGCAATGAATGCGTAATTCTTATCTATTTCTTCCTTGTCATTGTTTTGTGTGTTTAGGCTGATGACTTATCAGGTTTTCATACAAACACACACATCCCAATTGTCATTGGATCTCAAATGCGTTACGAAATAACTGGCGATCCAATTTATAAGGTACACTACATGCATATTTCTATTTCAAGACCTTATTATGTATGTGCCTCGATCTCGTCTTGTGTACTGAATTTAATGATAATAGAAAGAAGCTGTGAGCTTGATGCGTAACCAACAAAAAAGTATCTTCTCTTCAATTCTGAGCTCGTTCTTGTTTGTTTATCAAGGAAATTGGGACTTATTTTATGGATATTGTCAATACTTCACACGCCTATGCAACTGGAGGAACATCAGTTAGTGAATTCTGGTATAAAGAGTGATATTCATTATACTATATTTATTTATAAACAAGTTTCCATCACTTTGGATTCTATCTATCTAACCGTACTCACAAAACCTTTATGGTTTGGTTCATATCTGACAGTGTTGAAATTTCCGTTAATATTTTGTTTCTTTTCATTCTCTGATCTGATCAGGTCTGATCCAAAGAGGTTGGCTAGCACACTACAGACCGAGAATGAAGAGTCCTGTACAACTTATAACATGCTGAAGGTGTCTGATGGATGGATGATCCTATCTATCTTAATTTCTTCCTCTTTTAATTGAACTTACGGGGAGGTTGGGCTATATATGTTTGGTTCTAAATGCGTATACTTTGCAGGTCTCTAGAAACCTTTTCAGATGGACCAAGGAGATGGCTTACGCTGATTATTATGAGAGAGCCTTAACAAATGGAGTTCTTAGCATCCAAAGAGGAACAGACCCTGGAGTCATGATTTATATGCTTCCGCTACATCCTGGTGCTTCCAAGGCCAAAAGTTACCATGGATGGGGAACAAAATTCGATTCTTTCTGGTGCTGCTACGGGACAGGTACGGGAACATCGATTTCCATTTCCAACTTTTCTGCCAAAAATGGTACATTTCTTTTGGGCTAGTGACTTGATTTTTGGCAAAAGCTATATTATTTAACTGTATGTTTATGGACTTGAGATTTTGGCTTTTGGGTCTGCGCCTCTGTTAGAATTCGTCGTAATTTCTTGGTTGTATATCAGCCAATAAACAAATTTGTTACTCGGGTTCTTGTCTCTATTTTTGGATAGGAATTGAATCCTTTTCCAAGTTGGGAGATTCTATATACTTTGAAGAGCAAGGAGAAGTTCCAGGAATCTACATTATTCAGTACATATCTAGCTCACTTGATTGGAAATCTGGTCAGATTAAACTGAGGCAGAGTGTAGATCCAGTTGGTTCACAGGATAATCGCCTTCGCGTGACAATTACAATAACATCAAAGCAGGTATAGACTTAATAATACGAAATAATAAATAAATCCAAAGGTAGGAAAATAGAAAAAAAAAAAAAAAAAAAAAAAAAAAAAAAAAAAAAGTGTCTTGAACATTTTGATATTGTCTTATGTCTGTCTCCTGTATCAGTCATCTAGTGTATCGTCTACGCTACATTTGAGAGTACCGATTTGGACAAATGCAAGTGGTTCAAAGGCCTCGCTAAATGGAGAAGCTGTATCTCTACCGCCACCAGGTATGTATGAGCTCTTTTCTTTCGTTGTTCGGTTCCATTACTCTGTCTTGTCGCTGAAGTTTCTTCATGAGAAATTAAAACGTAAAAGCTGATGTTTTCCAACGAATTTGGAAAATTTTCAAAAGGTTTATTATATGTTTCACCTCAATATTAATATTGATGCAGGCAACTTCCTATCAATTACCAGAAGTTGGGCCTCTGGTGACAAAATTACTCTTGAGCTGCCTATGAGTATTAGAACCGAAGCCATTAAAGGTATTAAACAATCGGACTTAAATTAAAACATACACTGGTATTGTGAGATCTTTAGCTGCCTCGCCTCGCCTGTGTTAGTATAAGATTTTCTCTAGTGTCTGCCTGCCTTTAGTCTAACACCGTATTCTGTCTCTCTGGTGCTTCAGATGAGAGGTCAGATTACGCTTCTGTGCAGGCAATCCTTTATGGTCCATACCTTCTTGCTGGTCTATCCAATGGCGATTGGGGTATTAAAGCAACGTCAACTGATTCTCCTTCAGACTGGATAGCCCCAGTTGCAACTGAAAATTCTCATCTGATTTCTCTGACCCAAGAATCCGGGAATGATGTTTTCGTTCTTACAAACTCAAATCAGTCAATCAACATGGACAAATACCCTGAAACCGGAACAGATTCTGCCATCAGAGCCACATTCCGGCTCATCTCAAAAGACGACACTTCTAAAACACATTCAGACTTCATAGGGAAACTTGTCACGTTAGAGGCATTCGACTATCCAGGAATGGTTGTGATGCATCAAGGAAAAGACAACAACTTGGTAGTGACAAGTTCTTCAGACGACAGCGGCTCTTCTGCCTTTCTTTTGAGCACTGGTTTAGACGGGAAAAATGGGACAGTATCCTTAGAATCCACGTCGCAGAAAGGGTGTTATGTTTATAGTGGCGTGGACTATAAACCCGGTTTAGGTGTGAAGCTTAGCTGCATGGATGGGTCCTCAGATGCTGGATTCAAACAGGCTGCAAGCTTTAAACTGGAAAGTGGGATCACTGAATATCACCCTATCAGTTTTGTGGCAAAAGGACCAGAAAGGAACTTTGTATTGGCTCCATTACTTAGTTTGAGGGATGAATCATATACTGTGTATTTTGACTTTCAGTCTTAGGAATGAATGTTATTATATATAAATACTCAGTATTTGGATGTCCAATCATGGGGTGGCAGTAAGCAGACTAGGGTTTGGTCCAGAAAACACTGAAATGCAGTCTGTAACTCTTTTGCTTTAATTTGGCAATATGGTGCAAATTAAGTCTCCTGCAATGTTAAGTAATTCCTGAGAGTTTATTGGCTTGTCCATTTTTACATATACCAATAATACAAGTTGGAAAGAATCGAGCCCTATCAGGTTAATAGTCATTGATCCTCCCACTTAATAGTCTTAACCCTCTACATTCTTGTCAAGTCTTGCATTGCTCTTGAATTAAAAAAAAAAAAAAAAACAATATAAGAGACTGTTTTCCCATTTTCTTGTCACCCTAGGTATATATATATATATATATATAACATATTTTGGTTAAATTAAAGATCATAACAAGTATTTAATAAAATAATTGATCTTTATTGGATATATCTTGCTATTTATTTAATAAAAAATTATAATTTTTAAAAATCTTCTAAAACTTATCATTTATACTAAATTTGTCCCATTTTATTTATCTAATTAAATTAATGATCTTTAACATAAATAATTTTTAATTTTAATTCATTTATATATATATATATATATATATATATATATATATATATATATATATATATATATAACTTGTTGATGAATATTATTGAATATTCACTTAAATATTGAGCTAATTGTGCAGCTCAAATCTAAGAGATTTCCTAGCCTTTAAACCCAAGTTGAAACCATTGGGCTAGATGCCTAGATGCCTAGGGTAATTTTTATTTATTTATTTTGCTTTTGATAATCTAGGTTTTTATATTTTGCCATATTATATTTTGAACCCTATGAATCTACTTAAGGTCCATGAACAATATCATGCACAACTTATCTACACGACCACTAATTGGTCAAAGTATCCCAATGAATGCTCGGATTTCTAGTGGAGCTTGAATCAATACCCTACTGCTGGAAACAATACTAAATGTTGATTCAGTAACCACTTGAGATATCGACGGGGTGCCTATGGTAATTAACACAGAAAATTATACTATGGACCATGGTGCATGTAGGAGTGTGGTTCATGAAGTAACCGTATTAATAGATAGGAACATAGTCCAACCAATTCCCAAAAATATATAAATTTGTATAAAATTAGAACTAGTAACTAATCCCGACGACAAATTATACCGTGCACCATGTTGCACATCGCAATGTGCACCACGTACGTAAACGACGTCGTTTTGAGCATTGTAAACTAACTGTCTGTTTTTTTGGAAATCACGTTTTCCGTTTCGGTCGATCTTTGTATTTATGATAATATTCTGTGTATTCCAGACAATCATTCTGTGTATTCTGGGCAACCGATCTGTGTATTCTAGGCAACCGTTCTGTGTATTTATGTTAGTAACACATGTTGTGATGTGTTTGTGCATTCGAATTTTTAAGAGGATGAGTTCTGTGTATTTTGTGTCAATATTCTGTGTATTCATGTTATTAACACAGGTTGTGATGTGTTTGTGCATTTGAATATTAGGAGGATAAGTTCTGTGTATTTTGTGTCAATATTCTGTGTATTCTGGGCAAACATTCTGTGTATTCTAGGCAAAAGTTCTGTGTATTCTAGATAATGATTATGTGTATTATAGATAATGAATTGACTAGAGTCATTCGCGTCCGCGTCCACTAACATCTGTGTATTTTGTGTCAATATTCTGTGTATTCTGTGCAAACATTCTATGTATTGAGGCAAACGTTCTGTGTATTCTAGATAATGATTATGCGTATTATAGATAATGAATTCCCTGGAGTCATTCGCGTCCGCGTCCACTAACATCGAAACGACATCGTTTACGTGCGTGGTGCACATTGCTATGTGCACCGTGGTGTAGAGTATAATGATTGAATCCCGATATGGCAGCACATAAAAAACTCATATAAGTAAAAAATCTCAAATATCCTTGATCATGAGCCATATAATTATCACTTTAAATAAGAACCATAATTCCAACAGTAGTGATTAATATTGACATAATAGAAGTAAGTATGTCGATCAAGTAACCGAATTCAAAAGAAAAATCATTATTTATCATTCTAGTTACACTACTTCAGTTTTATTTGGCAATATTGTTCTATTTTTCAATTTCATTTTTCACACAGACTAGTTTCATTATAGCTACACCAAAGTATCATTTTAATACTACTACAGTTTCATTTGACAATATACATTATTGCATAAGCTCTACTTTGTAGTTTTATTTTCAACATACACTAGTTTAATTATAGTAATTACACTCTAGGTTCATTCGACAATATATGTTATTGTATGGCTCTGATTTTAGTTTCATTATAACAACAATAAAGTATCATTATTTTAACTATACTATAGTTTCATTTGACAATATATGTTATTGAATGGGCTATGTTTTTTAGTTTCATTTTCGACACACACTAATTTCAAGTTTGGGTTAAAACCAAGGCTATCAAGTTCACAGGTTCATCTAAGATAGACTTTTGGATCAAAATTTTATTCAATAAATTTACCCTTTAAATAAGGATTTTAAAATCATACATAATGATATAATTGTTTTGTACTAAGTCACTCAAAATAAAGGATTTAAAATATTTAATTGGTATACTCATTTGGTAAAATAATTGTAGCAGTGAAATCATATTTATAGCTTTATTTTGAAACTTGATAAAATAGAAGTTTAAGTGGAAAATCATTTTGGGGTCTCACATGCGTGACCTAACTAAAAAGTTGTTAATCAAAAATACAACTACACCTGGACTCTAAACAGTATGACCATTATATTGTCCAAAGAATTGACAATGCATGAAAACTTCTAAAGAAATTTGTAAGTTAATTTTTATTATCATTATAACAATATCTATTGTAACCATATATTTTGAATTATTTATCATCATCATTTATTGAAAGTAATTGTCATTGACAAACTCCCAAAACAATGTCTCAACAACGAATGAAAACAAAAGAAATCAATGACTTCATTGTTGTAGATGAAAATAAGTACAACACTCTATTACATTTTATTAAATTAAATAAATTAGTAGCTACAACAAAAAATAATACATATGAATTTCTTTAATTTAAAATTAGATGTCCTCAATGCCTTTATTAAAAAAAAATTATTTATTATAAAAAAGATATATAATTCCATTAGTTATATTGTCTTAATTTTCTACAATGCAAAGATTCATTACCTTCAAATTAATTAATTAATTATATTCACTATATTGTCCATTGTTTTCTTTTTATACTATCTTATAATAAAATATCAAAGTTATAATACAAAATATGTTATATATTTATGGAAAAAGGGTCAAATAAGCCCTCGAACTTTTGCTAAAAAGCCAATTAGCCCCTTCAACTTTTTAAAGGTGCAATTACACCGATCAACAATTTATTTTGGTGCAATGAAGCCCAAAAACCTTTTAATAACCTACTATCACAAGTAATTAGGGATCCCGCCACTTTTTCAGTCAAAAAAGTGACTGGCGGCCGGCGACCCGCTGATCGCCGGCAACGAGAAGGAAGTTAGGCGACCCAGGGTCGCCTTCTCACTGGAAAAATGCAACCACTGGTTAGCCTTCTCTCGCCCGGAAAAGGCGAACCAGTGGTTGCCTTCTCCCAGCGACAAGGCGACCATAGTGGTCTCCATCTCTTAGCGAGAATGCGACCACTGGGTCGCCTTCTCTGGCAAAAAGGCGACCCAGATCTAGTTCGCCTTCCTTCCGGAGAAGGCGAACCAGTGGTTGCCTTCTCCCAGTGAGAAGGCGACCTTGGGTCGCCTTCCTTCCTTCTCCGTTGCCAGCGAGTCGCCGGCCGCCGGTCACTTTTTTGACTAAAAAAGTGGCCGGATTCCTAATGACCTGTGATAGCAGGTCATTAAATGGTTTTTGGGCTTCATTGCACCAAAATAAATTGTTGATGGGTGTAATTGCACCTTTAAAAAGTTGAAGGGGCTAATTGACTTTTTAGCTAAAGTTTGAGGGCTTATTTGACCATTTCCCTATATTTATTTACCACGTATTTTATTAATACCATGGAAAAAAATAAAAATAGTTTGAAACAAATCATATTAACTACTTGGGAGGATTTATTGACAAAGAGTGTATTCAAATAACACAAGAAATTGAAGCGTGAAACTATTTCGTAATATCTTTGGATTACATCATAGTTATTTACTTTAAAGGTAAAATATATAGGTATGTTTATTAACTGGAACTTTTCTCCAATTTTCTGAAAATTTAGAAAATTAGAAAACAGAAAACAGAAAACATGTTTACTAGCCCAGTTTTCCATTTTGAAAACAGGAAATAATTTTCCAGTTTTCTAAAAAACTGAAACACTATTAAAAACTGTTTTCTAAATGGAAAACAAAATCAACTATCATCTATTAGATATGTCACTATAACTACATTCTCACGATTATCTACTTACATATGTGTTCATTACTATGATTACATTCATTATCATCTTCTATATTTTCTACTTGCATTACTTATTTAAACATAACTTATTTGCTTATGCTTAAAATTATACATCATTCACATTATCAAAATTAAAAATTGAAATCTATACTAGGTTTATATTTTGATTGAACTCAATTGGTTATTCGTTCAGATATTTTTAATTATGTTATATCGGATACAAGTTTGGTCCCGAAATCGGATATCGAAATTTCACATATATTACTATATCAAAGTTCAAAATAAAAATTATATATTATATGTCATTCAAATAAATATATCCAAACATATTTTAAATATTAGCTCAAAAAATATTAATATTATCTAAAGTAAATTTTATGTGAACTTAATAGGTTATTTGTTCGGATATATTTTTATTTATTGTTAATTTTATAACGTTAATCTAAAAAAAATAAATTTTAAAAAATAAGTGTTAGTAAACAAGTTTTCTAAACAGAAAACAGAGAATGAAAACTGAAAAATTGGAAAACAGAAAACAGAAAACAGTTTTCTATTAGTAAACATGCCCATAAATTTTTACTACCTGACGGTAATAATGTGTTACCGGTATATTATTTGAATGTTATTGTTGATACAGCGTTTGAGTATTTGAATACAGTATTGAGTACAGTGTTTGAGTGCAGTGCTCAATATAGAATTGAGTTCAGAGTGTTTTTGTCTAAGTTCAAGTGTCGTCCCTCTACTTTGCGTTGTGAGTCTTTTTATTTCCTTCAGCTCAGTAACGGAGCGTTAATGCCAGGGGGCTGGAGAACCGTTGAGCATTAATGCTGAGGAGCTGAACGTTGGGCATCAATGCTGAGGAATTGAACGTTGGTCATCAAGGCTGAGGAGCTGAACGTTGGTCATCAAGGCTGAGGAGCTGAACGTTGGGCATCAATGCTAAGCAGTTGAACCGTTGAGCATTGATGCTGAGGAGTGAGGTGTCTTGGGTAGTTTGAACGTCCATTGTCTTGCCTTTGGGTCCTGCCAGTCGTTACGGGTCGGGTACCCAATTATCCTGTCACTACCTTTTCTAATCTTATTAAAGATATCCACAAGAACTTATTCAACAATAATGATTGAACCAAAAGTACTTCGAGCAAAACACCTAAAAGACTAGTGTGTTTTTATGCTGATGATAATATGTAAATGATAATTAGATTATTATCTTACATAGCTACATTTTAAAATCATTAGAGTTAATTCCACCAATGGTCCTCCGACTATGTTGATTTTCCAAAATTAGTCCCCGACTTTTAATTTGAACAATTTAGGTCCCTTGACTTTCAAATTATTTCCAATGTTGGTCATTTTGTCAAATTTTGGTTAAGTTGAGGTCAAATGAAAGGGGTAAAATTATCCGTTCACATGTTTAATGTATTATTACTCGTATTTCTTCTGTCCTATACGCTGTATATATGAATATGATCTCAGTCAAAGTCTAAATCGGAACCATTAATCTCAGTCAAAGTCTCTTCGACTGAGATTATATTCATATATATAGCGTATAGGACAGGAGAAATACGAGTAATAATACACTATACAGGTGAACGGACAATTTTACCCCTTCATTTGACCTCAACTTAATCAAAATTTGACTAAAGGACCGACATTGGAAAGAATTTGAAAGTCAAGGGACTTAAATTGTCCAAATTAAAAGTCGGGGACTAATTTTGGAAAATCAACATAGTCGGAGGACCATTGGTGGAATTAACTCAAATCATTATTAAAAATGTCAATGTAGGCAATAGAATATCGTGACATACTTTATTGACGCATTGAAAATTAAAAATGCCGAGACTATAACAATGTTGCAATCAATCTTGTAAATCCAGAAAATGAAAAAATTTTAAAAAATAGTCACTGTTGCGGCATTCATTTGATTATGTATGTAAAATGTTTATTGTGCATCCTTTAAATATATTAGAACTAATATAAATTTACAATTCATTTCATTTTATAGACTCAACTTGTTTGGATTAAAGGCAAAATCAGCCTCATATCAACCTTGACAACAAAAACACTTAGTATTCGGGCCATTGTTGTTACTATCAAGTAAACAAGTTATAGAATTGGTAGAACAAGAGGTACTACTCATGAACCTTCTACAAATATAATAAATATTAATATTTTGTACAATACTTTCACATGAGAATCTACAACACACATCTATTAACACATGAAACATGTAGGGGAAAAAAATTATCACTGCCAAGTATCAACAGACGGTTGCAAGATCAATAGTTGATACTTGATAGTACAACTAATATCATATTTATATACACGACAAGGCAATTCAAATCCATAACTTCCTACTCCATAATCTTATTGCATGATGCTGTCGTCTATGCTACCACTAGTCACCCAATTGCACATGACACATTGCTAATAAAAAAAAAAAGAAGAGGACATGTACTAAAGGTGAAGACAATGACAATGCTACCCAAAAGAGAATTAAGAAGATTTAGAAATATTCAAACCAAAAGTAATATTTATTTAGTATCGTTTTTAGACTAGCGTTATTACAAAGTTGCAAACATTTATTTTAGTGACAATTATAATTAGTATCTTCTATATTATATTGTATTCATATACTTTGAATTACCGATTTAAATAAACAAATTCAAGTTTTCAAAAAAAAAAAATAAATTCAACATTCAATTACCTATGCATGAACATCTCTTATATAATATTGCATTGATATACTTTCAAGTATTTATTTTTAAAAATATATATTGGGCATTATCTCATTCGCACAATGCGCGTGCAAAAACTAATAAAATCTAATAAGGGCGAATGAAGATTATACCCTTTATTTATGTCCTTTTTTTCATTAAGTTTTTTTAATACTTTATATTATAAGAGTTGTACTATACAATATTTTGGACAAATATACCTTTAATTTATCGTTATAACTTCCGTTATCTTTTCCACTATTGTTACCATGCACATACATCCACCATATATTTCCTTATCTTTTTCAGTAATTGTAATATATACACATTATAAATATTAGTTATATATTAGTTATTTACTAAAATATAAATATCAAATTTATAACAATGTTTTACATTATTATTTATTTATTTATTTACAATAATATAAATATCTAAAATCTAAATAAATATAATATTTTAATATAAAGTATTAATATTGGGCACCTATATATGTGCATCGCGCATAAAAAACTAGTTCAATAATATCCATCAACATTAAATATACTTTTAAAAATCTTAGCTTTTAATTAATTTAAAAGTATTTTTTTTCTAAACGGAGGTAATATTTATTGTTTTCTTCGTTCTATGCAAATTCAGTTCTTATTTTTTTTCGCATTATTATATTTACCATTTTTTAAAATTAATTTTGTTATTTTAAATTTTTTATTTAATAAAATTTTTAATTAATGATAAATTAGTTAAAATTAAAAAATTAAAATGTAAATAATTTTTTTCTTAACCATCATTAATTTAATTAGATAAATAAAATGGGACAAATTTAGTATAAATTATAATTTTTAGAAGATTTTTAAAAACTATAATTTTTTATTAAATAAATAGCAAGATATATCCAATAAAGATCAACTATTTTATTAATTAAATATTTTTATGATCTTTAATTTATAATTAAATACTTGTTATGATCTTTAATTTATAATTTATTTCAAATATACCAAACATAGGGTGACAAGAAAATGGGAAAGCAGTCTCTTATATTGTTATTTTTTAAATGTAATTCAAGAGCAATGAAGATTTCACAAGAATGTGGAGGGTTAAATCACATAATTCTTTTTCAAAAAAAAAATCACATAATTCAATAGATTATTAATTGGGAGGATCAATGACTATTAACTTGATAGGGCTCGATCCTAATGTCAACGCCCACCATTTGCAACCCAAGAAGTACCAACTGAGCTTCCAACTTGTTTTATTGGTATATGTACTAAGAGCATCTACATAAGAAAATATTGTGTGGTTTATGTCAGACTATGAACTTGAAAAAGCAAACTTGAACGGGTGTGGAGGCTAAAGTTTGAAAAAATAATTTCCAAACAAATATGGAGCTCATGTCAGGAATGGCAGAGAAAATAAAAAAATAATAATAAACAAACAAACGCGAAGTGCGCGGTTGAGTGCACATCACGCCCAGCGGGCGCGTGTTCCTGGGGCGAGTCAGAGTGGCTGCCAGACTTTATACAACCTTTTCATTTTTTTTTTTTTTGTTTTTAAATTGTAAGAATTTGCTTTTCTTTTCAATTTTCTTTTTCTCTTTTTTTTTTTTTTTCTTTCCTCACATATTCTCTTTTCTAATCACACTTACAAAAACTCCTCAATTACTGCGAAATAACACTACTGATAAGGATGCTCCAATAGACAAGCCAATAAACTTTCAAGAATTACTTAACACTGCAGCAGACTTAATTTGCATCATATTGCCAAATAAAAGGAAAAGAGTTACATACTAGTCTGCTTACTGCCACCCCATGATTGGACATCCAAATACTGAGTATATATATAATAAGATTCATTCCTAAGACTGAAAGTTAAAATACACAGTATATGATTCATCCCTCAAACTAAGTAATGGAGCCAATAAAAAGTTCCTTTCTGGTCCTTTTGCCACAAAACTGATAGGGTGATATTCACTGATCCCAGTTTCCAGTTTAAAACTTGCAGCCTGTTTGAATCCAGCATCTGAGGACCCATCCATGCAGCTAAGCTTCACACCTAAACCGGGTTTATAATCCACGCCACTATAAACATAACACCCTTTCTGCGACGTGGATTCTAAGGATACTGTCCCGTTTTTCCCGTCTAAACCAGTGCTCAAAAGAAAGGCAGAAGAGCCACTGTGGTCTGAAGAACTTGCCACTACCAAGTTGTTGTCTTTTCCTTGATGCATCACAACCATTCCTGGATAGTCGAATGGCTCTAACGTGACAAGTTTCCCTATGAAGTCTGAATGCGTTTTAGAAGTGTCTTTTGAGATTAGACGGAAGGTGGCTCTGATGGCAGAATCTGTTCCGGTTTCAGGGTATTTGTCCATGTTGATTGATTGATTTGAGTTTGTAAGAATGAAAACATCGTTCCCGGATTCTTGGGTAAGAGAAATTAGACGAGAATTTTCAGTTGCAACTGGGGCTATCCAGTCTGAAGGAGAATCAGATGGTGTTGCTTTAATAACCCAATCTCCATTGGAGAGACCAGCTAGAAGGTATGGACCATAAATGATTGCCTGCACAGAAGCGTATTCTGACCTATCATCTGAAGCACCAAACAGACAGAATAAGGTGTTATACTAACACAGGCGAGGCGAGGCAGCTAAAGATCTCACAATACCAGTGTATGTTTTAATTAAAGTCCGATTGTTTAATACCTTTAATGGCTTCGGTTCTAATACTCATAGGCAGCTCAAGAGTAATTTTGTCACCAGAGGCCCAACTTCTGGTAATTGATAGGAAGTTGCCTGCATCAATATTAATATTGAGGTGAAACAGAGTAATGGAACCGAACAACAAAAGAAAAGAAAAGAGCTCATATATACATACCTGGTGGTGGTAGAGATACAGCTTCTCCATTTAGCAATGCCTTTGCACCACTTGCATATGTCCAAATTGGTACTCTCAAATGTAATGTAGACGATACACTAGATGACCGCTACAGGAGACAGAAGACATAAGAAGCGACACTTTTTTTTTTTTTTTTTTTTTTTTTAATTTGGATTTATTTCATATTTTAAAGTGAAACAGATAGATACCTGCTTTGATGTTATTGTAATTGTGACGAGAAGGCGATTATCCTGTGAACCAACTGGATCTACACTCTGGGTCAGCGTAATCTGACCAGATTCCCAATCAAGTGAGCTAGATATGTACTGAATAATGTAGATTCCTGGAACTTTTCCTTGTTCTTCAAAGTATATAGAATCTCCCAACTTGGAAAAGGATTCAATTCCTATCCAAAAACCAAGAAATCAAGTCCATAAACACAGTTAAATAATATAGCTTTTCCGCCTATATATGAATTCATATATACCTGTCCCGTAGCAGCACCAGAAAGAATCGAATTGTGTTCCCCATCCATGGTGAGTTTTGGCCTTGGAAGCACCAGGATTTAGTGGAAGCATATAAATCATGACTCCAGGGTCTGCTCCTCTCTGGATGCTAAGAACTCCATTTGTTAAGGCTCTCTCATAATAATCAGCGTAAGCCATTTCCTTGGTCCATCTGAACAGGTTTCGAGAGACCAGCAAACAAATTTAAAATATACGCATTTAGAACCAAACATATACGCATTAAGATAGATTCATCAGACACGCACCTTCAGCATGTTATAAGTTGAACATGATTCTTCATTCTCGCTCTGTAGTGTGGTAGCCAACCTCTTCGGATCAGACCTGATCAGATCAGAGAATGAAAATTAAACAAAATTTCAACTGTCCTGTCACTCTGTCAGATATGAATCAAACCATAAAGGAAGGGAACTTGTTTATAAATAAATATAGTATAATGAATATCACTCGATCTTTATACCAGAATTCATTAACTGCTGTTCCTCCAGTTGCATAGGCGTGCAAAGTATTGACAATATCCATAAAATAAGTCCCAATTTCCTTGATAAACAAAGAAAAACGAGCTCAGAATTGAAGAGAAGATACATTTTTTGTTGGTTATGCATCAAGCTCACAGCTTCTTTCTATTATCATTAAATTCAGTACGAGATCAAGTCACATACATAAGGTCTTGAAATAGAAATATGCATCTAGTGTAGTGTACCTTATAAATTGGATCGCCAGTTATTTCATAACGCATTTGAGATCCAATGACAATTGGGATGTGTGTGTTTGCATGAAAACCTGATAAGTCATCAGCCTAAACACACAAAACAATGACAACGAAGAAATAGATCAGAATTACGCTTTCATTGCACCAAAACATATATAATCAAAGAGAAACTGATCAACCAAGAATAATCATATAATTAGCCACTGAAGTTGAATTTGAAGAAAACTGTGATTGATGGCTACCTTAACTGCCAGCAGACCCAGAAAACATGGTTGGTCAAAAAGGTGAGCCAACAATAAGTGCTTTGGATCAGCCTGCATGCAGTGTATTCAAAAACAAAACGATGAAATAAGGAAGGATTAAGAATATATATATATATATGCAATGTATTATGGATAAGTTATACATACGCACCGTTATGCTGTACAACCTATAAAGAACATCATTCATACCGCCAGTTTCTTCATTTAAGGATAACCAGTGTCTTTCAATCGTATATTTTGAGATCACATTTTGCACACGGTTATAAAAGTAATCAACCATCCAGGTTGTCATTTTCAAAGCTTGAGAATTGCCAGCAACTGTGTACTGATCCAACAGACCTGCCAAAACCTGTCCAACAAACTCCCACATGGACTAGTCTCAAACAAATACATATTTAATCACTGCAAAACAAACTGAATTGAAGCATATATATTCAATTCTACCTTGTGAATCGTATAGTATGGTGCCCATACAGGCTTTATAGCTTCAAAGCGGTCGAAAAACTCAGATGGGAAAGCAGATAAATATCCCGATCCCATTTTCTTTTGACAGGCCGATAACGAAGAAACAACAGCAGACATTTTCACTTTCAGAGTGTCATTGTGTGTACTAGCCCACATTTGTGCTGAGGCACTAAGGTAATGCCCTTCAGTATGTAAATGTAAATTTAAATAAGCAACCTAGCTATCCTCCATGGCATGATTAAAGCTGAAGCTGTATATTTAAAACACGAATTGATCGAACTAACCTACAAAATGACCTCGAAGCTCAATAGTTTCTCCCTCCCATCCTCCATATGGCTCACCAGGAGTGTCCAAACCAGCAGTCTTCCTGAAGCTCCACACCAGTCTATCAACATCCAACATCAACAAGTACTCCAAGTTAGTTTGTTGAGCTCTTCCATGGATCGAATTCGGGTCTAGCCTCACATCATTGAGCGAAACTTCATTCAGAAAACCTCCAGACTTCTTTATCTTCTTATACATCATCATCCAATCAAATGCATCTTCCTCCTTCAACATCTTCCTCGGAAGCAAATTAGACCAGGCCGAATCATCGGTGGGAGTCAAATGGTAGTGACCAAACATTTATTTTCTCCAGCTTTCATTCTTTGATGATAAGAGCTCATATCTCACAGTGTGAGATGACAGATGATTACGAGTCTTAGTACATTCCTTGCTCACAACAAATCCACACATAAACCAAAACATAACCACTCCCAACATCAACAAACACCTCATCTTTTTGTAACAATGATCTCTCATCTTTCAATCAAAAGTAAACCACTAAACCACAAAGTAGGATAAATATATATGTATATGAATACAACCTCAGGATAACATTTTGCTATCAAGATGGTACGTACCAAATTTCTCTCTTACTATGTATGGAATAAAAATAATACTTCATAATTACTTATATAGTAAAAAATCTTATATTCATAATTATCAAATTTACTTGTATCCTTAAAAATCTTATATTTCTATTTGTAGAAAAATAATGCAAAACAATTTAATTACAACAGATGGATATATTATAAATGAAGCAAGCTAACCCAAGAAGACGGGAGCAAGGAGGACTCAAGCGGACCCGAGGTTCCGAGGTAGAGCCCTGTACTCAACCCGGGTGGCCCAGGCCGAGCCTATGCTTGGGCCTCGGCCCACCAAGCCTAACCAACTCCCTCTTTTTATGGAGATGGTTACAACCAACTCCCCTTTTTAGGGGGGCGCGGTTAGGTTGTTTAGCATGTATAAAATGCTTCCTTATTGTCTCATTAAGACATTCCTATCTATTGTTGTCCTAATCCATTCTTGTAATAGCATTACATTTTCTTTGTGGTAGCTTGACAACTACGATCTATTACAATATTGGATTTCCGTTATACACATACTCTTTGTCTTTTCTATCGCATTATTATCCCTTTATTATTTCCTTTATTTATTGGTGCTTTCATTGAAAGTTCGACGTTAGGCTCGAGTGTGCTAACGGGGATCGGTCCAACTCTCGTAACTTGAACGGTTCCCGTAACACCCACATCACCCCAAGCGGGAACGGTCCTAACGGGGCCGCCAACCATCAGTGAACCCTCTCCATGAGGTCGGCGGGGAACCTGAGGGATCATCTCACCAACAATCGTAACGGCAGTCAGCACCTACCGCCCCTCCACCAGCCCCAGCCCCTAGAGGGGTGGGCCGCTATCCAGCAAGTCGCTATTGCGCTCACTCGCCTCGTGGAAGGACTCCAATCCCCCAAGCTTGGCCCCGAGGCCTCTTGCTGAACGCCTACACTTACCCCCTCAACAGAACCGCTAGCCGGCAACAAACTCTCTATAAGGTCGGAAGGTTGGCTCTCGTCGCCCCCTTTCGGCCCAGCGCTTCCAAGAAGGGGTAGCCGCGATCCAACAAGTCGCCGCCCTATTCACTCATCTCGTGGAGGGGCTCCAGGGAGGTATCCGAGCCCCCTAGCTCAGCCAAAGGGCCTCTCGTGAAGTGTTGACCTCCACATCGAGCCCCTTAGGGAGTATGGTGGGCCAAGTACCAGACATACCCGAGCCCCAAGGACCCTAGCCGAGGGGAAGGTAACCTCACCCCGACCATCCGATAGGCGGGGAAGAGGCAAGGTTAGCCGAGACTGGCAAGTGTCATGTCTAGAGTAAATTTAGGATTTTCCATGTCTGTGTTTGCCCTAAAGTTAGTCCACTTAGAGACTAAACCATCACTATCAGACTCATTTATTGACGCATCATCAGAAAAGTTTGAACAATCATTAAGATTAGACCCACTAAAACCACATTTTCTTACTGTTTCTACCTCTGTATCTGCTCCGTTTTTTTTTTATCACCTGCCCCCACATATTCAACACTGGGATCCACATGATTATCAAATTCAAAGTCATTAATAATATCAACATACTTATCCCCCACATATTCACTGTCATTTTCCTCAATACCCTCACCTGTACAATTCAACCTAAATTTACCACATTCAATAAAAATAATATGCACAACGGTAATTCCAACATATTGGTCCCCACAATGTGAATACTTTAACATAAAAAACAAAGCACATTAAACCCATTACTTTATAGAATGACCAATATTTGCATATGAAAACACAGTACAAGAAAACACATTATGAATATAATACTTTACGCAATACAGCATAACACATTAGCCAATACAACAAAACACATTGTCCAATAATTTACACACAACCAACTCGAAACCCAATTTGTTTTACTCACAAAATCAAAATCGAAACCCAATTTCTTCTACTAAAAAAACCAAAGTCAAAACACTCAATGCGAAAGAAAAACTTGTATATAATGAAGGAGACTAACCATACTCTTTTATCGGTTGCTCACTTTCTTCTCTCAGATAATCCATGGTTAACTTCAATGGAAGAATGAAGTTGTTGGCGAGCTCCTTCAATGGCAAAATGAAGTCGTTGTCGAGCTTCTTCAATGACAACAATTTGGAATTTCTACAACTAAGGATTACAATGGAGGATTTCTTTTCATTGGCAGGTGAGGGATTTCTTATAGGAAAAGATTATAATAAAAGATGGATTTCTTTTGCATTGGTAGGTCAGGCGATTGGGTTTAATGGAATTCAAAAAATAGTTTGATTTTAATTACAAATGGACAAAAATACCCTTATTATTTTAAGAATCCGGCCTGTCCTAACCTCTCCAGTGACCGGAGTGATGGACTTTGATAGTAAAACAATAGTGGGATGAGTTTTGGTAGGAATTAACCAAAATTATCATATTGCTAATACTCGTAACCCTAACATTATCAATATCATTAGAGATGATTAAATTAGAGGCAGACGAAGAATTTACCTCATCTTCTTTTTCCATTAAGCATAGCTCTTCTTCATCTTTGGCGAACATGCATATAGACCCTTCTCGTGATCCGAGCTCTAAATTTTATCACTTGAGCTTGAGGATTCAAATTCAGCATTTGCCTTCTTGGGTTCATCTAAGAACCAGACTTTTTCTTCTTTGGTCACTTCTCAATTGACTTTTTTAGTCACCTTTCGAGTGTCGATTATTGATTTCTCTAGGAGAACTTCTCGACTCCTATTTGTTGGATCTTGACTCACTTCCATTTTGGTGATTGCTCACCAATGGATAAAGGCATTATGCTTTGGAAATACTTGGTCGCCTATAGTTGTAGCAAACGTTTTGCACTTCATCCGCTCCTTTATTTCTCGAGCAAGATGACTTCTCAGACGACCTTTTTCTTTAAGAACGATGGACTTGCTTAGCTTAAATAGTTATTCTTCCTCACGAACCTTTTGAATTTACAAAACAAAACGATGGACTTTAACTCCATACAACAACTTTTAGTGGGCACAGCATGCCCACTAAAACGTAACTAATACATATTAAAGACAAGTAGGTAGGAAAATGATATATGTACTACCATGAAGTATAACTCTCACCACGTGTACAAATTTTATTAAGTAAATAAAAGTGAATGAAAAAAAAAATAGTGGCCCACTTTGTTTTTTAAATCAATCGAAGGATGATACCTCAACTGGGAGTAAAAAATGGAAGTACATATAATATTACTCGAGTAGGTCCGACCATAACAATCGAAAATGTCTCCAACTAAGCTTACACGAAGTTCACCATCCCCACACACACATAAAAATTAAAAAGAAAATAAACATCTAGCAATTCAGTCATCAAAAACCTTCCTAAATAGTTTTAGAGTTTATTCAAGTTCGGTGGCTTTAATTACTTCCCAAAAAGTTCAGTAGTTTTTTTTTTTTAATTGGAAAACTAAAAATAAAAAATTAAATTCCCAGGAGTCCAGGTGTCGTGCCTAGGCTGTTTCCAACAGTCACTTCCTTCTTCCTTCACTATCTTCTTCCCCGGCGCAATACAGTAATACACAGCCAAACAATTCGGAATCCCAAAATAGAATATCATACTCTCTTCTGTAAGTTCTACTCTTTTTATACGTATCCTCTCTGTGTGAATATATGCAGTTTCGTATTTTTGTTTACGTGATCAGTGATATATATTGCAATAAATCTGCCGTTCATACCGTAATCTCCACTCTTTGCCGATTACGTTGTTTTGAATTTTAGTTTCTTTAATTATCATTCAGAATTTCATTTCAAGTATGTTTGCCCTGATCCTCACAATTTTCGTTGCTCTCTTGATTTTAATGCCTCTTTTGATTTTATTGTTTATCTTTCCTGTAATATGTGGGTGTATACTTCTATTACCTTTCAACACAGTGGTATTTATGTGCGGAATATTCAACAATTTTCACTGGCTGTGTGCTAATATGTATATAGTTTTGGGGACTCAAAAAAGATGAAGTATTTGGAGTTTTTAAAGTAGATTATATGGTTCAGTAAAAATGGTAGTTTTATTTCAAGTGCAGCTATCAAAACAATTTTTTTTTTTTTTTTTTCACAAAGGCTCACTTAATTGACCCTAGTTCCAACACTCAAGCTAGCTAGATTATTAATTTTTTTATCCACCCTGAGTTTTAAGGGGAATGATAATGATAACAGTGCTTTTGTGTCCACAAATAAATTACGCTTAGGTATTCTCTGTATTTAAAATGAGTTGCAATACCTTTTTCACATCCAATAGTAAACTAGGCATAAGTGTTCTCTGTATTTGGCTATTGTAAACGAGTTGCAATACCTTTTCGCATCCACAAGTATACTAGGCATAAGTATTCTCTGTATTTGGCTTTACTAAAATGAGTTGCAATATCTATTACTGCAGCAATTGGCTTACTGTCTTTTGTCCATGTTCTATACTACTCTTAGGCCAATGGATATTTAGTAGCTCTTGATTTCTTATTTTCTTCTAAATCCTGTGGAAAGCATTCAGTGTCCACAAGTAAACTAGGCATAAGTATTCACTTTATTTGGCTTTACTAAAATGAGTTGTAATATCTATTGAGGCAGCAATTGGCTTACTGTCTTTTGTCCATCTGCTATGCTGCTTTTAGGCCTATGGATATATAAGAGCTCTTGATTTCTTCTAAATCCTGTGGAAAGCATTTAAACATTTAAATAAAAGAAAGGGTCTTCGATGATGTTGCTGGGAGCAGTTGTTTTTTCTCTTATCTATGGGTTTGTTTTGAGTAAGGAATGTACTAACATTCCTTCTCATCTGTCATCACACACTCTGCGATATGAGTTGTTATCATCTAACAATGAAACATGGAGAGAAGAAATGTTTGCTCACTACCATTTGATTCCGACTGATGATTCTGCCTGGTCAAATTTGCTCCCGAGGAAGATGTTGAAGGAAGAGGATGAATTTGATTGGGCAATGATGTATCGAAAGATAAAGAATTCCGGTCACAAAGGTCTTGGCAATTTTCTGAATGAAATTTCACTCCATGATGTGAGATTGGATCCCAATTCAATATACGGAATAGCTCAGCAAACTAACTTGGAGTACTTGTTGTCATTGGATGTTGATAGACTGGTATGGAGCTTTAGAAAGACTGCTGGTCTGGAAAGTCATGGACAGCCTTACGGAGGGTGGGAGGCTCCACATATTGAGCTTCGCGGTCATTTTGTAGGTTTGTCCTGTTTCTGAATCTTGGAAGTGTACAGTCAATTTTTCTCTTGCCCAGTGATCATGTGCTCATTTCTATGTTTTACTGTTTTAGTGTAAGTTAAACTATCTCCTAGATGTTGGATTTGTAGCAATAATTTAATGAAAGTAGCTGTCCTATTAAGTTACTAAACACTCCTCAAATGTCTTTATTTGATATGAGTGAAGATAGAACTAGAAATTTCTTATATTTTTATTGAGACCTAGCTAGTCATAGTATTGCAGCTACTATTCAAAGTAAGTGTTCCAAGTTTTGTTCGTCCTGTTTCTGAATCTTTGAACCATATCATTTATTCACCTACGAATATTTGCTTCTATTGAAGGGCATTACCTCAGTGCCTCAGCACAAACTTGGGCTAGTACACACAATGAGAGTTTGAGAGAGAAAATGTCAGCTGTTGTTTCTGCATTATCTGCTTGCCAACAGAAAATTGGATCGGGATATTTATCTGCTTTCCCATCTGAATTTTTTGACCGCTTTGAAGCTATAAAACCAGTATGGGCACCATACTATACAATTCACAAGGTAATTTGTGTTCCCACTTTTCAATTAGTTGTAGTTGTATCCATTTTTGTTAGGATGTTAGTAACTCACTTTTGGACTTTGATAGATTTTGGCAGGTCTCTTGGATCAGTATACATTGGCTGGTGATTCTCAAGCTTTGAAAATGACAACATGGATGGTTGATTACTTCTATAAACGTGTACAAAATGTGATCGCAAAATATACAATTGAAAGACACTGGAGTTCCTTGAATGATGAAGTTGGTGGTATGAATGATGTTCTGTATAGGCTGTACAGCATAACAGTGAGTATTACTTATCCAGAAAGCTGCCTACTTTGTTCTTCACTTGATTAGGGTTTAATAGATGCTTCTTGGTAGATTTTTATTTAAGATTAACTGTTTACTTTTTTACTTCAAAATTTTTTCATATAGGTTTAGGTTTATTCTTCAATATGTACCATATGTTTTCACATTTTCTAAGTATATATCTTCCAACTTTATACTAATTCGATCTTGTTATAAAAATAAAGTAAATAAAATTATATTGCAGGCTGAACCAAAGCACTTGGTGCTGGCACACCTGTTTGACAAACCATGTTTTCTAGGTTTGCTAGCTGTTAAGGTAGTAGGGGCATCACATTTCTCTCTAAAGTCTATCCATTGGCTAATATGTATACTTAGATATAATATGCTTTAATTTCTATTTTTTACTTTAGGCTGATAGCCTGTCAGGTTTTCATGCAAATACACATATCCCAGTTGTTGTTGGATCTCAAATGCGTTATGAAATAACTGGTGATCCAATTTATAAGGTATTTTTCTCCTACAAGACATTCTTGTATCTCCTCTATCAAATTGTTGAATTGCAGCTGAATGGCTTTATTTTTACTAACTTTGCAGTAGTTAGAACATCAAATGTATGTTCATAAACAGATCATGATTGATAAACTATCCCATTGGTTCCAAAATTTTGGTAGCACTAATGGAAGTAGATGCTCACCAGTGATTTGATGCAGAACATTAATTTTTATAACAGATTTCTTTTCTTCAGAAGTTCTAATTCTGAATTTTTTTTTCATCTTTTCAAGGAAATTGGGAAGTTTTTCATGGATATTGTTAACTCTTCGCATGCCTATGCCACAGGTGGAACATCAGTCAATGAATTGTGGTATAAACTGTATTCATTGCACTATGTGAGTTTTTACCCTTCTATAAACTTTCTTCTTAATCTGTTCTCTTCCTTTCTCTTTGTTTCCTCTGAGCAGGTCAGATCCAAAGCGGCTGGCCAGCACACTACAGACTGAGAACGAAGAATCATGTACAACATATAACATGCTAAAGGTGTGATTTTCTTACATGGTGGCTCCAGGGATCATAACAATTCATTATGAATACTGAAATGAATATTCTTCTCTAATGCAAACTGGATCAAAAGCAGTTAATAATTCATGCTGCATCGCGTTTATTCTTGAGCAAACTGGAAAGTTTTTTTTATTTTTATTTTATTTTTATACAAGTTCACAAATTGTTCATTACAGGTGTCTCGACACTTGTTCAGATGGACTAAGGAAATTGCATATGCCGATTATTATGAGCGAGCCTTAATAAATGGTGTACTCAGCATCCAGAGAGGAACAGACATTGGAGTGATGATTTATATGCTTCCATTACGCCCTGGTGGTTCCAAAGCCCATAGCTCTGATGGATGGGGTACAAAATTTGATTCTTTCTGGTGTTGCTATGGAACAGGTATTGGCCACATTTCTCACTTTTAATGAAATTCCTCTTATTTTTCTTAACTTGCTAAAAAAATAAAAGTGAAGGGCTTCATATTAAATCACCTAGGAATCATAATATTTTCTCCAAACCTTTGTGATTAAAAGCCAAACTTCCTTATCGGTTCTTGGTTGAACACTTGGACCATTATACAGTTCAGAGCTCCACTCTACCAAATTTTGATGGTTACTTTCTGTTTCTAGGAATTGAATCATTTTCCAAGTTGGGGGATTCTATATACTTTGAAGAGCAAGGAAATTCTCCAGGAATCTACATCATCCAGTATATACCTAGTTCGCTTGATTGGAAATTGGGTCAGATCAAGCTGAGCCAGATCATAAAGCCAGTTGCTTCATGGGATAATCACCTTCATGTGACAATTCCAGTAACATCAAAGCAGGTATTTTTTCTGCAAAAAATAAATAAATAAATAAAACCAGAACGGAAGTAGTAAAAAATGTTTCTTGAAAAAGATAAACCAATATTGGTCAATGCAATTCGTCATAGCTTAGTACCAATGCCCTGTCCCTGTAACTGGTAGGCTTTGATTCCTGGCATCATCTTAATCTTAATATGTCTTTGTCATCATAACTAGTGAATGACATCATGCTATATAATGAAGGGTGCAAGGAGCAACATTTGCTAGTTCATAATATAACTTTTGTTTTCCATTGGGAATATTTACCTTCTGTTCTGTTTCACCAGGTGGTTGTCCTTTCCTTTAGAGATTATGTGATGTATTCTACCTTTCTTATGTAGGAATCTAGCCCGCCATCTACATTAAACTTAAGAATACCAACTTGGACGTCTGCAGAAGGTGCAAAAGCCACGCTAAATGGAAAACCTTTGTCTCTGCCACCACCAGGTATGAACTCTTGTTTTTATCTGCATTAGTTGGTCTATTTCTATCATCAAACCTTTACGCCCTGTTCTATGTTTGATGTTTTCCAGAAAAGAGTGCACAAGTATTTTATATAGCTTTTTTTTTTTTTTTTCTAAATTAGGATGGAGATCGAGATTCATATATTTGTGTGTGTCAATGCAGGAAACTTCTTATCAATCACCAAAAATTGGACCTCAAGTGATATAATCACCCTTGACCTACCTCTCAGTCTTAGAACTGAGGCCATTAAAGGTACAACAATGTTTTTATGTTTTGTATGACAATAAAATCTCTATATTTTTTTACGACTGACCAGGTCCTGCCTGGTGCTTCAGATGATCGTGCAGAATATGCGTCTGTACATGCAATTCTTTATGGTCCTTACCTTCTTGCTGGTCTCTCCCGAGGTGATTGGGATATCAATACAACATCAGCAGGTTCTCTTTCGGACTGGATAACTCCAATCCCATCTGACTACAACTCTCATCTGATTTCTCTTTCCCAAAAGTCTGGAAATGGAACGTTTGTGCTGGCAAACTCAAACCAATCAATAATTAAAATGGAGAAATGCCCAGAAGCCGGAACAGATTCTGCCATCAAATCCACCTTCAGACTCATATCAAGACCCACATCTAAAGTCCTCTCAGAACCCAAAGAACTCATAGGGCAGTCTGTGATGCTAGAGCCACTTGATTACCCAGGAACACTAATGAAGCATTGGGGCAAAGACGAAAGCATAGTAGTCGAAACATTCTCAGACGAGAGCGGCTCTTCTGAGTTTCGTTTGGTGAGTGGCTTAGACGGTAAGGATGACACAGTTTCCCTAGAGTCAGAAGACCACGAAGGTTGCTTCATTTATAGCGGCGTCGACTATGAACCCGGTTTAGGTGTCAAGCTTGGGTGCAGTGGTGAATACCCAGATGATGATGATGCTTTCAAACAGGCTGCAAGCTTTAAACTGGAAACTGGGATCACTCAATATCATCCTATCAGCTTTGTGGCAAAGGGAGGATCAGAAAGGAACTTCCTTTTGGTTCCATTATATAGTTTGAGAGATGAATCTTATACTGTGTATTTTAATATTCATGGTATAGGACTGCCACCTGAATCTGAGCATAGGTTGTGGGATCATTAACAGGGTAAATGACCGATTTACGAAATCGTGGCCGACCCGTTTTGTAGATCAGTCGACTTCATAACATTACTTTTTGCCTCCCTTGAAGAACTTAAAATGCTAATATTTGCTACGGAGTACTACTTTTACATTTAATACTCATTCTGAAAATATGAGATATTCTTTTTTCTTCTTAAACTTGGATGATTCCAGCTTCGCTGGACTAATCCTAAGCCCATAGGACTTTGCCTCAAGAGCCTCTATGGATGTAAATTGAGAGTCACGCAATTAGCTTATCGGCTAGATCTTAGTATTGATGTGATCCAATCTAGAGCTTATAACATTCTTGGACCATTTTTCCTATACATGTTTCTAGTTTGCGTCCTCCCATGATGACTTTTTAAGTTAGTTGACGAACCAACTACACTAAATCCCGGAGCAAAGATAAAATATTCTTAAATTTATTATGGACAAAAAGAAAGTATCACTTAATCAATGAATTAAGTTTACTTTTTTTAAGAGAAAATTGTCATTTTGGTCCACTGACTATTGGGGTCTTATTAATTGCAATCCACGACTTTCAAAACTGTTAATTTCGTACCTTAACTATGTAATTTTTATCAATTTTGGTCCATCCGGCCAAATTACCGGCAAAAAGTGGCCGGAAAATTTTAAAGCATAAAATATTAAGGGTAATTTAGTAATTTGTTCCCCTCATTTCTTCTTCTCCGTTCTTGATGCCGCTACTGTCGTAAACAAAGTTGCCGTCTATTCTTCCGCTATCAGTTCTCAACACTACCGTCGGCGCTCTGCCTCCGGCCACGCAAACACAGCTTACCCGTCTCGTGAAGACCCACTTAAAGCCTTCATTCACGCCCAAAGATCTCTTGTCCTTTATCAAGAAGCACACTACTGTCACCCACCTCGACTTCCACTTCTGTATAATATTATGATTCATGGATTTCTTAAATTTAGGCCGGGCTCTTGAGTTTTATGATAGAATGATTAAGGATCGAATCAAGCCTAATCTTATTACTTTCAATACCTTGATTAGTGGCCATTGTAGAAATTCACAGTTAGGGTTAGCATTGCAGATGTTCAAGGAGTTGAAAAACTATGGTTGTGTATCAAATGTGGTTAAATTAGCTTAAACACTTTGATTAAGAGGTTCCTTTGGGAAGGGAAGATTGAGGAGGGGATTCCGATGGCTTATGAGATGATTGAATGGCAGGGGCGGCAGCGGCATCGGCATCAACGGAAGTGGAACGAAGAAGAAGAAGAAAATAGGAGAATAAATGACTAAATTGCCCTTAATATTTTAGTCTTTAAAATTTTTCGGTCACTTTTGCCTGTAATTTGGTCGGATGGATCAAAATTGATAAAAATTGCATAGTTAAGGTACGAAATTAACAGTTTTGAAAGTCGTGGATTGCAATTAACAATACCACAATAGTCAATTAACAATCCTTTTTTTAATAAAATGAAGCAATTTATTATTCAACTACACAATTATATAAGGAAAAAATTTAATTGCAAAATGCGGAAAAATGGACGAGGAGGTAAATGGAGACATGGCCGAGGTGAACACCGGAGCTCCGGCGAACATGCACAAGGTTGAATACCAAATATGGGGAAAATATAATCGAATCAAGAGTAGATAACGGTAAATCAACCACAACTGCTAAAGAACGCGGAGGAAGGAAGGGAAGAGGAAATTGAGGGTGTTACGGGTCTGGAACAAGAGCAATATGGGAGACTAAACTTGGAAGGCAAAAGCACGCTTGGAGATAGGCAAAAAGGGAAAGGAAAGAGAGCTGCGGTTCAAGTCTCCGAGAAACAGATTATTAACAATAAAGGACCTGGACCTAAATATACAGAATCAAGTCAATCAAAACTAAATGATCATGTTAGCACCAAAACAAACACGACTCGGATTCAGCATAAAGCAAATCAAGCGGTAGCTGAGAAAACACATACGGTGGTGCGCGGCTTAATTAAGTAGAGAAAGCAACAATATTAATAAGCTTTGGTTAGCCATGGGAGACTTTAACTCTGTGATGAATAGAGAAGAAGTGAGCTGCCCCAACACATTTAATAACCAAAGGAGTAAGGAATTCTTATAATGGATTGACAATGAGAATCTTATTGACATGGGATTCAATGCACCAACATTTACTTGGAGAAGAGGAACTAAAGCAACCACTTTCAGAGCAGCAAGACTTACCATCAGTGGCGGAGGCAGGAAATTTTTCTAGTGGGGTGAAACATAAAAGAGGTAGTTTAAAAAATGAAACACTTAAAAGAATATAGTCATAAATATTGTTGGATATATGCGAAAAATAAAACACATCAAAACTTTATAAAAATATTCATAACAATACATGAAACATAATTAATTTGATAAAATAACATAAAAGATGTAGTTTAAAAAATGAGAAGAGAGATTTCAAGAGAAAGTGTGTTTTGATTTTGGTTGTAATTGTGTTAGTTTTACTTGAGATTACGTTGTAATGAACGCTTCTATTAATGACTTTATAGTATTTAGGATATCTTGTAATGAAAGTTTGTTACTCTAATGCCATTTGAATGCAATTTCTGTTTATTCATTTATTTATAACTGATTGTGCATAGAGCATTTGTTTTGTTGTTTTCTGGAATACACAATGTACATAGTAACTTGTTCTTTTTTTGCAAGATTTGGTTAGCATTTTGTGTATTTTGCAACTTGGATTAGCATTTGGCAACCTGCAAGAACAACTCCTCTTTTTTAAGCTCATTTTAAATTGATGCCTCACCTTCTTTATCTCATATCAATCATCACCACTGAAATTCACCTCCCAACCAACACTGGCTACAATGTTGTCATTCAGTTTCTTCATAATAAATAACCCAAATTGGTCACTCTACCTTACAACTGAAGACTTCTTGGCTGTAATTCTCTTCATCACTCCAACTCTAATGTCTTCCAACATTGAAAGATTTGGTTTTGCCCTAGCATTTACCAGTGTGTTGTTGAATTCTTCTAAAAGGTTGTTGTCCACTATGTCACACTTAACATTAGTCCTAAAGAAAGCTTTACACCACAACTTCATTGGGTATATATTTTTCTAAGTCCTTTCTTGCATTCACGTCTCTTTTTTCGAATGACTTGAGTTCTTCTTCAAGTTGTGCTTCTGTGGTTGCCTTAGCACATTGCTAGAAATGCTTCTTCAAGACCTTGCCTCTATGAGTTTTACTCCAATTGGCATGGGCATGCCTAGCACAATTCTTGTGCTCAATTTTAGGAAATAATTCAGAAATTATATTACTTAAGCAATGCAGAATAACATAATTAATTAGGTAATATTTTGGCAAGCTAGCAGTTTATAAACAATGATTAACCAAAAATGATATCTTTTGTTGATCACTCATGACTGTCGAGTCACTGCTATTCCACATCCTTATATCTGCCTTCAACAATTCTAGAAATCATCTCCAAGAGAAATTATTCTACATCTCAACAATAGCTCAGGCAATTAGATACATTAGGTTGTTTCCATCCCTACTAACAGTAGTTAATATCTCTCCCGCCAACATACCTTTCAAGAAACACTCATCTAACCCAATGACATTCCTACAACCTTTTAAAACCCCTTTCCTTTAGTGCAGAAAAAAAAACATATATTCTTTGAAATACACATGGAGCATTAAGAACTACCCTGTCTATTTTTATCACAACTGTGCTACTTGGATTTGAGTTAAAACAATCTTCAACATAATCTCTCAGTCTTTTAAACTACCCTTTATAGCTTATATCAAGTTTTTTCAGAATTCCTCTTATAGTCCTTCTAGCCATGTTGATCGAAATATTTAGCTTTAAATATGCCTTTATGTCATTTCTCAGCTGAGTATATCCTATGCAAGGATCCTTCCTGACTTTGTCCTCGACTTTTGACTCACAACTCTTAACTTGAACTTTGAATTGCATCTATGGACCAAATTAATAGCCTTCACTTGAAAACATTTGCACCTTTCTTCCCACCCTACACTACAATAAAATGGACATATCTCTCTAATACTCTATCCTTACATATTTAGGCTCATTTTTTCAATAAATATTCTTTTATTATGTACAATATAACTTATCATTGCATGTTTAAATTGGCTATTGTCATCAAATAGCATACCGAACTCAATACCAGGTGGATCAGAATAAGGAGTATACCTTGGGTTGGACCTCTTCACCAACATCATTGTCATCATCTTCTTGAATGGTGGGTGGATCATCAGAATCATAGTATGCACTTGCATTCCCTTCATGATGATCTACATCTCTAGTTTCAAGTTGCCTACCCACACCCTCATTGTCATCATCTTCATCTTCCTCACAATATTTAGCCCCGACATCACCTTTATCTTCATCATCAAGCTCAGCTCCACCATCACTTTCAAATTCAACCCCAACATCACTTCCTATTTCAGCCCAACCATCACTTTCAAATTCAACCCCAACATCACCCTCATTCATTATTCTCAAATTCTGCCCTATCAATATCTAATTCAATGTCACTCAAACCCACAAATTGAGCCATATTTTCAGTTTCTTAAAAAAAAAAAAACACCAGGTAAAGACAATGAAACAAATTATGGATCCTCTAGTCAACATATATCTCACACTCATTACCTAGCTGAGCAATCTAAACTAAGTGTAAAGTGCTGGCATTATCACTTAAAAGCTTCAAGCACTTAAAGGATTCTTGTGTTAATTTGTAAGATAGTGATAGAATTTTTTTTCATATCTCGACTCTTTTATATACTTCATCATATGTGAATAACATAGAAAGTCTAGGTCAATTTTCACAGATTCTACCTGTCCATATATGTACTCAAGGCTAGGATTTTGTATAAAGTTACCATCATGGTGAATTATTAATTCAATATTATCTGGCATCCTGAAACAAAATAAGTAAATGCACAATTTTAAAATCACAACAACCAGACAAAAATTTATCTCTTTCACATGTTTTTTTTTCAAGTGTAGACAACATGTAGCACCACGCATATTCTACTTCTTAAATTGTACTCCCTCTGTCCTATTTTATCTGTCCTACTTACTATTCATTGGTCAAACCAACTCTTTCTTCTTTCTTTATTTTCTTTAGTATTTTTTACTTATTTTTAAATTTGATTTTTTTTTGTGTTTAATAGTATTTGTAGTGTAATTTCTAAATATCTAAATTTTGAATAATAATACTAAACTTAATATTATGAAAAATTGAATTAAAAGTAACTTTAGTCAAGTCTCGTTAACCGAACCAGACACATAAAATGAGACAGAGGGAGTACACAAAATATATGACCCCCACAAAAAAAAAAAAAAAAAAAAAAAAANAAAAAAAAAAGCACAAGCTTTAGGAAACATATTATGCACAAAAGTAATCCTTTCCAAAAAAACAAAGCAGGACCACAAACATACTACACACTTTATCCACCTACTGCTACAAATTCAACACGTACAGAATAAAAACCATACCACTACATATTTATTCGTATTTGCTACCGAACATACCACAACATAATTTTAAGCTTACATTCTCGATCCTCTTGAGTTTGCTACAGATTCTCCACCTCACCGGTCATCAATGTTGTCAACTCTCTTGCCGGTTATCAATGTCTAGTCACTACGAATTAGGGATCTTTGGTTGCAAGCTCTGTCAATTAGATTAAGGATTTGAGATTTTGTGGATTACGTTGCACATCTGTCATTTTTTATTCGTATTTGGGGAGATTTTAGGATTTAGTTTAGGGGGGATTTTGGGGATATCCACATATTATAAAATAATAAAATATTAAATTATTTTACCATGCCACCTCATCCTAACCGACTACTAAGTCATCACAACCAGAGGAAAACCTAGGAAAAAAGCTAATTCAACATCTTATTGTTGAATGTTCATTTGAATGATTATGTTATTCATCATGGACCTCATCTCCTCATCAATATGTTGGCTTGCTTGTGGAGGTTCTTGATAGAATGGCTCTTGAGGTTCCCATTGATTATTGGCATATTCTTCCTCACTTGGTCTCATGGGATATCCAACATCCTCAGTGTCATCATCAGGTACAATAGTTACTCCCCAATGCCTAGCCAATGCTAAGGTCTCCTCATCAATAGGTTTGCGTGCTTGTGGAGGTTTTTGGTAGAATGGCTCTTGATGTTCCCATTGATCATTGGCATATTCTTCCTCACTTGGTCTCATGGGATATCCACCATCCTCAATGTCATCATCGGGTACAATAGTAACTCCCCAACGTCTAGCCAATGCTAAGGTTTCCTCATCAATAGGTCGGTTTGTTTGTGGAGGTCTTTGATAGAATGACTCTTGATGTTCTTGATGTACAGGTACTTGAACTTGGCCTGGATATCGAAAGTTAGGATCAAAGATGTAGCATCTTTCGGCTTCATGTGATCCTCCACATATGGCAAACCAAAGAGGTTGTGGCATGAGCCTTGGTGGTGCACCTCCTTGAAAAACTTCTTGATTCATATTGGCACCAAACTCTTGAGTGAAAGGTTGATATTCCTGAGGATGTGGTGGGTAAGGATTTTGGTAGTGTGGATTGAAATCTTGTGAAGGTTGTGGGTATGGATGTTGGTAGTTTGGAGTGTATTGAGAGTATGAGTTTTGGGGGTGGAATGGTGGTGGATGAAAATTTTGGGATTGAACATCATAGTAATGGTTAGGAGGTGGGGCTTGAATTGTACAAGGATTTCCATATCCATCATATTGGTTGCCCTCATAAGATTGAGAATCGTAGTATCCTCCTTGACCCAACATGGGAATCCCTTTCAATCAAATTAAAAGATATAGACTTGCAGGCACATTAGCAACAATTTTTTTTTTTTTGTCTTTTTTTTTTTTGATAAAAACTTGATCTCTTAAAATTCACTAAGTCTAATGCTAGTAAGAAAATAATCACACAATTAAAACCAAATAAACCAATCCCCGGCAACGGCGCCAAAATGAAATGAGTACAAATGATGAGTGTAAAAAGGGTGTAATGTTGTTCCGCTGAGGATTGGGGCTATGGCACGTAATTGTGTGAATTACCAGGCACTAGAGTATGTGAATTAATAGAATCCAAGCAACAAAGACTGAATGATGTGGAATAAAAGAAAGCAATTGATTAGGGTGAAAACTATATGATAAAAGTATGGGCCAGATTAGGGGGATTGTAACTTTGATGTTCTAACAAGCTCAGGATTAGGGAAAGAATAATTAACCAAGGGATATATAGGCAATGCACAAAAGAATTCTACTCAGCTACTTTCGTAATCAATAAGAGAATTAGGCTAAGATTGCCCCACTGTCGTGATGCATCAATCATAACCTTAAGCACCTAAGCATTGTAAGCCCCCAATATTACCTCTACTTTCATAGTAGGAAAATTAGGTTGAAATTGGTAAGGCTCGAGGTCTCCATCCAACTTTCGTTGTAATGAATCACTCTCCCAGACTAGCAATTAATTGTGGCCATCAATCAATAACAAGTAGAAAGAAATCCCCAAATCAACATAAACCCTAGGTAAAAGATTCAATCCCTTTATGCAATTAATTACCAATTGAACATCAAGATTAACAATGGATCCCTAATCCAAACCCATAAACGAACTACTCCCGCATGATGGGAGTAAACAAAACAAAGCAATAATTAATAACCATAAACATTGCAAGAAAGTAATAAAGGAATAAGAGAACTTAACTGATAAAGAACAAATCCAATCTTCAATCTTTGATTCCAATCTTGAAATTAAATAATCTAATGAATAACTAATCTAAACTATGCTAGGGAGATATAAACTAAAAGCTAGGGTTTTGAACTCTCTAAGGGGACCTCCGAATATATAGGAGATAGATGGGCCTTGGGCCCATGAGGCAACTTCCAATTCTTTTCCAATTCATATTCTTGTTTCCTATTCTTCCTGGGTAATTTCCTTTTCTTCCAAAACTTGTTCAAAATGTTCCAAAACTCTTCCTTTGCTGCTCCTTGTGAATAATTCAACTCTTGGGATAATATAACACACAAACAATTCTCAATTTCATTAGGATAAAGAAAATAAACACCAAAACAACTAAAATAAGGGGTGAATTATTGTACAAAATAGTAGATATCAGCATGCATTATCTTCTAGATGCATAATACAACCTAAGGATTGTGGAAAAATCACACAACCAAGGGATTGAGGGGATGCACATAGGAATCCTAGTCTATACGCCACTCTTGTGATCAATAAACAAGGATTAGAACAATGAATTGCCTCACTCTTGTGATGCATTAAGTCCAAGTTCTTCAAGCACAATTAACATCAAACCCCCAATTTTCCCAATTTTTATAGAGAGATATCGGATTTATGCAAGGAGTGGCTTGGAATCTTGACCCAACTCTCATTGTAGACAAAATTCCTCCAAAGGCATGCTAATGAATGTTGTACACCAAATATTAACAAATTACAAACACAAATTTTTCATAAACTCAAGAACCCTAGGTGGGCAAAAATTTCCTTTATGCAATAATCAAAGAATATAACATCAAGATAGATAATACAATCCTAACTTAAGTCTATAAACACATTACTCACGCATATTAAGCATAATCACCATAAAAGCACAAAAATAAATCATAAATGGCATAAAGGAAAGAGAGAGAAAGAAAAGAGAACTTATCTAATAAAATAGAATAACAATCTTGAAATTCATGCTTCAAATCCAAAGTTGCAAATTTCAAAAGTGTTAAGGAAGAACATAAATCTAAGTATCTAACCCTAAAATATGAAAGAAATTAGTAGAAAATGGCTAGGGCTCAACCATGGGTCGGAACCATGAAAATAAAGCTCAATTGATCTTTAAATAAGTGGTAGAGCAGGTATAGATGTCCTTTGGGACGGTCGTCCAAGAGACTATCCAACATTCCGGTAGAGAAAATCACGATCATGGACTAGAGGGCGTCCAAGTAATTCCAAAATGCACAAAAACTTCACTTTCTAGGCCAGAGGTGGACACCCTCTTGGACAGTCATCCAAGAGGCAATTCCTTGCTATTTAGAAAACTCTCAATTTGCTTCCTAGTGCTTTCCAATTGATTTCTTGGTTCAAGAATATAATTGTTCAAAATTCTTCAATCTCTTACTTGTTGTGAATAATTGCACCTTGAAATAAAACCAACACAAATTAGTCATATTTCACACAAGTTTTGAAGCAATTCACAAATAAAATAGATTTAAAAAAAAAAACAATAATGCACTTATCACGGTGCCGTCATCTCCTTCGAGATCTAAAAGGAGACGGGTGCACTGTTTTCTTCTAGACTAGAAGAAGACAAAAGGTGTTGTCATGGTAATCAACAGTGGTTGCCAAACTGCCATGGCAACTATAATCTTATATTAAAAAAATAATAATAGCAGCCCAAACGCACAGTGAAGAAATGAATTGAAGCATATGTAAACTTTAGAAATTTATTATTTATTTTTTTTATTTATTACTATTATTATTATTATCATTATCATTATCATTATCATTATCATTATCTCTAGATACACGTGAATGTCAACTTATATACCTTTAACTCGTTACATAATGGTAACATGTTAACAGTGGTTAACTGCATTTTCATTGTATATTTAAGGGGTTAATTGAAATTTTTATAGTTCAAGGTTCTAATTATATTTCTGTAGATATTAATTGAACAATCTATGAAACTTTTTATAGTTCAAGATATTTATTTGTTTATTTATTATTATTATTATTATTATTATTATTATTATTATTATTATTATTATTATTATTATTAGAAACATTATCTCAATTATAAAATCTAATCAAATTATAGAGAACTTAATTTTCAAATTTACATTGTTAGTATCATAAATTATTACAAATATTCATAACATTTTTTTTTTGTTTTTTTTTTCTTTTTAAACCAGGAAGGCAACCCTGATTACCTTAAAAGTGTAATAATTCATTTATGCGACTCCTATGGCTCATGGTGGTTTTGCCTTGATAATGTGCTTAAAATAGAGAATTAATTCCTTGTTGAAATTTTATTTATTTATTTCAAAGTAATTATTGATCACATCGCCGGTCGTTATACCGTGGACCATAGATCATGGCTGATACTGCAGTTGTGTTGAACTGATACTGAAGTTGTGTTGAACGGATATTGCAGTTGTGTTGAAAGGAAACTGCAGTTGCGCGGAACAGAGGCCGTGTCATCCGTCTGGAACTGTAGTTGTGTTGAACGGATACTACAGTTGTGTTGAAAGGATACTGCAGTTGTGTTGAACGGATGAACGGTCTCTGTTCCGCGCAACTGTAGTTTCCTTTCAACACAACTACATTATCTTTTCAACACAACCGCATTATCCGTTCAACACAACTGCAGTATCAGTCATGATCATTATCCACAATATAATTTGCGTCACATCGCATGTCCTCCCATCCCTATAAGGCTTTATCTTACGCCAAAATAACACCCAAAATTATGGTACATCTAGGGACGATGGCACTATGTATCTATTTATTTAATACTACTTGACATTATGAAGATAGGTGGGTAAATAGAGACGGTGGTGGATATATAAGGCCTTTTGATATTTTGTACTTTTAATCCCACGACTATGGTGTCACTAACAATTTTGATTCATAACTTTCAAAACTTGCAGAATTCGTCCACGACTATTGTCTTTTTCATCGCACCATTAGTAATAGTGTCTTTTCCTCTTTCATCTTCTTTTTTAAATAAAATAAAAAATTCTTCTTGTATTTAACAATATTACAAAAATGATTGCTTAAGGCTCTATTTGACAGAGCTTATTTAGGAGCTTATAGCTTATTTTAAGCTATTAATAAGCTATAAGCTCTGTTTGGTAATGTTATCAAAATAAGCTAATAGCTTAAAATAAGAGCTTATTTTGAAACGCTACTTGGGGTAGCTTTTCAAAATAAGCTAGTAGCTTTTTAACTTTTTTTCATCTTTATTCTTATTATTTTAAATAAATGACATCCTTTACCCCTCTCAATTAAAACCCTTTTGACATTTTCTTTTCATTATATTTGGTTGTAATTTCAATTCAGTTTGATATTTATGTTTGAACATTAATTTTTGTATGAACTAATCTTATGAATTATAAATTTTTTTTTTTACTTTATATATTTTCAAATATATGTTCTTACTTTATATTTTATTTAAATATATTGATTTCATTATTTTATATTATAATATGTAAACAAACCTATTTAAATTTATAATTATTTAAATTGTATGAAGATGTCCTTTTTAGTCTTTATACATTTATCAGCTTATCAAAAAGCTAATTTTACCAAACACTTTTAAGCATAACAGCTCTTCAGATTTCAGCTTCGACCTTATAGCTTTTCAGTTTTCAGCTACTTTTCAGCTTTCAACTACCTTTTCAGCTAGGTTTGCCAAACATAGCCTAAGATGCATTTGGCGATTTATTTATTTTTCGTATTCGCATCTCTATCGTCCGTCAGCATGTTCAACACACAAAAAAAAAAAAAAACAAGAGAGAGAGATAGTGATTTGATTTTATTCAAAAAATAATAATAATTTTTTTTACTTGATGGGGTCATGCGACCCCATGGTTCATTTTATTGGGAAAATCTTGACCCAAATGAGAGTAGTGAAGGAAGAAAGGAGGTCGGCCAAAAATCTTGTTGGGCTAGGAAGACATGGTTGCCCAAAAAGACATAAAAGAAGGGAGATAAATAGTTTGCCGGGGAAAACCACCGATGGCCGACCGGCCATAGACCGGCGGGTTGGCTTGCTAGAATCCCCACGACATGGCTGGCAGTGGTAGTGCGGGTCCCGCTAGAATCCCCACGACGTGGTCGGCAGTGGCGATCCGGGTCCTGCTGGACCGGTTGCGCCCTACTGGCAAGCTGGTATGCATGTATGTATATATGTATGGAACTTTAAAGATGTAAGAATAATTTTGTCAGATAAATAAATAATAGTATAATATCTGTAAAATAATGTACAATTGTACCATTATAGAAATACATGCAAAAATATTAATACCATAATGACCTAAATCATTCCCAATAATGCAAAAGAATAATTAAAATATTGAGTCTTATTCTAAATAAAAAATGATTAATTAAATGGAAAAAAAAAAAAAACTTAACCTAGATTTGTTTACAAAAATGCAAGAAAATAATTTTCAAGGTTCCTTATTTGTGATCTTTGAAGCTCAAGTTTGAATGCTATGTATATTGTCAGGCTAATTAATTGACCAAAGTTTATATTAAAATTTATATTGTATTTTGTAATATACTCTAACATATACTCAATTTATATTGTATTTTTTAATATACTCTAACATATTCATAGAAAAATAATAAAAATATACCAAAATCAAAATAATATAACCATTCATTTCAATAAACAATTGGTCCAACGTTTTTTAGTTTCCTTATAGACCTAACTTTATTAATTCTTATTAGATTTATTATATACTTATTATTAGGAAAAATGACACTTTTCACCCTGAGTTATATGTTTATTACACTTTTTCCCCATGAATTATTTATGTATCCACATTTACCCCTCAATTATATTAAAAGTGACAGTTTTTCCTCTTGTTGTTGAATAAACATTTTTACCCTTAAAAATAAATATTTTATTTATTTTTTTCTCCAACAAATTATTGCTTATATGTAGGGATGAGTACTGTTTGATTCAAACCTAACCGGGCACTGTAACAATCGAACCGAAACAGTAGGGACGATTTTGATTATAATTCAAAACCGAAATAAAATAAAATAAAATAATTATTGAATTTAGACTATTTTAAAAATAAGAAATAAAATTTATAACAATAAATAAATAAATAAAAATTTTTTTTAATCAGTGTTTCAAAACTGATACTGGAACAGAACCGAACTGATTTATCATTTATCAATAGTGTTTGATCATTTTCACATTTATTCTAATTCCACATATAAGTAGATATGATTGCGGTTCCATTTTGGTTCATGGTTCTGGGAAGGTTATAGTTTCGGTTTGAACCGCCAATTCAAAATGTATTTATTTATTTTTGTAAATTCTATTTTCTATTTTTAAAATAGTCTAAAATTCAATAATTATTTTTTTTCTGGTTATAAATCGTAACCAAAACCGTCCTTACTATTTTGGTTTGGTTGCTACAGTGTCGGTTAGGTTCAAATCGAACCGTGGCATCCATAATATAAGCAATAATTTGTTGGAGAAGATAAATAAAAAAAATACTTATTTTTAAGGGTAAAAATGTTTATCTACATAAAAGGGAAAAACCGTCTCTTTTAATATAACTGAGGGAGCAAATGTGGATACATGAATAGCTCAGGGAGAAAAGCACTATAAACATAAAATTCAAGGGGAAAAAATGTCATTTTTCCATATAAGTAGATTCAATTAAAATTTAAGTTTACCAAAAATATATTTAATGCAATTGATGAAAATATCTAATACCTAAAAAAGCATAATCCCTAACAGGGATTTGATGCTTCCACTTTCCAGGAGTTTGACCACACTCGCGGCTTTTTTTCCTTCCCTAGCATTGACTTTCATCTACTCTCGCCCCTTTCGCTGTTCAAATTGGGTTTTAACTCTTAAAACTCTCATTCATGGCAGTCGCCGAATTGCTTAGTCATGGTAAGTGCTTCTGTAATTCTTATGATGTACTACTATGGGTTAATGCTTTCAACATTTTCTTGCAATTTCACCCGGTGGGTGATTTTTATTTTTATTTTTCCTCGTTTTTGTACTTGAGTTTGTGAAAAATTGGATCTTTATTCTGGATCTACTGGTTAGGTTCGTTTCCATTTTCTATTGCCATTCGATTTTTCGTTGAGATTTTAAAGAATTCTTAGTTGTTCTGCTTCTGATGATTGTGGTTGGGGATAAATGGCTTTGGTTTTTCTGGTAGTTCTTGCGATTAGACTTATCTGATCATTTCGGTACTTGTAAATTGAAATTTCAACTATTGATAATTATAATGCTAATAATAGATTAATTGAATGAATGAGTTCCATTTGAGTTTTGTAGCACTTAATATTCTCCTAGATTTTCAGATAGAGAACAAGAGACCTGGATTTGAAAATCAATTGAGTTTAGATCAAAAGTTTAAATCTGTAATTGCTGGGACAAGAGGTCTCACATTCAATCTCCCTTCCCCTCAAATGTTCCATAAAAATATGTAATTGTTCTTGAGTTTACTTTAAGATTTTTAAATTCTTAGTCTATTGTGCAATCATTTGTGGACTGCCTTTTTGGTTTACTTACTCTGTTTTTTTTGGCACCTCTTCATCTTAGACCCTTATCTCTAATACTTTAGAAATTCAATTCGACCCAATTGCTAGTATGATCTAATTCCCCTTTCTCTTCTTTGTATATTGTTGAGGCCAGTTAGTATTGTTTATGCTCCTCAGTTCATTATCACATTTTTTGTGGTTATTTTAATAGGAATTGGAGATATGTCCATCACTGTGATCAAACATTGGCCTGCAAAGTGACAGTCATTAAACTAAGAAGTCATTGTGAGCTTGAGGTGTTTAATGTGCTATTTTATTGTATTATCGACTTTCACCAGCCCTCCTGTCTGATCAGAGCCCAGTCTGCACAAAGTGTCCTGGGCGCATTTCATTTACATTCATTATACTTGGAAATATGGGGAGCAAGAGGTTTCCAACACGTTACTTGATTGTATTCTTGACATTCATCTGCACTTGTGTCTGTTATATAGAGCGTGTGGGCTTCTCTATTGCCTATACGGTTGCTGCTGATGCTGCTGGAATAAACCAGACGAGCAAAGGGATGATCCTTTCTTCATTTTACTATGGGTATGCCTGCTCGCAGGTTCCCGGTGGCTGGGCCGCTCAGAAAATTGGAGGAAGGCGTGTGCTTCTCTTTTCATTTATATTATGGTCTCTAACTTGTGCTTTGGTACCGCTTGATCCAAATCGAGAAATTGTTTTGATAATTGCCCGCTTGCTTGTTGGGGTGGCCCAAGGTTTCATCTTTCCCTCTATTCACACTGTCCTAGCACAATGGGTACCACCACATGAAAGATCAAGATCTGTTTCTCTTACAACTTCTGGAATGTATTTTGGTGCAGCTATAGGAATGCTTTTGCTTCCTAGCCTTGTAAAGTTCAGAGGTCCTCAATCTGTATTTCTTGCTGAAGCAGCTTTAGGCGCCCTGTGGTCTTTACTCTGGTTAAAGTATGCTAGCGATCCGCCTCGTTCTGAGCATCCAAAAGCAACTGCTGCTGGCTTTGGGGAAACATTACTACCCCTCAAAGGGAATTTAAAGATGAAACTGGAGAATGGAGTACATTCTAGCAGAAGTCCCAAAATCCCTTGGAAGCGAATTGTCTTCTGCCTACCAGTTTGGGCAATTGTTGTGAACAATTTCACTTTTCATTATGCTCTCTATGTGCTAATGAACTGGCTTCCCACATATTTTGAACTGGGCCTCCAGCATAGCCTTCAAGAAATGGGGTCTTCCAAGATGATGCCTTACTTCAACATGTTTGTGTTCTCAAATATTGGTGGGGTGGTTGCTGATTACTTTATTACGAGGAGAATCTTTTCTGTAACTAATACCAGAAAAATTTTGAACACTGTGGGTTTCATTATAGCTTCTTTTGCATTGATGGCAATTCCCACTTTTGGAACACCTGGCGGGGCTTTGTTTTGCTCATCTATTGCTCTTGGGTTCCTAGCTCTTGGAAGAGCCGGGTTTGCTGTCAATCACATGGATATTGCTCCAAAGTATGCTGGAATTCTTATGGGTGTTTCCAATACAGCTGGTACATTAGCTGGCATTGTGGGTGTTGATCTTACCGGTCGACTACTTGAAGCTGCTAAAAGTGCTGAACTAGATCTTACAAGTCCAGATAGTTGGACAGCGGTTTTTTATATTCCAGGGTTCCTCTGCATTTTCAGCTCTTTAGCTTTTATATTATTGTCAACGGGAGAGAGAATTTTCGACTGAGGAGAACCTAAGGTGCTTGTGCATTGATTCTGTGGCTCATTTTAATGTGTATTTATGAAAAGTGTTTCTTGGAGATATATTTCGACAAGTCATAGGGTTACAGAATTGTTATAACATTGTTATACTTGGCTATGGTACTTGTTAAAGTATATGGCCAACTCTCTGATATGTGGTAATTATCATCAATGAAGTTCACATAAGATGTCCTCTACAGCCTAATTGCAAGTTCACTGACAGGAGTAATCAGATGCATAGATTCTTTTTAAGATTTTGGATTATTTTTGCAGCTAGAACATTGTCAAATTGCTGTAATGTGTTAGATTTCTTGATTTTCCCATTGTATTTGCACACTAACAATGAATTTCATGTTTTCTGTATTGCCATTGTTTTAAAATTTTGTATAAACGAGAATGCAGCAGCTAGTATGCAGAATAGTTTCCTTTCCTACATATATGTAACCTCTCTTCATTTGGAAAAATAAAAAAGTACCTAGGGTCATGCTTCCTTGGATTCATGCATTGCTAAGAACTTGATCTTCACCTCTGTTTTTGAGCATCAGGGCAAAATGTTGCTCGAGAAATATGTGCTTCTTGTCTATACAGTGGCGGGTAAAGCAGAGAAAAAGGAAAGGAGCTGCAGATACCTTATCCTGTGTGATACTACTTCAAAATGGTGAGTTGATCTTTTCCTAACAATTGAGAACATACTGAATTGTGAGGATGTGTTGGATTTCTGCAAGGGAATAGTGTCTGATACATGAGTATGTGATAGATCTTTGCCTAACAATTGAGAAATTGATGGCAAATTATACAATGAACTAGGGTCTACCTTGCATTGTAGACCCTGGTCTAAAAATAACCTTCAGATTCTGTATCTGTAGTTGATACATTCTGTAGATGCAGTGACAGTTTCTGTACTTGTAGTTATCATATTATGTGTCAGCAATTATCAAGGTATTTGTTTACATGTATAGAAAATATTAACTGTAGGTACAAAATGTGTTAACTAAAGGTACATAATTTTGTATCAGGGTTCACAATGCAATATGAACTTTGATCCATGGTGTAACACTTGAAAATTGATGATTCCCAGTTCATTGATGGACTAATTTTATTGTGTGTCCAATTTATTTTATACCCTTATAAGATTAACATGACCTATTTTGCAGATTGCTAGCTTGTTCTTGCCTAAATTTGAGTGTGCATTCACATGGAGTGGGTAACAAGATGTACTTGCGGTTCATAAACCTTGCAAATAGTGAAAGCATGAACCAAGATTCATATTGGCCATAATGGTTATCTTGATCTCATGTATATAGAAGCCACTCTCATGGCAAAATGAATGAAATTTCCCACAAATTGCACTGTTTTGTGGATTGGATACACTGCCTATAATAAATAACAAAATTTCTCATCTCTTGTTAGACTAATATTATCCATGCCTTATTAGGTCTAACCCAATACGTCTTGATACATCTCAAGTCACAAACTGTTCGATATCTGCTTGATTATTACCCAAATTACTTACATATCATGTCATTTGATTCATCATATGATGAATCATGTCTGTGGTGTTTTTTGTGGTGTATTTGGCGCATTTTATTGTTTTGCGTTTCCTAACACTATTGGTCGTTTTTGCATACATAATGGTGAGGATGCACCGGCAGTACTAGAACTTGGGGCCCTTATATATGTATGTATGTATGTATGTATATATATGGTCATAATCAGGTGTGGCCGTGCCTTTTCGTGCGGTCGGTGCGGTTTACACCACTCAATGTTAAGAAATGCACCACTCAATATTAAGAAATACATCACACAAATATGCACTATTAGGTACACATCACCAAAAACACACCACTACGAATGAAAAAATACACCACACAGTGTTAAGAAATACACAAGGAGAGTTATGAGGTGTTTTTATGCATTTTCATTGTAGTGCATTTCTTAACATTGAGTGGTGTGGACCGCACGGGAAAGCGCGGCCACATTTGAACAGATTTCTATATATATATATATATATATATATATATATATATATATATATATATATATATATATATAACTCTTTTGTAAATCGGACAATTATGATTTCACTTGTTGGAGTTATTATTCATGTTCCAATACGTGCGTCTTGGTGTACCTCAATTCATTTAGACTTGACCAAGATGTTTTATCTATGTGAATTACTTGATTATTACCCACATATCAAGTCATTTGATTCACCAATGGATGAATCATCTCGGGTCATCTAATAGTACTAAGATCTTTTGAGTCTAAAAGAAATCACTAAGACAAGTTAAACGATTATCACCAACAATTCAAATTGGTTGGAATAGTTATCTTGATCTTATGTACATGGAAGCCACTCTCATGGAAAAATGAATGCAATTCCCCATCCACCACCACTTGCACTGTTTTATGGGATGGATAGAACAGTACAATATATGATAAATGACAAATCCTATGATTTCAACTAATCTTGAACTTTGACAACACAGGAAGTTGATGAAATTGGGATCAACATCATGATGCTATACTGAACTTCAATTCTTGAAAGGGTCATCATATTGAAGCCCACAGGATTCTTAATGGATTTAGGTAACATACCATGTTATTTGTTGTTTCTAATGACATATGTCAAACTTGTAACCACTGAGATCGAGCAGAGCTGTGTTCCTCTCTGTGGGTAGTAAAATGTCACAACACACTTTCTTTCTTGTGGGGATGGATTCATTGTTTTTGGCTTAGCCCTCTGAGAATTAATTACAAAGCCATCTTCAACCATTCATTGCATAATCAATGAAATGCATCCTCCTTTCACTTTCACTTTCGATCTCCAGGCCAGTTGTCCCACCCAATAGAAGTGCCTACAATCTAGCGGAGAGATTAATCACTGTGTCCGAGTGAATGTCCGAGTGAATAGAATTGAAGTGCCTATAATCCAGTGGAGAGATTAATCACAGTGTCCGAGTGGAAACTCTGGGCTACACCCAAAAAAAAATGAAATGCATGCTCCTTTCACTTTCAATTATATATATATACTTTTTAAAAAATTTATTGCTTTCTATAAATTTTCAAAGAAATGGAAATATATCAATATAATTATAATCCTTTATAAATCAGTACTAATCAATTAGGTACAAATTACATATAAAATATAATAACTCATAACTAATAGAATGTGAATAAGGTCACAAGTTCACCACACACTATAAGACTCAAACACCTACCATAATGCATCATCATAATTGATTGTTTTAAAAGTGAATATATATATATATATATATATAACACATACAACTAAAATTATTTTTTTTAAAAAAAAACACGAAGGAATGTTTATCCCTTGGATAATGGTTGTTAGGCAGCGACTCGCATAACTGAGTCCTGCAACTTGTCATTGAAACACGACGCCGACTGCTACATAAGTATAACGAAATAAAGTCACATTTTTGCTACTAGCTATTACTTTTGGCATAATAGTAAGCATTTGATCTCACGTACAATTTATATATATATCAGAACAGGTCAGTGGTAAGTGCTTGTTTTGAGTCTTAACATTTTAATTCTTGGAATAATTAATAGTGTTATGTTGATTCTTGACTATTAATTTAAACATTTTTAATCTCTCAACTTTTTAAAATCATCAAACTGCATCTAAACTATATATACCAAAAACTCTCATATAAAAAATGGTTAAATTTTTGTGGAAGTGAGAGCATTCCAACGATTAAACGTTATAGCTAATATTGAACCAAATTAAAGTATTAGTTTATACAAACAAATTAAACTACTCAAAGTTGAAACCAAATAATTAATTAAGTGCAATGCATGAAACCCCAATCAAGCAAAATCTCAACAAAAAGAAAAACTGATTTGATGCCTTATGCATGTAAGAGCAATGATTGAGAAATAATGAGAAAATCAGAAATGAAATGACATAATAATAATAAGAAGAATAATTAATTAAGAAAGTGATTATATTAAAGCTGAAGTGGAATTGAAGAATTCCTTTTCAGTGCCAAATCCGTGTTTGATTGCAAATGCAAGATAGGCCAGGTTTGGTCCACCGCAAAAGGGCCTTCACGTGTGCTGTCGTGCCACTCTTCATTGCCAATTCACCACTCTTCTTCAATGTACACACAACTAATAATTTACATAATAATTCTAAATCACACACTATAAGTAAATTGTTGCATTAAAAAATATATTATGTGATAGACTCAATTGATGGAATATTGGACATGTTAAATCAAGAGAGTATTGTTAAAAATCAAACTTGTGATTTTCATGTGCAAAAATAGACAGAAGTGTCAAATAGTTTCATTTACCAATCGCAAGTGTTCAATTAACCCCTTATTCTAAAATAAGATTAAACTAATCACATTTACTTTTAAAATTGTGTTCGCGTAGCATTTTCTCCAAGTTTACATCAGGTAATCCTTCCATAATGCTGACATGTAATTTAAATAAAAATAATTTGATGACTTGTTTCATATATTGTTGATTCATTCAAACCCAAAGAAAACCACTACTCCCTCCCTCCTCATCCTCACCACCATCATCACGGTTGCTGATCTAAAACCAAAATCAACAGCTTCTCTTGACTTTGCACTATCATTTAGACTCTTCCTTGTGTGCTCGTGAAAGGTTGGTGAGTGATAGCACTATTGACACTCTGCATATCCAAAATAAACAGAATAGATGCACTCATTGGTTGTCCATGTTAAAGTTTCATGGCAAATTTAGTTTCAAACACCTCGTAGATTATAGGACATTTTACAGTTGATGTAGGCCCAACCGAGCCAGCTGAAGCAAACAGGAGAAATAAAATTTCAAATTGTGACTAGGAGCACAAGGCCACGAATAAGTTCTGCCTCCGAGCATGTTTAGAAATTTGGCAGCGAAGAGTTTCGGGAGGGATGCTAGTGAGATCTACAGCAAAGCATGAAAGGGAATGATAATAGGCATATAAGTATTGTACAACCATAGAAAGTTTAAGCAACCCCATACTAAAGATATTGTGGGATTACTTGGGCACACAAGTAGCAAGTAGGAAGCATCAAACAATTTTCAGCTTTCAGATCGACAGCCGCGATTATGGTGGTGTGGATGAGGAGGAAGAGAGTAGTGATTTTCTCTGAGTTTGAGTGAACCAACAATGAAACAAGTCATCAAATTATTTTTATTTAAATTTTATGTCAGCAATAATATAGAAGGGTTACCTGATGGAAACCTGGAGAAAAAGTAAAGCGAACATAATTTTAAAAGTAAATGTGGCCAATTAGATCTTATTTTAGAACAAGGGATTAATTGAGGACTTGTGAATAGTAGATGGAGCTATTTGACACTTCTGCCACAAAAATATGTTCTACTTGGCAACCTCTTTCAAAGCTGTTTTTCATTTTTTTATACATTAAGTTTCCCACACCGTTGTTGGAGCAAGACTTTAGGGTGATTGGCCGAACCAACTAAGCTAGCCCCGTGGGACTTTTCCTTGTTCTCCTATATCTATATAAAATAGAGATCTAATTAATGCGATGAATGTGTCTAGGTGAAAGATGCGGTAGAATGGTAGCCATTGCTCTCTCTAAAATCAACTATCTAGATTGGACACGGATTAAAAGCAATAACGCGGTGGCATTTTGGTCATTTTTCTTTTATATTAAAATTAAGGTGCATGGTTTCTGTGCTTAATGTGCGTCAGTTCTTCAGTTGAGAACTTAATGTGCGTTTTTGTTGAAACTTAAGGCCCGTCGATCTAAAGGTTTAGGTGCGTTGCTTTACTTCTTAAGGTGCATGGTTTTTCTTCTTAAGATGTGTGATTTGCCTTCTTAAGGTGCGTACGTTTGTGTGATTAAGGTGTGTCATTTGTTGAAACTTAATGTGCGCCGGTCTAAAGCTTTAGGTGCGTGGTTTTACTTCTTAAAATGTGTGGTTTTCCTTCTTAAGGTGTGTGATTTGTGTCCTTAAGGTGCATCAGTTGTTGAAACTTAAGGTGCGTCATTTTAAAACTTTAGGTGCGTGGTTTGTGTTTTTAAGGTGTTTTGTTTGTGTGCTTAAGGTGTGTAGTTTGTGTACATGGTGTGTCATTTTAATGCTTAAGATTAGGTGCGTCAATTCTAAGTGCGTCCTTTTGTGTTATCTACTTATCTGCACTTCCGTACGGAAAGTTAATTACCTTCGCACCTGATCCAATATATATATATATATATATGTCCTTAATCAGGTGAGAACCATGTTCCAGGTGAGAACGTAAGGACAAATTCAGATCATTGATCTAGTAGATCTAACGGTTGAAATAAACAAAATTTTGTAATATTTATGAAAATGACCCCGCTCATTTTAAAAGTTTATAATATTTATGAAAATGACCCCGCACATTGTTTACTTTATTTCTCATTCGTCATATCTTGCAGATCAATGGTTTGGATTTATCCTCACGTTCTCACTTGAGGGCATAGTTCTCATATGATTAGGATTATATATATATATATATATATATATATATATATATATATATATATATATATATATATATATATATGACTTGTTTGATATATATGCAATATAAAGTGAAAACCTAATCATTTCGTGTCTCAAAATAATTCGTTTGTTAAAAGTTTCATAGGATAAATAATTTCAATTTATCTCATCATTTGTAAAGTATGTAATATCACTTAAATAAATAAGCTATATAACCTTATTAATAAAAGCAAGGTTAGGTTAGCTTGTTACATGAACTTACTTAATATTAGTAAGCCCATCACAAAAACTAATGAAAATGCATTTACATAACTACTGATATCAACTTTATACTCTATCTTCATAAGAAGAAAAATTTGAAACTAAAAAGATTTATGCGATAAAATATATATTGTTGATAAAAATTCTTATAAATATATTATAATGATGACTCGTAAAACTTTTGTGTATAAATATAATATAATACTTCGTATAGTATCAAATCTACTCAAGAGAATAAGTAGTAATAGACAATATTGAAAGAAAATTATTTTATTTAACACTCTAATTTCATATTCTCTTTCCAATTAAATACACCAAAAGACAACATTTTTCTTGGCATATTTGCTACTCCCAATTCCCAAACCATGAATCAACATGTGCTTGTAATTTATATGCAAAGAAATTATAGAATAGAAAAGAAATAGATGCAAATATGCAATACATAAAATAATATAATTTTCATAATGGGAATTAGGTTTACGGCTTCAATTATGAACAACGTAGTGGTAACAAATGTGATAACAATTATAAATTTTTTTTGTGTGTGTTTGTTTTTGTTTTTGTTTTTGCAGTCTCGATCTGTACACTTGCTTGTGGTGATGAGATGGATGATTTGGTCTTATCATGTTTCCAACATCAACATCGCCTGTCATGAGGCATGTGATCAAGAAGCTTGGCCAGCAATATCCCATTGAAAATGAGTTGACGTACTGGTACAATCTCACATTGTCCACCTCTATTATAATAATAATAATAATAATAATAATAAAAAAAGGTGAAATATGCCCTTAAATTTTATATGAGAAAGTGATTAGATCCTTGAATTTTTAAAAGTTACAATTAAATACTTTAATTTGTGATTTTTGTGTATTTGAACTCAATAACCGGCTACCAAGGACTTTGTGGTCCAGTAGTATCAAACACTTCTCTTTATACGGGAGGTGGTGAGTTCGAGCCTCAGTGGAGGAGAGGAGACAATATTGACTCTTGTGCTTCAATAGGTTGAGTGGTGGGTCCACTCCTCAGTGGAGGGCTCTTGTGTTTCAATAGATTGAGAAAGTAGTTATGGGAGGTGGTGGGTCTAATAGAGTTAGTAGTATTCAAAAAAAAACAAAAGAACTCAATAACCGGCTATCTACCTAGAATAACTATTCAAAAAAAGAACTCAATAACCGATGAATCTGCCACTGACAACCGGTGACCGTGTGAAGAAGGTACCAGTCCGGTTGATCGGCATTCAATTTGGTCACCTTTTTGCGAATGACCGTGATTTTGTTATTAGAGGCGGTGATCAATGGTCTATTTAACTGAAAAATTAGATTTATTTGATCGATTTTAATAAGTTAGAGTTTTTAATTGTAACTTTTAAAAATTTAGGAATTTAATTATTTTTTCGTGTAAAGTTAAATATCATATTTAACTCTTTCCCCTAAAAGTATTGTACAGTGATACTTAAATTGAGAATAAATCTTCACTTTTGAATTATTTATGTAGTATGATTCAAGTTTTGATTTGAGTGTAGTGTCAGTACTCGCCATATTTTTTTTGAATTTTAATCAAGTCGAATCAATCAAAGGGTTTCGTTTGTCTGCTTCAGTTAAACAAATGTGTAGATTCGTTTGTATTATTACTATATATATTGTTGTGTCAATGAGTTGTTACTTTTCCCATGCGACATTATTGTACAATCCCCAAAACTTTATCTGATCTCCCATGTATATGTAAGCCAACACATACTATAGTACTATACCCAGTGTTAGTTAAAACAATATAACAAGTCTTTTATTTATAGTATTGCCAAAAATAATAATAATGCCTTCGTGAAATAAGTTTGTAATAAAAATGTATTCTAGAAGTAATTTATTATCACTCGGGACGACTAATTAAACAGATTTGAGCAGGTCATGAATTAGACTATCTAAGAGCATGATCAATGGCGGTTTTTTTTTAATATTTTTTTTAAAATTTTTTACAGGTTTTTTCAAGTCAAGTAAGAAGGAGAAAATGAAAGAAAAAATAGTCTCAGAAAAAAAAAAAAAAGGAAACTAATTAATTTACATGCCTGCTGGACGCATAATGTTAGAAAATTGACTTATGCAAGCAGCTATTTTGAGTTGAGTCTATTAACAATTTGAATCAAGTCAAAATAATTGAATTCGAATTTCTTTAAATTAGTATATACAAATCATATATTTATATACTCAAAATAGATAATAAATAAATAAATAAAAATAATTTTCAAATTACTCCCTGAATCATGAACACTAATGACACGACAATTGTTACCTTTTTATAAATTATTTGATAGTACAAATATTGAAGTAATACAATGCACAAAGTAATTTGAGAGTGTGATTGAGTGGCAATCTCATTTATTCTTAATCAACGGTCAACTATAAATATTAGTCATTGTGTTTCACGGTAAAAATCTGAATACACCCAACAAACAATGCAGGTAGACAAACGTAGTAACATGTTGTATGTGATATGTACTGTAAATTTCTAAGCAATTGGGGTTGGTCAATAATTGCATCTACCGCCACCAAAACACTGTAAATACACATATATTTATGCAGGAAATATTTTACTATTTTTTTTAACTCACAAGTACAGACAAGATCGTTACCAGACGCCTTTACTTACCACAGAAAGCAGATAAAATATATTTTTATCTTAAAATTTTACATCAACCCACAAAATTAAAATATATATGGATATTAATTAATATCCAATAATACTAAAATTATGTTATCTTAATTAACAGGCTCTAAGTGGCTTCCCACAGAGACAGTCGTTGAAGACGAAAGATGAGGCCTCCAGCCGGTCGAACGGTGGACCGGACGGGATTGGACCGCAGAGATGGTTGTGGCTGACGTCAAGGTGGCCGATATATGACGCGGTTTTGATCGAGCTTGGAATATTTCCGGTGAGTTTATTGTAGGATAAATCCATTACCATGAAGTATGATTTGGGGAGAAAAGCGTCGGGGATGTGGCCTTCAATCGCGTTGTGGCTTAAGTTTAGTATGCTTATGCCGGAGCTCAGCAACTGCGGCGGAATGCTGCCGGAGAAATTGTTGCCGTCGAGGTTTAGTGTGGCGAGAACCGGCATTTTCCCCAGAGAAACCGGGATTGGACCGGAGAGGCGGTTCATTGAGAGGTCTAAATCGGCGAGACGGTAGATGTAGGAAACCGAGTTGGGGACTGGACCGATGAACCGGTTTCCGCTCAGCAATGCCCGGCTCAGCATTCTAAGCCGGCCGAAGGTTCTCGGGATTCCGCCGGAGAATCTGTTGTTCCGGAGATCTAAATGCTTCAGATCGGTGAGGTTAGCGATGGACCGGGGGATCCGGCCGTTGAGGGCGTTATCCGCCACGTTTAACACAGTGAGCCGGCTCAACCGGCCTATATCAGCCGGGAGCCGACCGGAGAGCTTGTTTCCGATCAAATCAATGATTCGGAGGTACGGCAAGGAAGTAATGCACTCCGGGATGGACCCACTAATCCCCTTCCAATCCGCTATCGTAAGGCTGGAAAGCCGCTCGAGTTTACATATCTCGGGCGAAATCGAACCGGTCATGAACCCGGTTTTATTCGCGAGAATCGGGTCCTCCGATTCGCCTCGGAGGTTAATGTCGGCGACTCGGTGAATCTCCGGGTCACAACTCACTCCATACCACCCTTTACAACAGTTTTCCCCTTCCCACGTCTTGAATACCCCCACCTTGAATTCATGAAACCCATTCTTGAAAGCCAGCAGCGCCGCCCTGTCCGACGGCGGGCACGATTTCACGCCGGAGATCATCGCCGTCAAAAGTAGACTACTAATGTATAAAAAGACGAATCTACCCATGATGATGAGTGTCAGTTTCTCTCTCTACAGCTCGGTGCTCTTTTTATTTCTCTCTGTAAAACTAAGTTAGTTTCTCTCTCTGTAAAGCAGCTTGCATGTGGAGTGCCTTCTCCATGCACGTAGCTTTGTAGGGGCATATATATGTGTATATATAGCGATGATCTTTATTCGCTTGGACGATTTTGCCCCTCACGTGTGTTGTTTAGATTTGGAACAGCAAGTCAACATGGGTAGGTAACTCCGTAACTTAACATTTTATGTAATTATATTTATTTATGGAAGTGACATGATTTAAAGTTTTAACTTATATATATTGATTATTTTTAAAAAAACTTATGTATATTGACAAAACTCTAAAAAGGCATAATATTATAATGCTCTATGGAACACCTAATATAGTATATAAATGTGAAATAGAGAATTTGAATCTAGATCTTGGTTTTATAGAAATTCAAGGAAAATAATTAAGGTTATTTTTATTTTAATAAAAAAAATTTCAAATATCATTAGTTTTACATTTTGCATTATCTATTTTTGAATTGAAGAAATATATCAAATAAGCATATTTTATTTCTTTAATTTTCATTTCTCTTGAAAAATGGATCGGAGAATAACACACTCTAAAAATTTGTAGTAATTAAAATGTATATACTCATGAATTTTTAAAATTAAATATTTACATAGGATCAAAGGGAAAGATGTTTGCAGTCAACATTGGGTTACTAATAGCTTTCTTGCTAAGTTGTGAGGCCGAAGGGAAGGTCTACGGTTTAGTAAGATGAGAGGGTTCCAGAGTTGGTCGTGGAACTGGATTCAGAAGTAGGGGTTAATATGGTGATGAGTGAAAGTTATGAAGTTAGTGATTCCATCATTATGTTCTGATGGTAAAATTTTAGCCTCGAGGTTTGAAGAGGTGACCTTCACGCATGTGTTGAGAGAAGGCAACAAATGTGCTGAATTTTCTTGTCAACCTTAGCTTGGTCAAAGCCTAAGCTGATAGTTGGATTGCACATTTATGTTTATATATTATATATGCTCAACACCATTGCACGGTCTTAGAGGATCCACTGGAGAACATGTTGGGGCTCCTTTCTGTCGATACCAGAGGGGCAAGATTCAGAAGGATCAGTTAATGCTCGCCTTGAGCGATGTCGATCTCACCAAAAAAAGGGAAAGATGTTTGGTTATTTTCAAGTAAGGTTGAAATTCAAATTTTATAAATAGAGTAATAAGCAAACACTCGTTGTAATGGTTTATTTTTTCTTACTTCCTTGGTATTAAAAAGAAAAAAAAAATAAAACAAAAAAAACAAAAAAAAAAAAACAAAGTAATAAGAATGGAAAATTTTCTTTTAACATACAGTTAAATAGCTGCTCGATTCAAATTATTATAATCGAATTTGACGTGAATATGGAATATTAAAATGCTATGGTACCAAAAACATAATGAAATTTTCAACTTAAAATTTGCTTGAATTTGAAGGAAAGGAACATTTGTAGAGATTTGGCTCCTCCCATGCATAAAATTGAGGATAAGATTGAGATGAAAGAAAAATAAAAATAAAAATAAAGTAAAGTAGTAATTAATGAATGATAAGAAGGTGAGAGAAAATGGGGAATTTGGCAACGTGGCAATAGGGTGTCCAGATTCTGGGAATGAATTATATGGAGGATAAATTGAAGAAGACGAAGTGAATGTTAGGTGACGCAATGATATCTTTTTGGAGGTAAAACATTAATTCGAACATCACATATCGATAAGAGTTTAATTAATGTTGCTGAGGATATCAGAAATGGAAATCTAAGACGACACACTTTATTGCTGGAATAGTGGAATATTTAAACTCGCTCATAAAAAAAAAATTTAAAAAATAGGCAAAAGGGTCAAATAGGCCCATGTACTACTATTGATTGTTCATCTAGCACCATGAACTAAAATATGGTCCATCTAGGCCATTATATTCTTAATAATTTTTCATCTAGCATTTGTAGCCTATTTCTAACAAGTTACCCATCTAATTTGATAACATGGAAAAATAAAATTAGAAAAAATGATGACATGTTATTTATGTAGATGTTTTGGATGATTTTACCTTATTTCATTAATGAAGAAAATGATTTCTTGTAATGAAATATGGTACAAATCAAAGTTGTTATATAAATGTTTTAACTACAGTGTACTGCACTACTGTGTATGTATAGTGGGGTATTCAAAATTGTTCGGCAATGAAATTCCATGAAAATCGATATATGAAAATTAAATATAATAACTTGAGATATTGTATTGGGTAAATTTTATTATTTTTTAAAAAATAATTTAATTTTCATATATCGATTTTAATGAAATCTCATTGTTGAATGACATTGAATAATAGCCCGCTATATATATACAGTACACTGTAGTTGAAACTTTATATAGCAACTTTGATCTCTATTCTATTTCATTGCAAGAAATCATCCAAAAATACAATATCTTAAGTTATTCAATTATCCAAAAATCCAAAAATATTAATTTATTTTTAAAATAAAATAAATTTACCCAATAAAATATCTTAAGTTATTATAAAAATAATTTAATTTTCATATATCGATTTTCATGAAATCTCATTGCTGAACGATAGTGAATACCCCGCTATACATACACTGTAGTTAAAACTTGAACTAATATCATTTTTGGTCTCACGACTTTTGAGGTGTTATCACTTTTGGTTCACAACTTTAAATTTTTTCAATTTTGGTACCTAACTTTGTTATTTTTATCAGTTTTGGTCATTCCGGCCAAATTGATGGCAAAATGTTGCAGAATTTTATATTTTAAGGACAAAATCATTATCCCAAAGAAAGATCTTCAATATCTAAACAAAAGAAAAATCATATTAAGAGAAAAATAAGGATTTGTCAATCGTCGATGCTATAAATCTCATAGATCTCTATCTAGTTTCTGTCTGTCTTCCCCATTATTTGCGCCGATAAAACACCTATAAATATGATTTTACAGTGATTTTGTTTAGATAATGAAGACATTTCATTGAGATGACGATTTTACTCTTAAAATATAAAATTCGTCAATTTGGTCGGAAGATCAAAACTGATAAAAATTATAAAGTTAGAGACCAAAATTGAAAAAATTTAAAGTTGTGTACCAAAATTGATAAAACTCAAAAGTCGTGGGACCAAAAGTGAAATTAATTCTTAAAACTTTATATAGCAATTTTGATTTCTACCCTATTTCATTGCAAGAAATTATTTTTTTCATTAATGAAATAGGGTAGAAATCATCCAAAACATCCACATAAATAACATGTCATCATTTTTTCTAATTTTATTTTTCCATGTCATCAAATTAGATGGGTAACTTGTTAGAAATAGGCTAAAAATGCTAGATGAAAAATTATTAAGAGTATAATGGCCTAGATGGACCATATTTTAGTTCATGGTGCTAGATGAACAATCAATGGTAGTACATGAGCCTATTTGACCCTTTTGTCAAAAAAATAAAATTTCTCATCCCAAAAGTTTCCAAACTTCAGCCAGATAGAATTGCGAAAGAGTACGTAAATTATGATGACCCAAAAAAAAATGAGAGAATCAGTGCCTAGTGCTCACAATGAGTCACTCTACAAGAGAGTGAAATTCTCACATTACGACTGTCAAGACTGATCCGGCGTTCTTGTCCGGAATATTTAAGCTTAACTTCAACTAATATTTCATTATGATATATATAAGCTTGATGTTCATTTCACTTAAGCTTTATATTGATGAGAACTGTATGAATTGTAATGAATGAGATTGTCCAAAGATACACATTATATATAATGAAAGAATCTCAGGAAGACTTGAATAGGGAAATCACAGGAAGCCTAGAATAGGAAGTTATAATATGACTCAAATATATAGTGTCCTAATACTCCCTCTCAAGCACAAGATAAACTAGTAATTTGTAGCTTGTCTCTAAGAAAAGAAAATCTAGGACCAAACAAATCTTTTAAATATATCAGCAAGTTGATATTTGGTTGAAATAAAGTTGACTTGAATATCTCCTGAAGCAACTCTGTCTCTAACAAAGTAATTATCAATCTCAATATGTTTGGTACACATATGCATAGAAAACTGGATTTGCAGACATGTATGTAGCACAAAGATTGTTACATCATAATTTGGGAACAGAAATATTGGGGACATTGATCTCACGTAGTAAAGAAAAAATTCAAACTAGTTCAGCACAAACATCTGCTAGTGCTTTGTACTCAGCCTCAGTAGAAGATCTAGCAACAATTCTTTGTTTCTTACAGACCCAAGACACAAGATTGGACCCAAGAAACACAACATAACCACTAGTTGACTTTCGGTCTTCAGGACAGCCAACCTAATTAGAATTAGAAAAAGCATGCAAATCTCTAGATATTGACTTTCTTATTCCCAGATTATAAGTGATAGTTCCCTTAACTCAATACTCGTTTCAGTTGTTCCCAATGTGAAACTGTAGGAGCATGCATATGTTGACTGCAAAAGATAGATTCGGACGCGTGACAATCAGATATTATAGTGCTCTTGCCAAACTCCTATAGTGCGTAGTATCCTCATACAAGTCTGCACTGAAAGGAATAGATTTCAAAACAGAAATAAGAGTAGATAATGCTTTGCATTCTGCCATTCAAGAACATTTCAAAATATCAGTAATATATCTCTTTTGTGAAAGTAGTATCTCATCATCACATTTAACTGTCTCAATACCAAGAAAGAAACCAGGTTCACCAAGATCCTTAATCTTAAAAACAATAGACAACTTTGATAATAAATGAGTTACAAGATTTGGATCACTCCCCATCATAAGTATGTCATCAACATAGACTAAGAGGTACACATAAGCAAAATCTTGTGAGTAATAAAACAGAGACACATATGTTTTGGATGCTTGAAAACCAACAGAAAGTAAAAAAGGAGTGCAGACGATTAAACCAAGCTCTAGGAGCCTGTTTTAAGCCATACAACGAACATTTAAGCAAGCAAACATGGGTAAGATACCGAGTGTCAATATAATCAGGGGGTTGCTTCGTATCAGTTTCAGACAAATTGCTATTTAGAAAGGTATTATAGACATCAAGCTGTCTAACAACCTAACTAGAGGATATAGCTAAAGACAATAATAATCTAACAATAGTGGGTTTGACCACAGCGCTAAATGCATCAAAGAAGTCCTGACCTGGAACCTGATTAAAACTTTTTGCTACTAGCCTAGCCTTGTGTTTCTCAATTGTACCATCAGCCTTTCGTTTTGTGCGAAAGACTCATTTGTGTCCAATGATATTCATATCGGGTCTAGAAGGAACAAGACACCATGTCTGATTTTGAAGAAAAACATTGAATTCTTGATCCATTGCCTCATGCCATTCGGTGTGCTTAACTACTTGAGTGTAACAAGTGGGTTCAGTAGGACAAACCTGAGCAGTTAGAGTTGTATGAGGAGCCTGAGATTGGCTCTGAGTAGTCATGGCGTGAGTGCGAGCTGATGGCCAAACAGATCTGCCACGTGGGTGAGGAGCAGGAATGTTAGACTTCATCACAGATTAGGCCCATTGTGTATCGCAAGTGTGCGACACCACCTGCAAGGGAGATTTAATAGTAAAGGGAAAAAGCCCTTCATCAAATCTGACATGTCTATATACATATATAGATTTTATTAGTCTGTAAGTCCATGCACCTATACCCCCTAAAAGACTCTGGGTAACCTAGAAAGATACAAGGAGAGGGACCTATAGTCCATTTTATGACGATTATAGGGCCTTAAGTAATGATAACATAGACAATCAAATACACGAAGAAAAGAATAGGAAGGAGGGGGATTTATGTAGCATAAGATGATGGCTGAAGTTATTTAACACAGAGAATGTCATTTTATTGATTAAACATACTGCAGTCTCAAAAGCATAATCCCAAAACTTAGATGGAACAGAGGCATGAGCCAGGAGTGCTAGACCAGTTTCAACTATACGTTTGTGTTTTCTTTCAACACGACCATTCTGTTCATGAGTATACGCACAAGATTGTCTATGATGGATCCCTAACTGAACAAAAGATTGATGTAGCATTTTGTATTCAACTCCCAAATCAGACTAAATGGATTTTATTTTTCGATTAAAGGATCTCTCAACAAGGGTACGAAATCTATCAAAAATAGCATCGAGATCATATTTCAGTTTCATGGGAAAGAATCAAGTGTAGCGAGAGTAATCATCAACAAAATGACAAAATAACGATAGCCATTTGTAGACAATAAAGGAGTTGGACCCCAAATATCAATGTATACTATATCAATAATATTCAAACTAGATGACTCAACACGTGGTAAAGGAAACCACGCAAATGTTCCCAATTGACACGCATTACACAAATTAGAAGTATCATGAATATTATTTCTAGACCCACTAACTGAACATAACTGAAGAACGCGACTAAGGACACGATGATGAGGATGACCTAGTTGGTTATGCCAAATAGACAGAGAAGCACGAGTTGACAAAAAGGCAGAAGGAGAGGAAACTGGAATAGGAAGAGTATAGAGCTCCCCTAGAGCTATTGCCCTGTAGAAGAATTTCCTTGGTGGTGATATCCTTTACAACAAAAAAGGAGGGGTGAAACTCAAAAAACACTTTATTATCTGATACAAACTTTTGAACAGACAATAAAGATGTTGACAAACCAGAAACATGGAGAATGTTAGATAACTTAAGAGACCTAGATGGGGTATCAAAAGAAGCATGACCAACACGACTAATAAACAGGCCCATACCATTACCGATACGTAAAGTGTCATTAATTACCAATGTACTTCTCCGAGGTAGAATGGGCATCTATGTCCAGAGTTGTATGATGTGTAGCTCTAGTGTCCGATAACCAAGTCTGAGAATTTGATGAGGCACCCAAACCATTATGAACCTCCAATTTAGCTTAAGGATGCGAAGTCCTTAGACGATGCCAAAAACAATTTGTTGCCATGTGTCCGAAACTAGAACAAATGAGACACAGTTTTTCAAAGCGTAGAACACACTTAGTTGCCACGTGACTGAAGCCATTACAAAGTTGACACTGAACATCAAAGTGACTGAAAACAATTGTATGTCATGTGACTGAAACTATAACAAGCGTGACATCGTTTTTAAAGCGTAGAAAACAATTGGATGTAAAGTGAACGAAGCTATATCACAAAGTTGATACTGAATATTAAAGCTGTGTCTGCCGCGACTCCAACTACTACGCTGAGGGTGCTGATGATGGTGCTGCGCCATGTGTGTTAATGAATTGGCAGCTGAATATTATTCTACGATGTCGAGGCAGCGCAACAATAGGCGGCTTTAATTCCAATCTCTGGGCAGAGATTTTCACGAATGCTTTGGATTAAATTGGATTTGCTCCTTCTCGCAAATTGAAACTTTTTGGATTTGAATGTTGCTTCTGGACTTCAACCTCACGTCCCAAAACTGTGAATTGCAACATAGATTAAAGCTTAGCAAGAATTTCTAATACAAATTGTTTTTCGGAACCCCATCATCGAATTTCACTTTGGTGTTTAGGCGTGATGATGTGGTGTGTCCACTCCAAACATGAGCTTGCCTCACAAGCAGATTGTGTTGAAACAACAACAATTATTATAAATAATAATTATCATGAACCCTAGCTAACTGATACTACATGAGAATTGTATGAATTGTATTGAATAAGATTGTCCAAAGATACAAATTACATGAATATATATAATGAGAGAATCTCAGGGAGACTATAATAGAGGAATCACAGGAAGCCTAGAATATAGAGTTATAATCTGACTCAAATACATAGAGTCCTAATAATATTCATCTTATCTTTCATTTTTATTACATTTCATGTCATTTATACACGGAAGATGTCTTTTACCCGTCCTAAAGTTTTTTCTCCTAAATTCTCTCTTAATGTGCGTAACTTATAATCAATGGGTGCTTGTCAAATCTCACAGAGGGGCGGCCATAGTCATGTTTGCTGTCAAAGGACCACAATTGTTTGATAGTTGTAAGACACTAGTAGAAAACAACACATCCACTACACGTACTTGTACAAGTGTAGCGGATGTGGGTGTTGTGAAAAGGCCTAGACTTTTAACGAAACTTATTATGGTTTCACGAAAAGTCTTTTTTTTTTTAATTAATGACTTTCCGCAACACTCTACCCCGAAAGGGTCGCGGAAAGTATATTATTATTATAAATTTTTTTCACTTTTAGTCCTATGACTTTACTGCTTTCGTCAATTTAGGTACACGATTTTCATTTATGACATAAGTAGTGCTTGACTTTGATTTTTTTCCCACTTTTAGTCCTTGACTTTGATTTGTTTTCCACTTTTAGTCCTTTTGGCCATCCAAGCGACAACTTTTAATTGGAATCAACAAACTATTGTGTCAGAGTAAAAGTGTCTTTTGATAAAGCCCTAAATATATTTATAAATAAAATCAGAGAAAAAATAGGAAAAAGAAACGTTATTTGCTTGTTTTGCTTCGCTTTTTAAGCGGCAACTTTTAATCAGAATCAACAAATTGTTGTGCCATTAAGGGTAAAATTGTCTATTCATAAATCCCTAAATACATTAAACGTTATTTACCCTTAATGGCACAACAGTTTATTGATTTCGATTAAAATTTGTCGCTCAGATGGCCGAAAGGACTAAAAGTGGAAAAAAAAATCAAAGTCAAGGACTAAAAGTGACAAAAAAAATTAAAGTCAAGCACTACTTATGTCAGGAATGAAAGTCGTGTACCTAAATTGACGGAGACACTAAAGTCATAGGACCAAAAGTGGAAAAAACTCTATTATAATTATTATTATTATTATTATTATTATTATTATTATTAAATACAATCCACGACACTTTCTTCCTTAATTATTTACAAAATATATTATTTAATTTTAAAACACATTAATTATTTTGTTTATTCAAAACCTTGTACAGAAATTTCCAAAACCAACAAATCAACTCAAAAATTAACAAAACTAATACAACAAACTATCTATTCAAAATAGTTTACAACCAACACAACAAACTATCTACTCACAATAATAACTATCAACACAAAAATCTTCACAATATATAGTTTGTAAATTATACTTTAGAATTAACAATCAACACAATATATTATCACAATATACTTAATATCAACACGGTAATAACAATCAACACATTTAAAATTGAAATCAAGATATATAATTGATCAATAAAACCTTATAATAATAATAATAATAATAATAATAATAATAATCAAGATAATGTTTAATCTAAATAAAGTTACACGCATTCTTCTAAAAAGTATTTTGCCCACAACTCTCGGATCTCATCTATTTCATTCATACAGTATACTGCTTCTTCAAATGCGTGCTTACAAAAAATTTTAATTAATCAAATTAGTAAATATGTTAACTGATATATTATAATTTAACTAGACATAGTTCTATTTAAATTACTTACCACATCTAAATAATCAACCAATAATGAATGTTTAGTAACAATGTCATACATGCATCTCAATACATAGTATCCACATTCATCACCTCCCGTTTGTTATGGATACTACAAAATATATATATATATATATATATATATATATATATATATATATATATATAATTTCAGGTTAATATCATATTGAAGAAATAAACAAAAATTAAGTTAAATAAACATTCATCACCTCGCGTGTTGCACTGCCGGCCGGAGAAGGCGACCAGCCTTCTTCATCCGGACGTCACCAGCGACCGTGACAGTCGCCGGTGGTTGATGTTTGGCTTTGTTCGTCGAAGCTTCGCAGGAGGATCGTCGGAGTTGGCCAGAATTGTAGATGACCTGCAATCACAGGTCAGAAATAGGCTAAAGGGCTTATTTGCTTCAAAATAACAAATTTGAGTGCCTAATTCGAGCTTTATAAAGTTGAAGGGCTTAATTGTACATTTGAGTATAGTTTGAGAGTCTATTTTATCCATATCCCAAATTTTTATCTAGATCAAATAGTCGTAATTGTAGGCGCTCTCAAGGTGCATTAACTCATATATTCGTTTCAATCAACGGTATGGTCGATCATTAATTTGCGGTAGCATCATGCTCATCTTGGATAGTGTGCATTATTCATTTGATCCATGCCGCTTCATGTTATATAAATTAAACACGCAATATATAATAGTACAATAATTAGAGAAGATAGAGCCAGCGGTGCAGTGTTGTACTAGTTTTGTAATGTTTTACTGCTTAAAATTTTCATATTTAGAATTATTATTATTTTTATTTTCAACCACTTCGAAACTTTATGAATTTTGATCTTTAAAAAAACTCAATTTTTTATTACTTTTCAAGTGATTGCAAAATCTTTTATGGACAATTCAAAATGTTTTTTTTTTTTTTGAAATCATCAGAAACTAACATTGACAGACAAATTTTTAAAAGTTTTAAAAGATTTCACTTCCCCTATAGTGAAGAAAGAATTTTATTTTTTTTTTAAAAGGGGTTTCTATTTGAACAGAACCCTAGAAAAAAAAAAGGTTTCGCAATGCAATCAAGGAGGTAGAAACCTAGTTACGTATTTGTGATTATGATGATAACTATGGTAAAAAAATATAATTTGTCCTAAGACCTAATCAGTCAAATTTTCTAACGACTTTGATGTTGGTTACGTTGATGCTACATATCACTTTTAATGGTGGTATGTAATAATAATGATGAAAAGGTAAATTAATTTAAAAGTTACAAAATAAAATTAAAGAAAAAAAAAAGATAATTTGTTCAATAAACAATAAACAAATAGATTAGTCTAACCCATCATCATATACATTTATGTATTGGATTAAATAAAAGAGTTTATTCTAGTGGATGTGCCTTGTTTTTTGTGGCAATAATTATAAATTTATTTTCATACTATTGTTTTTGTTATTAAACACCTCATATTATCATATTTTGGACACTTTTTATCCTTTCGATGACTTTTCCGGTGAAACCCTATTTTAGGCAGTGGTATATTCGTCTCTTCAAATTTTTAAATTATTTTTTCCAATAAGTTAATTCAAGTTGAAGTCCATTGTCTTTGGTCACATTTCTAAATTTAGTCTTAGACAATCGTTTTTGTCATTTAGCACCCCATACTATCATATTTTGGACACTTTTGGTTCTCTTGATGACTTTTTTCTTCTAAAATCCTATTTTATGAAAGAGTATTTTTCGATGACAAATAAGAGGCTTTTTTTTTTTGTTTTTTTTGTTTTTGCTCTACAACTGTAGTAGATGATTCACAAAGTCATCATGGACTAAAACAATAATGGTCAGACTAGAGCCGATTGGGTGGTGACATCTTGAGTTTTCCAATTGCGTTGCAAAATGATTCTCTCACACCCGGAGGTCCTCACGTACTTGGTACCGTGACAAAGGATGATTTAGGGTCGGGTTGAAGGAGATGAAGATAAGAGCTGGGAAAAGGATATGGTGCAATCCATGGCTGAAGAGACGAAAATCAGGAAAAAAAAATATGGCGCAGAAAACTATGAAAATTTTGAAAAAACGAAATTGTCATTGTCTAAAATAGGATTTCACTTGAAAAAGTCATCGAAAATACCAAAAATATTCAAAATGTAATAGTATGGGTTGTTAAATGGCAAAAATGATTGTTTTTGACAAAATTTAGAATTGTTACAAAACACAAGAGACTTCCGCTGGAATTAACTCATTGAAAAAAAGTTAAAGAGACGAAAATACTATTGACTAAAATAAGTTTTCATAGAAAAAGTCGTCGTAAAGATCAAAATTTTCTAAAATATAATAGAATATGGTGTTAAATGACAAAAGCAATAATCTTTGACTAAATTTAAAATTATCAATAAAGACAAATGACCTCTGCTGAAATTAACTCTTAAATAAAACCTTTTATCATTACCATGCCTAAGATCTAACTAGGTACAAAAGATTCAAATAATTCTCAGTAAAATAATGAAATACATGCGTAAACTTTGGTCCCCGACTGAGACTGAATCTTTGGGTGTGAATCCAATTCACCAATTCAAATTGGTACGTTAGTTATACATACTGAATTCTGAAAGGGGTGCAGACATTTTGTCTAGCTAAGGTGAAATGAATTGAACCCTACTTATCTACACACACTGTTAGATTGGCCCACAAATAATGGCGATTATTTAAAGCTGGGCATTCATGAACGTAAAGCTGTTCGAGCTACGACAAGACAAGATGTTCTTTCTCCATGTGTACGTGGTCAGCAGCTTTTTATAATTATTATTATTATTTTTTTCTTTTACAGTGATTATATTAGGTAAATTTTGTTCCTATATAATACACCCTTCGTGCCGAATTGGATGTCTCATTTGCTTTTTGCACGTTTTTTAAGAAATTAAAGTAAATGTGATGTACTTTCCAATTATGCCTATAACTTTTTCACTTTTGAGAATAAAAGCAATAAAGAAAGCAAAAGTCATTAGGGTAAATTGGGAAAAGTAGAATGATGGTGATGTCCAATTTTAGAAAGAGGACAACATTTTGGGACAAACTAAAAAGGAAAGTAAGACAAGTAAAATGGGACAGAGGGAGTAACATATAAGTTAAACAGGAGAGGTAAATGAGTAAATCTATAAGTCTATAATCACATTAAAAAAATCATGTGGAATAGACTCGACTAAAAGAATGTTGATAAAAATCAAACTCATACTTTTCAATAGAATCATACTCCACATGCTCGACCACCCCTTTCAGGATTTTAGCAGCTCGGGAGTAACAAAAAGAAGACTCAGGGAGAAATTAGTATGAAGATTGAAGAGTTTTGTTGTTTTAATTTTTCTTTTAAATAATATTACACCAATATCTACAGTGCTAAACTAATTTAATTGAATTTTGATTAGAGCCTATTTAGAAAGACGTGGGATGAAGAACTTTTTTAATCCCGGATGATATGTAAATTAATATATAATATATGTAAAGTTAATTTGCATGCAATAGCTTTGGGTAATTACAGTATTTTTTTAAAAAAATATTTTTATAGAAATGGTATTAGTGATGTTTACAATAATAATGTTATGTTATATATTAATTTATTTATGAAGGCCGTTTATTATAGATAATTATTTATAACATTATTCATTAAAAAAATTACAAGTGTCTGTCACATGGTATAAAAAATATTGTTTCCTTTGTCTTGACACATATGTTTTGAAAAACATGTTTAATGTATTGATTAAGTGATGTCTTTAATAATGCATAAAAAAATTTCACTGTATGAGACATTAGAAAAAGAAAAAAAATAGTTCGTGAATTTTTGTATTGAGCATTAATTACATATGTAGGTAATAAATATTAATATTTTGAATTTATATTTAAAGTCCAAGTATTTTAGTTAATGAAGTTATACATGTTATATTTATGATAATTGAAAATTTGTTGGGCATTACGTAAGATTTTCCCGTATAATAATATATACTATACATTAGGATCTTAAATTAAGTTGACTAGACGTATTAAGTAATTTGGTTTGACTGAATAACTGTAAGTTGTTAGTCAACCAGACTCAATGCCTAATATATAACCTATATTGATGACATATTGGCGATACATTATATAGCACATTCAGTTACGGTACTCATGCTGCTCAGAAAATACTAATACACCATTTAGGGTTCTGTGTCAAATATGAGCAAAAGAGTTAATACCACAAATAGTCCTCTAACTATTGGGATTGTACTCCGTTTAGTCCTCGACTTTCAATTCGACCACAAATGGTCCTTTGACTTTCATTTTTGACCACAAATAGTCATCCATTAAAATTTCCGTTAAATAGGTGTTAAATCTAGGGATATTATTGTCAAATTGATATATATATATATATATATATATATATAATGGTCATAAAATAAAAATGTTTAGAATTTTTCACCAACAAGCATAATTGAAACAATTAACAAATATAAATACTCCTAATAAAAAGACAATACACCTTATTCTCGTAATTATGCATACAAAATGAAGATTTAATAGTAAAGCTATCTGTTTTAATTTAATCAACAGATTAAAATGGAAGAATTTTTTTTTTTTTTTTAAAAACCTTGCTTCAATCATTTTCATGGTTATTCATACATGACCGATTAATAGTTTTCAGTTTTTATTAATTGATCAAACATTTTGTTTGGGATATAACTGAAGGCTGCCACCGTTGAATTAATATAATTAATCAAGTACAAATTATGAACATTAATCATTGATTTTTATTTAATTTGTTCATTTATGTAATTTGTCACGTCCATTTTGTTTTTATATTTATTAACTTAATGTTTATTAATGTTTGAAATTAATTATGTTCTCATATAATTCTAATAAAGAAGTAATCATAATAATATTAATCAATTTGACGATATTACCCATAGATTTAACACATATTTAACAGAAATTTTAACAGGAGACTATTTGTGGTCAAAAATGAAAGTCAGAGGATCATTTGTGATCGAATTGAAAGTCGATGACTAAAAGGAGTACTACCTCAATAGTCAGAGGACCATTTGTGGTATTAACTTTGAGCAAAAACATGCTAACATTACTCTGCAGGTCTGCCATTCAAAAGGCAACAGAACACATCACTGATTCTGCCTCTGCTGCTACGAGTAAGGTTCCTCGTATTTAATTTATTCAGCATCGTTACACGACAGATATATCTAACACATTTGATAGGGTAGGAAGGACAATTTTTTACAAATAAATATCAAAGAAGTAGAAGTGAAAATTTTATAATTTATAATTTTCTAGAGTCCAAACACTTTCTCTTTTTTTTTTTATTAATTATTGGTGCTGCCTCCAAGGGCAGTCCAAAATGTATAATCCCTGGTATAAGTACAAAATGTATGATGTGTGAATAAAGCACATAGAATAAGGATATGTGTGAAAGAAGGAATTGAAATTTCATTTCCTTTAACAGGAAATGTCACATGATGAAGATATGATTCTTGTGTGCCAAGGGAGGGGAGAAAAATTTTCAAGCAAAGAATCAATCTACTACTTTCCCATGTGTAAATTCAGAACCATTGAGATGAAAATATTAGATGTTGGAAATAAGGTAAAAAGAAAGATGTTTATTCATTCAACTTTTTCTTGCCATGGTTCAATTCGAACTCATAAAGTCATAATAATAACTCAATCTCACGATGGAGGGGTAATTTTATCCTAATTTTTTTCTCCCATTTTATAATAATAATAATAATAATAATAATAATAATAATATTCAAAGCCACTTAAATATAATAATATGAACAAACTAAAGCAAACATAAGTATTTGACAAGCGAAGTAACGGCAAATTTATTCATTCATTATCTTTTCTCTTCTCATCTAGCATGGAATAGAAATTCCTGGGGTGGAGTTGTAATTAAAATCCTATGAAACAAAGGAATTGCAATTCTCTTATTTAGAAATTAAGGTGTTTTGTAAGAAATGGATTGAATTGAAATAATCAATTGTACCAAACAACTTTTTTTTTTTTTTTGAATACTATTGACCCTATTACATGTAGTATCTGACGATATACTTTTCTCAACCTACTGAAGCCCAACAAAGTCAACATTGCCCCACTGAGGCTCAAACCCATGACCTCCCACTTGGGAGAATCACATCATGTCGCTTGACCACAAGGCCTTTGGCTGTACCAAACAACCTGTAATAATCAGATTACACATTTATATTTTGTATGTTACTCAATAAAAATAAACATAATTAAACGGTATACGGCATCAAACTTTCATTTTATGTTATAAGATTTTATATATGACTAGTTGTATAATTATTGACAATTAATTTAAAAATTTATATTATATCTACACATTAATCTAGGCCTAGTTGTTCATTATTACATGGATCATGGTCCACACAACTATGTGAACCATAAATAAAAAGATACATTTTTAATATACAAAAAATACATTATTTGTGTACGTAAAGTATATTATTTGAAAGTACATATTATTTGAATATTGAAAGTTCATTATTTTATATATTATCAAATAATGTACATCCAGTACTCAAATAATGTACTTTTAGTATATTAAAAATGTATCTTATGTTCATGATTCACACAACTACGTGTACCATTTCCTACACAATAATTTGCCTTAGTTTGGTACTGCTAAATAATAATACTCGTATATGAGCTCAGAAATGATTCAAGAGATATATTACATAAAGGATGAAAATAATCACCATACAAATAATTCAGATATTAAGGCCCTGTTTGGTAAATAATCAGCCTATCAGCCAATTTTGGCTTATTTGACCACTATTAGTTATTTGGTTAATAAGGTTTTTGTAACTCCAAAATACTAAAATTGAAAAGGCTACTCAAAGCAAACAACTTTTTGAGAAAAGAAATTATACTAAACAGCTATTCTATCTACAATCAGCTAATAGCTCTAACTCCACTGGCTCGAACCCACTCCCATTATCCATGTAAAAGTGTTAATCAAAACACTGGATGCCACTTGACCACAAGGTCTTTGGCGCCTAAACAAAATTATAATTATAATTAAATAACTGAATTGTTCATTATGTCACAATTCATGGGCTAATTAAAGTATTAATTTTCTCTAATAATTTAACAAATTCAGCACTACGTTTTTTTTTTTTAGTAAATATAAATTTATTACAAACTCAGGCATTATTAGCCAACATTAAATCAAGCAAAGAAGGAAAAGTGAGAACATCCCATTCCATACGAGCTGTCCTAGAAATGGCATTTCTAGCAAAAAGATGAGTTGTTATATTCGCAGATCACTTAGTAAATAAAAAGCTAATATTACCAAAATGTTTAGCTATTTCCTTAATATCTTTTACAATAAGATCAAAAGAGGAGAAATCATTGTTAGACTTTAGCCCATCAATAACTAGCTAATTAAGCTATCAGTTTCAACTAAAACTTGGTCTACTTGTTTCTCTTTAAGCCAACTAAGAGCCCCCTCATGCTAACTGCTTCTGCAATTTTAGGAGGAAAAGTGCCTGCCCATTGAATGAATCTGCAGCTTGGCTGCAACTAATTCAACCCTGGGTTTATATACTGATCGAAATATTAAATCAAATTTAACAATCAAGATTGTATGTATTAAAATAATAAATTTGACGTATACATATTTTATGCGTAATGATTACATCAAGATTAAAAGCGGCAAAACTTTCATTGATACATGTGTTGGAACTTTGAATCTATTTATATTAAAAGAAATAAAATTATATAAATATCTTTTTAAGGTTAAAAAAAATTGAAAAATGGATGGTTATCCTATCTAGGAATAGTATAGTGCACATGTGGTTTGGCCAGTAGTGGGCAAGTGCATGTTGTCACACTGCAGCCTATTATATGCATATTTAATGGAATATAATTGAAGCAACTAATTAAATACAATGTCATAACATGTGCAAATATTAATTAAGAAATATTGTTTTAGGAAATCTTAATTGTGTTGATGATATCCTGAAATGACCGCTGACTCCACCGTCTTCAGATAATGCTCGAGGGAATTTAGGCATGTCCTACGTAATCTTGTACAATGTTATCACCAATTAAGCTTTTTTATTATTTTATTTATTTTTTACCCCATTGACCTTCCCCAAACATATAATTAAAAAGGTAATAAATCGAGACGATTTAGATTTAGAACTTAACACTAAATTGTAGGAGTCGATTCTCAGCAAATTGTTAGAAACAAGTTTTAATTAAGTCTTCTTATTTACTTAGACTAATGCTCTAAGAAAACATTTTTTTAGATTTAAAAAAAAAAAAAAAAAAACGTAAACGGTACACATTATATTAATATTTATCAAAAACTTGCCTTAGCTTGGGCAAGAGATGTCCAGAAGGTGTTATTCAACAATAACTTTCGTTATTTCTGGTGTAGGTTTTGTTTGCTCTTTCTAGCTATTGTATTGGCTAATTTTTATGGGCAAATTATACTATGGACCCGGATATAGCCGTACACTCCCATGTGGAAGGGAGTGGGTTCGAGCCTCAGTGGAGGCATCTGTTGACTCTTGTACTTCAGTAGGTTGAGAAAGTAGCTATGAACAGATACTACATTGTAACAAAGTCAGTAGAATTCAAAAAAAAATAAATAAATTGAAGGTACATAACATGGTAAATATATACACATAACATGATAATTACAAACACATAAACTATTAACTGCAGGTACAAATAAAATATGTTTACTGCATACACATAACATGTTAATCAAGGTCTTATGTGACTGCAGTTAACATATTCTTTACCTGCAGTTAACAATTTGTGTATGTAGTTATCATATTATGCGTTTGTAATTATCATGTTAATTATGTACTTAATTTCTATTTGTTTACAAGTACAAAAATTGTTAACTGTAGGTATAGAATGTGTTAATTGCAAACACATAATTTTTGGATCAGAATTCACAATGCAATATGAACCATGGTACATGGTATAACAATTGATCTTTATGTTAGCCATAAAATCAACAACTTAGTTTTGGAGACAGTATACATGTGTGGTTGTTATATCGAATTTTTACTTGATATGCATTTAATCGTTGTCGTTGAAGGATCCTTATTTATCAAAATGTAAGTATTTGAAAGCTAAGGTATTTAGTTATTTTGTTAGGGTATTGCATTTGATGGATATATTAGAGATTGACCCAGAATAAGTTGACGCAGTGGAGCGGAACAAGATGGCTTTGTTTGGACCCGGGATCCCGAAGTGGAGTCCCGCGCTTGACCCCTGGCTGCCTGGTTCTGAGCCCAGGCTCAACCTAGGCCTTGGCTTGGCAACTCTGGCCCAAGGCCTTGACCTAGGCCTCGGCCTCGGGCTCAGCTTGGGTTCAACTTAGACCCAGCCCCAAGTCCTTGACCTAGACCTCTGAAAATTATTGTGTAGACCATGGTCCACATAGTGCTGTGTGGAGCATAACAAAAAGTACATTTTTAATATACTAAATGTAAATTATTTGTGTACTGAATGTACATTATACAATATAATGTACATTCAGTACACAAATAATGTACATTCCCTAAATACAATGTACATTTTTAATATACTAAAAGTACATTATTTTTATACTGAATGTACATTATTTGATAGTATGGTCCACATAATAATGATTGTTAGGCCTCGACCTCGGTCGACGGCACCGGGTGGGGGCCTAACCACGGGGCGGGGCTGAGCGCAGTCCAAGTAGTTGCAACTAACTCCTTTTTAGGGGGACGGTTAGGAAGCTCTTGAGTATAAATACTAGGGTGATTGTCCTATTGAGACATCATCATCTCTATTGTTTAAACACATACTCGTTTGTAATCATCTTACTATATTCCTTAATACAAGATTTGTCTCCATCGCACAATTTTCTTGTCTTTTCATATATTTGTTTATCATTTACTGTATCCTTGTTCCTTAATTAATCTAGTTTATTAATTCAGGCCGCCCGAGTTAATTAAATCCATTATTGGTGCTTTCATTGATATACAAGCTCGAGCGTTCTATTGTATGGCTTTGGGCATCAAAGTGGTGCATCTTGTACCATGACAGGGGATCAATTTACCGCAAGGTACGCTGACTACATATTTTATGAAGATCATTTCCCTGCATTAGGGGGAGATAAAAGTCCATACTTAATAAAATGCCGACAAATTTCATGAGACAAAAAAAAAATCTTTGCTATCTAGATCCACGTACTAGTTAAACTGAACTGGAAGTTTAGAAGATTTTTAATTTGTAGAATTTAGCAAAATTGTCTGCTAGATGCTTTCACTAATTATAGAGGGATGACTAGGTCCCATATTCCTGCTAAGAATACTCCTTCGAGAGTAGATGTCCCTGAGGGACAGAGTATGCATGTTGACACTCCCCATTACTAGAAGTGTGGGAGACCAGTCAGTGCAAAAGATTTAAATCCTTGAAAAATCAAAATTGGTAAAATGTCACAATCACTCCATAAAGCTTTTAACCGTCCCGAAGACGGAGAACCCAGTAAACCTGTACGTGCTCTATGTAATATTAACACTAGGGATGTGAAACTTCTAAATCAAAATATTTTTTGAAAATGACAATGATTTTGTTTATGTAAACATTGAAACTACCATAAACTTTGTTGATACAGGAGAAACTTATAGTAGAGAATTAATAGTCATCGACAACACATTTGCCTGCGCGATTGGCTCTAATGTATCACATGAAAATCTGAATCCAGAACCAAAATCAATAACAAAGTGTCGGTAGCACTCTGTCTAGTTAAAATGGAAAGAGGGAATTAAGTTAGAGCTAACTCGCTTAATAAAAGGAAAGTGTTTGGTCCCACCGTACTTACCCCGAGTAGTGTGATCTTAGTAGGATCTAAGTAGATGTTCGTACAGAAGAGGAACGAAAACAATGAGGTAAAGCGAGATTAGTTGCTCAAGGGTTTACGTAGAGACTCGAAATTGATTTTGAAGATATATATATATATATATATATATATATATTCTCTTGTTATTGATGGCACATCGTTCCTCTATTTGATCTCACTGACAGTAAAATTGAATTTAGATATGCAGTTGATGGATGTAGTGACCGCTTATCTGTATGGGTCACTATATGCTGATATATACATGAGATTACCCGAGGGCTTTCCAAACCCCATTATGAGGGAGAAAAAGGATCATAACATGTATAGTATCAAACTTCAAAGATCATTATATAGTTTTAAGCAATCGGGTGGTATAACTGATTAAGTGAATTCCTCTTGAAGAATGAATATGTAAACAATGATATTTGTCATTGTATTTTCATTAAGAAGTCATCTGATGGTTTTTGCATTATCTCTATCTATGTTGATGACATAAACATTGTTGGGACATACAATGTAACACCCCTAATTCTAGGCTGAGATAAAGGCAATAAACTTAAGGGAATACTGGAATATCTCAACACTTAAAAGAAATGAATGCGGAAGTGATAACTATTATAAGCGGGGTGCTATGCCACACCTAAGCCCAACAAGACCTAGATGCTAAGGCTTGTCCACAAACAGTCATACACTCCTCAAATAAGGACTAACAAATCCATTATTACAACTAGCAAAGTACTAAGGCACGCAGGCCCACAGTCTAGATAACTAAAAACACAACTAGAACATAAGAGAGGATAGGACATAAATCTAACGCGCCCGCGAACTGGTCCTACTCCATACCTGGAAAATATTTAAATAAAACCTTAGCAAATGAATGCTAAGTAATACTCCATTCACACCTGTAAAAGTACAATAATATACCATAGTAAAGAAACTAGGTTTTACTCACGCATATAGAATATATGCCAACATAATTTTTATTCTTGATTATAATTATCTACAACAATAGTCATTTCATGACTACTTTTGTTACAAGTTGAAAATATTCATTTTAATTTGATTAAATTGAAAATAATAATTTTTTTTATATTAATTAACTTTGATATTTAAAAATTGTACTAAATATTTTACTTATTTTAATTTTTATGTTGGAGCATTAATTTAATCGGGCAATGTTCACCTTATAACTAGTACTTATATAAGAACGTTGGATACATTTATATAACTAATAAATCCCTCAAACTTGCGTCCATCCTTATGCACAATACTCATTAAGAACATGAACTTCTCTCATATCACAACACCCACTTACTTTCACCTCATAATTGATCATGGAGCGATTGAAAATTAAATGGCCCGCCCAAGAATATAGGTATGAGGTCTAAGCAATCATTATTGGTCTACACAGCTGTGTGGACCATACTATTAAATAATGCACATTCAATATAAAAATAATGTACATTCAGTATAAAAATAATGTACATTATATTCAGGGGATGTACATTATTTGTGTATTGAATGTACATTATTTTTATAGTATAAAAATAATATACATTTAGTACAAAAATAATGTACATTTAGTACATTAAAAATGTACATTTGATTATGGTCCACATAGCTGTGTGGACCATGGTCCACACAATAATTTGCCAGGTCTAAGAGTCTGTAACTCGAGGATCAAGGGTAGGATCTGGGTAGTGGGCAAGGGCCCTTGGGGTCGGCTTTTGAAGCCAGCCCCGAGCCGGTAGTCACTCTCGCTTCGAAGCCGGTCTTTGCGCCTACATGGTGGGTCGTGACTTGGTGTCTTGGCCCATCACAATTTTAAGAGTTTGTTGGGCTTTCCACTTTGTATAAATTAGCATTGATGACTTATCAATTGCAAATTATGTTCAACTCCATTACAAATCTTGTAATACTCTAGCATTAATCCAAAAGAAATATTATTACACTTGATTCATCTTTACTATTTTACCTATATTATTTATGCAGAGTTATTGATTCGCACATACCCTGGGTCAAATTGCTTCATTATTGGTACTTTCATTTAGAACTCGACGTACAAGCTCGAGCATGGTTTTCACTTTCGATCTACAATGATCACAATCAACCATGGCGAGGTCCACCTCTCGCAATTCCCGAGATTCCCACAGCACAAATGTCATCTCGGGTAAAAATAAATCGAACCAAGTCATGAGCCGACAAATTGTGCCGTTGGGCCTAAGAGGCGACAAGGGGACCAAATTAGTCCGAGTTAAAAAAAAACCATGTGAGCGAGCAGTGCACCTTTGAGGCTCAATATCATCCCAAGGATGTGGCAACCATGCGAAAGAAAGCCCAGGCCAGAGACCCCACGTCGCCCGGGGAGGGCATCCCTCAATCCCAAGACGCGGCCCCGTTCACGGTGGACGATCGGTGTAAAAGATGGCGAAAAAGAGTTCGAAGGGCACATCATGGTCAGACTAATGGTGTGTACTTGAACGACGTACTTACTTAGGGAGGGCTCGAGTAGCCAACTCGGGTCCAATAATTGTCTGATCTAAGCGAAAGGTCCCAAATGACGTGTTCTAAAGGGTCCGTGAAATAGGCCTGAACCATGCGAGGGCCCAAGGTGAGGGTCTGGAAAGAGAAACAACGGAGGCAAGATAGCTTTGGAGAGATTATTGTTGGGCACTTCCTATGCTCGGCTAGAACTCGGAGACTCATCGCGGGCTGTTAGGTGCTAAGAGTGGTTGCTCTATCTCTCTTGTTGTGGACTTCTCAGAACTCAGAGGGTGGAAAACTGATGATGGAGATATTGAAAATGGCCTAAAAATATATGCTTAGGGTTTATGAGCCTGTAACTTGAGGACCCAAGGGCGGGACCTGGGCAGTGGGCAAGGAGGCTGGCACCGAGCCGCTGGCCATTCCCGCAATCTCGCTCCAAAGCTTGTCTCGAGGCCTGCGTGGTAGGCCTTGACTTGGTTTCTTGGCCCACCACGATTTTATGAGTTTGTTTGGCTTTCCACTTTGTAACACTTGCTTATCAATTGCAAATCGTGTTCAACTCCATTACAAATCTTGTAGTACTCTAGCATTGATCCAAAAGAAATAATATTACACTTATTTCGTCTTTATTATTTTACTCATATTATTTATGCGGACTTATTAATTTGCATATACCTCTGGTAAATTTGTTCCATCAATCGCTATATATCATGATATATCACTTGTAATCACAAATTCACTTAACTTTAACGTGAACCCGTTATTGTGAATTCGCTCTCTCAAGCAGTGGGAAGTTTCATTCTCAAAGGATCACTTTGGCCAGCCCTTTATTATATGGAAATTATATATAGAATAGGCCGGATAACTTTTGCCAGCCCTTTATTATATATAGAATATATTATATGACTCTTATATTTGAACTAGTTTTTCTTATGAGTGATGCGCAAAAAATAGGTGCCCAATATTAATATTTTATATTAAAATTTTAAATTTATTTAAATTTTAATATAGTAAATAATAATAATAATGCAAAATATTTTTATAAATTGGATATTTATATTATTAAAAATAAATAATATATAACTCTAATATTTAATGTTATATATTATTATTATTATTGAAGAAGATAAGAAAATATATGGTGGATGGATGTGCATAGTAACAATAGTGGAAAAGATAACGGAAGTTATAACGGCAGGGGTATATTTGTCCAAAATATTATGTAGTACAACTTTTATAGCATAATAATGTACAAAAAGACTTAACGGAAAAAACTGACATAAATGAGGGATATCACATTCATTCACATTTATTATGTTTTTAGATTAGATGTTATGAGCTCGATTTTTGTTAACCCTATATCAATCGAGCTCATTATATACAAGATCAATGCAATTTACTTGTGTGGAGGTGACTCATTACATATCCTCAAATTGTGATGGTAAGTTTTGCTCAACAAAAAAATAAATAAATAAATAAAAGATTGCAAAAAAGAATCTAAGGTAAATTAGGAAGAAAAAAAAAACATATTCTTTAGATCGGACAGGCGGACTCGCACGAACATCGCCGCAATAGTGCAGCGTATGTTCTGCCGGTTGACTCTCAGCCCACAGCTCCTATCTGGTGGAGTTTATATCCCCATGATTATGGGAAACAAATAATAATAATAATAATAATAATAATAATAATAATAATAATAGTTAATACCTAATTTAGTCATCGATTATATTAATTTTTCTCGATTTAGTTATAAATTATTTTTTGTGCTTAATTAGGTCTTTGACTTTGATGATTTTACCCAATTGAGCCCTCGTTTGTTAGAATCAAAGATTAAATGGAGAAAAATCACTATAGTCGATAACTAAATTGGATAAAATCACTATAGTCGAATACTAACTTGGGTAACTATTATAGTTGTGGACTAAATTGGATATTTATAGAGGTGAAATTATTAAACTATCCTAACATATAACTCAATTTGGTAAAATCATCAAAGTCAATGACTTAATAAAGCACAAAAAGTTATTTAGGACTAAATCGAGAAAACCACTATAGTCGACGACTAAATTATGTATTAATTCATAATAGGGTTAATACCATATATGGTCATCCGAGTATAGTGATTTTGTCACATTTCGTCCTAAACTTTCAAATTGACTACTCGTTCTTCTTCGACTTTCAAATTGTTACCATTCGTGATCCAAGTTAACTAGCCGTCACCCATGTCCCATGGTCCTTCCAGGAGGACCACGACTGGTTAAAATTTGAAAGTTGAAAAACCATTGGTGGTTAACTTGAACCACATATGGTAACAATTTAAAAGTCGAAGGGCCACGGGTGGTCAATTCGAAAGTTTAAGACTAGACGTGACAAAACCACTATACTCGGGAGATCTCATATGACATTAACTCATTCATAATAATAATACGTAGTAATTTTTATTGATGTTTTGAGTTCATGTTAATTACTCTATTTTGGTTCACATAATGAATTTTAACGGAATAGAAATGTTATTTCATAAGGATTAGAATAAGCAAGGAATAGAATAAGAGTTGTATATGCATATATGAGGACATGAGCAAATGAGAACATGCTCCTACGATAAAAAGTGAGGACTGAACTCAGTCGTTTATCAAGGTTAATCAATGGTTGAGAGTTTTAGTAAAAAAGCATGATTAATTTTATAATTATTAAAAAATTTTAAATGCGGGATTCATTTTATATATAATTATTGCAAACATAAAATTAATTTAGTAATGATAATATCCTAGCCGGCTACAAAAGACATTAACATACAACGAAATATGTATGTTTTTAAGAATCTCATTCCATTTCAAGCTTATTCGACGAACTAAACATGTTGTAAATATCTAATTCTAGATTCTAATATTATGAGAAGTATACTTGAATTCAAATAAAAATATTAATCACTTTATTAGAAATGTTGAGGTTATGAGTTCCTTTATTCAACCTTATAAATCAAAATATTATTTTAATCAAGCCTACGCGACTCAGAGCATTAAACATAACATGGGCCTAACAATGCAACGTGGACTCAAAATCTTAAAGAACATTGAGATATGATTTTCAAGAATATCTTAACAGGTGTAGGTACATTGTCACCATGATTCCCATATCTCTATGTACTAATATAATGCACCTCATAACAACAACATTTTAAGTCAATTCAAGTTAGTGAAACATGGCATGGAACATGGAGCGAACCTATAGCGCGAAAGCCCAAACATCTAAACCTAAGGATTGATTGCTTAACGTTGGAGCAACTACTCAACTTGTGCAACAATTTCAGGCATGGTTTCAGCGGAATTGTTGCACTAAGATTTTATTTCATATTTTTAACTCCGCTGAAACCATGCCTGAAATTGTTGTATACAATCTAATTCTTTGCGGAGCATAACAACATTGTTTGGTTGGAGGATAGTCCGTATGCAGGGCCAACATTACCGATCGAATAAATAGAAGATAAATATTTGAAGGAAAAAATAAAGAACACAATGATTTCAACATGGAAACCAAAAGGTGAAAATCATGGGTTTTTTTTGGACGATGTCAAGCCGAAATTCACTATCTTTTATATGGAGTTGGGTACATGTATTGTAGAGTGTCTAGAGAGGGGTTTCTGATTTGATGCCCTTCTTTATGACTGGCTAGGTCCTTTTATAGTAGAATGAATACAAGATTTATGGTAATTTGGGATCTACACGGTAATTATGTATTTATGGTGAGGTAGGATAACTGATAGGGTTGAACAATGATTTTAGGAAATAGTAAGATAATTTAGGAGGTAGGAACTAATTTAGGTTGACCTTGATTGTCTTTCTATAATTGCGTAGTTGCCATGTAATTCATTCCTTTATCGTCGCGGTTGACTGGTCAAGTCCTGAACAAGTTGCCGAGTCCGAGTGCTGACTGACTAATTGACTTAAATTCGTATCCCATCAAGAGGGAATTGCAATTCTCTCCTTTCGTGGAATTGAAATTCATATGGCTCCCCCCATGAATTCCAATTCAGCGGTGGATGGAAAGGAAAAAAGAAGAGAATTACAACATTACCCTTCATCATCATTATTATTATTATTATTATTATTATTATTATTATTATTATTGTTACTATTATTACTATTATCATCACACACGGGCGTTTTAGTCTTTATATCATTTATTCCCTTTAAATTTTCAGTAATTCTAATCATGTCTATCGATCAAACAATTTAATTTGAATTCATACTTTATTCTACCTTTTTTTTTTCTTACAGAATTGCAATTCCTTCCTTCCAATCAAACCTGGTAAAAGTGTGAATCAGAAATTCAGAATCCCAACTTCTAAACTGTATTTATGTCACAGTGTTAAGAATGCTTAACATTGTGCTTAAAAAAAAATGTTAAATACATTAACTTTCCTCATACCGAAATGCTCTTGTGCAACCAAAGCTACCATCCGTCTCCTATTTAAGGCATATGTTACTAAGTATATCAACACACACCAATTAATAGTGATAATATATATCATATCACAAACGGAAAATGTCAATTTTTATAGTGTATTATGAATAGAGTCTCAGTAAGGACAATATTTCAAAATAAATAATGACTAAGGGTGCGTTTGGTTCGCATATGGGAATCGGAATCGGAATGGGTATCAAATACTTGGTAAGAGTAATGGGTTTTGGTAAAAGTATTTAGCATGTTTGGTAATTGGGTGGAATGGGAATGATTATTAATAGTTTGGGAAGAAATGATGAAGGGAGATGAAACCCTTATTTAATAAGGGTATGGGTTTTGCCATTAATGGGGTATTCCAAACCCATAGTAGCATTCACAAAACCTATCAACCAAACACTAACAATCACTTTGATACCCATACCTTATGTCTAAACCCCCCAACCAAACACACCCTAAATTGGAATAGAAATGGTGCAGTGGTATAACATTTATCAAGCCAATTAATACAAATTTTAAAACTAATACTTTAAGAAGCACTTTATGTAAGTTTGTCATAACCAGGAATTGAATAATCGGATATTTAATTACAAATAAATACTACCCATCGTCAAAGACCTTGTGGTCAAGTGGCACCCGGTGTCCCGGTTTACACTCCCACATGGATGATGGAGTGGGTTTGAGCCTCAGTGGAGGCAACTGTTGACTCTTTGTGCTTCAGTAGGTTGAGAAAGTAGCTATGAACTACATTGTAACAGAATCAGTAGTACTAAAAAAAAAATACTACCCATCCGTCCCATTTTGTTTGTCTGATTCGGTTAATCAGGTTTGACTAAAGTTATTATATATTTAATTACAAATAAATAGTACTCCCTCCGTCACATTTTGTTTTAATGAGGTTTGACTAAAATTATTTTAATTGATGATAAAAAATATTCCTTCCGTCTCATTTTGTCGTCTGTGATTATAATAAACAATTTGTGGCAGCAAGGAGTGGTCTGTTAAATTGTATTCAAAATTCGCAAGTAGCTGAAGCAATGGCGTTGAAGGAGGTTTTAATGTTTGTGCTCATAAATTGGCTAGAAGTGTTAGATTGAGTTATGCTTTTGATCCCGAGTACTGGAGTGTTGCTCCGCTTGATTGTATTCGCGACCATTTCATTAATTAATAAATTGCGTTATTTGATAAAAAAAAAGTTATTTTTAATTCAATTTTTCATAATATTAGGTTTAGTATTAGTATATAAAATTTATATATTTAGAAACTACATTAAAAGTACTATTAAACACAAAAATTTAAATTTAAAAATAATTAAAAATTACTAAAATAAATAAAAACAGCAATGAAAAAAGAGTTGATTTGATCAATGAATAATAAACAAAAAGGCAAAATGGGACACGCACATTAGGCGTCATACTTTGCACAATAAACTTTATTGATGCTAGTCCCCCCTCCCACTCATATACACTTCAACCTTTAGGATTATGACACCTATTTTAAGTTTAAAAAAAAAAAAAGAGAAAAAAAAAAAGAAAAAAAAAAAAAAAGAGGAAAAAATATGTGGACTCTGTACTGGGCCAAATATCGTTTTAGCACTACGGTCCGGCTGATAATAAACCCAAAACGTGTTGTTAACAATTGGGCTGGGATCCGGAAAACTCCATCGCCGTCTGTGGGGATCGAACCCACGACCACGTGGTTAAAAGCCACGCGCTCTACCACTGAGCTAAGACGGCAAGTTGATATTATTTTATAGACATCATTTTATATATAAAACATATAATCACACGGACACACACAAAACAAATTAAGGGACTATGCACAAGAACAATTAGGTTAGTGCTAATAATGAGCAAATTGTCATTTTAGTCCACTGACTATAGAGATCCTATTAATTGCAGTCCACGACTTTTAAAAGTGTTAATTGCATACCACGACTTTTCTGTGTCAATTTTGGTCACTCTGGCCAAATTACCGGCCAAATTCGCCGGAAAATCTTAAACCCTAAAATAATGAAGGGTATTTTAGTAACTTTACATATGTGTTCTTCTCCGGTGAATTTATCAATTCTTCTTCTTCTTCGGCGGCAGCGGCGACTAACTCCTCAGAAGCTCTCGGCCACCTTCGCCGCTCTCTTCGCTCCACCACCTCACGGTTTTAATTGTTAGGGACCGTTGCCGTCGGCGATGACTTGCCGCTAGACTACTCCCCAATCGCTACTCCACTACCAGTGATCGCAGACGAGCTGAAGTACTCCTCCATCCGAATACAAATCTAATTAAATTGGTGAAATCTCTGGGGAATCTGTAGGGCGGTGGGTATAATGGTGAAGAATGGTGAAATGGATGCAGAGGATGATGAAGAACGGTGATGATGCAAACAATGCTTATGTATAATTTCTGGCAATTTGCTCTAAAAAAAAATTAACGCAAGTTTTGAGGATCAATTTAGAAGAATAAGGGACTATGCACAAGAGTGTATAAACTCTAACCCTAGCAGCATAGTTGTTCTCAAAACCAGTAGGGTTACACCTGAAAGTCCTTGTGTTTTCCAAAGAATTTATGTATGTTTAGAGGCTTTGAGAAGGGGTTTCTTGGATGGATGTAGGAGGATAATTGGACTAGATGGGTGTTTTCTTAAAGGGTTGCTTAAGGGAGAGATTTTAACTGCAGTGGGAAGAGATGCAAAATAATTAGATGTACCCTATTGCATGGGCTGTGGTGGAGATTGAGAACACAGATTCTTGGAGATGGTTTCTCGAGCTGCTTAAAAACGATTTGGGAATCACCAACACATACCCCTGGACCATTATCATTGACCAGCAAAAGGTATTTCTATACACTGCTTAACATTTTTATAAAACAGTGTACATATACTGTGTATAAAACTGTGTAAATATTGTGTATAATGTGTATTAAAACTATCTATATACTATGTATTAAAATTGTGTATTCGTTTTCAAAAAAAAATTGTGTATCTATTGTGATAATTGTATACTGTAGTTGTATTAGTTGTATTCACTGCTATATCACATTAGTTGTAATTGTATTTACTAATTGTATTCACTGCTATATCACATTAGTTGTTCATTTGCTATTTGATTTGCTGCTACCAACACTATTAAATTGAAAACATTATTGCTTTTTATTTCATGGTTTAACTACTGTTATCCAAGAGTTGTTTCCTGATTCAGAGCATCGTAATTGTGCAAGACATATTCATGCAAATTGGAGTAAGCGCCATAAAGGAAAGGTTTTAAAGAATCACTTCTGGATGTGCGCTAAGTCAACAACAGAAAGACAATTTCATGAACAACTTAAACTTTAGAAAGGAGAGACAAAGAGGCTAAAGTTGAACTAGAGCGATATCCTCCTAAATTTTGGTGCAAAGCGTATTTTAGGACCATAGTGAAATGTGACATTATAGATAACAATCTTTGTGAGGCATTCAATAGAACATTGGTGAAGGCAAGATGAAAGCCAATAATTCCCATGCTTGAAGACATTCGAGTAGCTGCTATGAGAAGGGTTGCAAGAAAGATGAAATCTATTGACACTTGGAAAGGTAGATATGGACCATTTATAATGGGGAAAAGGGTCAAATAGGCCCTCGAACATTTCGTAAGAAGTCAATTAGGTACATGAACTTTTAAAACGTGCAATTAGACACTCAAACATGTCAAAATAAGGCAATGAAGCCCACAAACCGGTAATTGACCTGTTATTATCATTTGGATTTTTCGGCCACCGGCCACCGGCGACGACCGAATCGTCGCCGGTCGCCATCTCCGGCGAATGGTCACCTTCTCTATGAAGAAGGCAACCAGATCTGCTCGCCTTCTTCACGGAGAAGGCGACCAGAGTTCTAGTCGCCTTCTTCGCGGAGAAGGCGACGATTCGGTCGTCGCCGGTCGCCGGACAGTGTCGTCGGTGGCCGGAAAGTGCCGCCGATGGCTGGAAAATACAAATGACCTGTAATAACAGGTCAATTACCGGTTCGTGGGCTTCATTGCCTTATTTTGACATGTTTGAGGGTCTAATTGCACGTTTTAAAAGTTCATGTACCTAATTGGCTTCTTACGAAATGTTCAAGGGTTTATTTGACCCTTTTCCCTTTATAATGAAGAAAGTGACTCAAAATAACAAGGAAAGCATTGGATGGAATGTTAGTTATTTCTAATGTTTATTCATTAATATGAAATGAAATGATGTTATCTTAAATTGGAATGATATTTTTTCTTGCTAGGTTGATTTTAATGGAGATGATGGATATGAGATTAAGAAAGGGCGACATCAGTTCAAAGTCAAGCTCAAAAGTAGGACATGTTCCTGTAGAGCATGGGATTTGAGTGGTATACCTTGTGCTCATGCTATATGTGCCGTCTTTGACAATGGGAGGAACATTGAGGATTACCTTGACCCATGCTACTCAAAGGAAGCATATCAAAGGACTTATGTGCATGCCCTTCAGCCTATGAATGGGGAACTCTTTTGGCCTAAAACTACTTTTGAGGAAATATTAGCTCCGGTCCCCAAAAAAATGTCAGGTAAGCCAAAGAAGAAAAGAAATCGTGAAGAAAATGAATGTCCACCAACAAGTAGCCAGAAAATTCGACTAAGTAGGAAAGGCCGAGTTATGCGGTGTTCCATTTGTAGACAAGAAGGACATAATAGACCAAAGTGTCATTTCGGAGATTTGAGTGATATACCTTATGTAGATTAAGTGTTTACTATGAATTTCATTTTAAGTAAAATACTTTCTTTTAGTATTAATGTAAAATACTTTCTCTTAGTATTAATGTAAAATACTTTCTTTTAATATGAATTTCATTTTAAGTGTTTACTTACAGCCTCAAAATTTCCACAAATGAAAAGTTTTCATCCATTAAAGCTAAGATGATTTGCACACCTTTAATTTAAGGTAGATGGAAACTAGCAAAATAACGTGAAGGAGAGAAAGATCAGATCAGAAGTTGCGATTAAAGGGGATAAATTTTAGGGCTTGAATGTTTAATTTGATAATTTGATTACAAATAATCCATGTAGATTATAATAATAATAAAAAATAAAATAAAATGAATATGTGGCAATCCAATCAGCAAAAACTGGAAGGTAACCTATGAAAAATGGTAATTGCTCTGTTTTACCGAGTTCAGTGGCTTATTTGGAGGTTTTTTGAGTTTGGTGGCTTAATTATTGTTTACCAAATAGTTCGGTGGCTTATTTGTACTTTATTCAAAGGAAAAATATAAAAACATGCTTTTTTTTTTGGTAAATTCACGAGGTCTTTCTCTGTCCGTTTAACGGTCCAGGTACACCCACGCTCGCTCCGAAAGGCACGGGAGCTGGCCCAAGGAGAATCGTCACTTGCGGGAATCGAACCCGGGTTCTCCCGGAATTCTAACCTATCGTATCCAAATATAAATAAATACTTGCTTTTAGGTCTCCAAAGATCACTATGCATTTATCAAATATATCAAAATTGAGCTGTAGTCAAATTACTCAAATATAGATTTCCAAATTAACAAGTCTAATGATATGTACCTTCAAGCAAAAATATCAGTACTTAAAAGTACAAAGTAACATGTCAAGCTACTGTGCAACTCACGATCGTCAAATAACATATTTCACACGAGCAAATATATATTTGTGTTGGGCCGACAACAGAGTACAGCCCAGAGAAGCCCACAAAAGGTGAATGAGCCGACAACAGAGTACAGCCCAGAGAAGCCCACAAAAGGTGAATGAGCCGATAACAGAGCACAGCCCAGACAAACCGTAAAGTAGAAGCTTGTTTCAAGCGCCGTCTGTGGAGACCGAACCCACGACAACGTGATTAAAAGCCACACGGTCTACCACTAAGCTAAGACAGCTTACTATTTGATGTTTGCAAATGTGTTTATTGGATATGTTTCCTTGTAACTATATGTTTGTGAATGCTACCTATAATGTTGCAATGCAATTATACTTTCTATTTATTGAACATTAAATTTCTCTAAATATTTTTTTTATAAACTAGGGGTGTATTCAATTCATAATTTTATAAATTTTTAAAGACTTTTAAAACTTTAAATGTTTGATGATATTCGATCTAAACTTTTAAAAACTCTTTAAAAATTTATATGTATTCAATTCAGACTTTTAAAAGTATTTAAAAGTATACTGGTATTCAATTTATATTTGTATAGAGTCTTTAAAAGTTTATTGGTATTCAAAAACTTATTAACTTTTATAGACTCTATCAAAATATTATTTCTGTAGACTTTTCATTCACAAATAAAAATAGTTGAAATTCAATCCTCCAACTCCAAACTTTTCAAGACTTTTTTCTCGGTCTAAATCAGATAAAATTTTCATCTACTCCTATCAAAATCGGATCCATCCAAGCTAGCTTGCACCCCATCCTTCTGTATGCGTCATTCTTCATGTCCCCAAGAAGCAGAATAATCTCGAAATCATACACAGTTGCACCGGAACCGAGGTTGAGGTTATAAAAGTGTATACATTTTATACATACCATTAGTTTTTCACTCGAATTGCGCGAATGAGATAATGCCCAATGTTTATTTTTAAATAAGTATTTCAAAGTATATCAATGCAAGATTATATATAAGATGTTTATGCATATGTAATTGAATGTTAAATTTTTTTATTTAAATCGGTAATTCAAAGTTTATGAATGCAAGATAATATATGAGAGATTTACTATAATTGCCAGTAAAAAAATGTTTGCAATTTTGTAAAAACGTTAAGTCGAAAAATGATAGTATAAATAAATAATGCTTTTTCGTTTGAATTTCTCTAAGTCTTTTTAATTCTCTTTCGAGTAGCATTGTCATTGTCTTTATCTTCATTACTTGTTTTTTTTTATTGGTATTGGTAATGTGTCATGTGCAATTGAGTTATTGTAGTAGTATAGAGGGCCGTCATGCAATGAGATTATAATGTAGGAAGTTGTGGATTTGTCTCGTTGTGTTTGTATATATGACTGAGATCTAAATTGTACTAAAAACTCTTGATCTTGCAATCATCTATTGATATTCGACAGTGGTAGTTTTACCCCATACATGTTTCATGTGTTGTGAGATGTGTGTCGTACATTCTCATGTGAAAGTATTGAACATATTTATTATATTTGTAAAAGGTCAATGAGTAGTACATTTTGTTCTAGTTTCATAACAATTTTACTTTATAGTAACAACAATAACTTTGCAGGTAGTCCGAATACTGATGCTTCAATATGTCAAGTTTCATCAACAGTTTCTACCTCCATTTTGCACATGTTTATTTTGAAGTTCATATTTTTTTTTAATTAGTATGAATGAGTGTAGTACTTGATTTTGTGTGTGCATGTGTGTGTGTGTGTTTTCTATACATTTTTTTGTTGATTTGATACTAATCATGGAGTGCACATTGCTACCTTTTCATCACAATGCATGTAGTTAAATAATTTGTCACTTTAATTTGTGCATAAACATTTTTAAACAATGACGATATCTTATATACCAATTATTTTTATTGTAAAGATCATAGTCTCAGCATCTTTTCAATGCATTAAGTGTGCCACAATGATCTATATATTTTCCTACATTGACATTATTAATAATGAGTTTTAAATCAATTTATTGGTTATTTGGATGTCTTCTTTGTTAACAAATCCTCCCTAAGTAGTTAATATGATTGGTTTCAAACTTTTTTTAAAATTTTTTTTCCATGTTATTAACATAATACTTGGTAAATAAATATATAACATTATTTTTTAGTTTAACTTTGATATTTAATTACAAGATAGTCTAAAAAGAAAACAATGAACAATGTATTGAATATAATTAATTAATAAATTTGAAGCTAAGGAATCTTTGCATTGTAGAAAATATAAATAATATAACTAATGAAATTATATCTCTTTTTAAATTTTTTGATAATGAATATATTTTTTTTAATAGTCATTGTAAACATCGAATTATAAATTATTTTTTGTTATAACTACTAATTTATTTAATTTAATAAGAGTAATAGAGTAGGGCATTTACTTTTGAATTTGAATAATATACTCTAACATATTCGTAGTATATGTTCAATAATTATGACAATTTCGATTGGGATGAGGTTCGAACCTAAGGCCTTACTTATAGAAGTTAAAAGTTAATGGAATACTAGCGGAAAAGAGAATATTTAACGGAAAATTTAACAGATAATCATATAATTAAGAATAAATTAGGAAATCTCAAGGAAAAATATAAATCTAAACAATTTGAGTCATCCATTTGATTTAATAATTTGACCGCCATTTTTTTCTACTCATTATAAGCCTAACTTTCTTTGGCTCTTATTAGTATAGTAGATTACATAATGAACGGTACGGTATTTATAATCTCAATTAATCCTAACTGTAGTCTAATTTAATGGGAATAATAACTTGTACTGTTTGTCTTGAACTAAAAAGATTTGAATTAGCCAAAGACATTGTGGTCTAGTGTCACCCGATTGCACCTCTACTTGGGAGGGGTGGGTTCGAGCCTAGTGGAAGCGATATTGACTCTTTGTGCTTCATTTGGTTAAGAAAGTAGGTATGAACAGATACTGTAACGAAGTTAATAGTACTAAAAAAAATTTTGAATTATAATTATTTTTATTTTTATATTGCACCAGTTCGCAGCACGATTTTATATAATTATTTTTAATTTTACATAATTATAGGTCCATTATTTATTAATAAATGTATTTTGTGTTAAGTTGAATTTTTCAAATGATTCTCATTTATTTTATAGTAATTATAATTTATAAATGGAGATTCTCACCAAGAAAGGAGTAAAGGAAAAAGTAAAGTTAGTGGAAATAAAGGTTTTTGTAAGAAAATTATAAATTATGTATTAATAGAAGTTATATGAAATGTTCGTAAGGTGTATTCAATTTAGAGTTTTTTAATGATTTTTGTAGACTTTTTAATATGAAAAAGTTTTTTAAAAGTTTATAAATATTTGTCATACGACTTATACAAAGTTGATGAAAGTTTAAAAGATTCTAAAAAAGATTAGAAGGATTGTATAAAAGTCATTTAAAATTCATCACTTTAAAAGTCTATAAAAATCTTGATTGAATAGATCCCTAAGAGATACAATTTTATGAAATACAAAGTAGGGTGTTATGGAGTGACGATTACAAAATATTTTATACTATAATTTTATAATTGTATATAATATGGTAAGCTCTTTTTTTTTTTTTTAAACACTATGATTTTGACCATTAATTCATGACATAACGATGGAATCATTCCAAAATCGCTATGCAAATTGAAGAGTAAGAAAGTATATACGCTTTATTAAAAAAAAATTATACAATAGAATAGTGCTTTTCTTAATACTAGTATTATACCCGTGCGGTGCACGGACTAAAATTGTTGACTTATTTGATGTACGTTTGTCAATTATATTGTATGACTTTGGTTATATTTCTTGTAAAAAAATTGTTAGTAAAACAGTAAAGTCCAATGCTTAAAAGATTAAATTTGTAAATTATTAAATACTTTTTTGTAAACTACATTAGTGGTTGAATTAGAAGTATTATCTAACTCATTACAAATCGTAAATTTGAAATCCTTTGGATTACTTACTCTAGATGCGGCTACATGTAACTGTCCGTGCACAAATACTGATTTTTTTAGTAGCAACCCGACATGAGATAACGTTTGTCCCTGGCACATTACAAAGCCCAAGGAAGTGATCTATGTTTCTCAATAGCATCACAGGGGATCCAACCTTTAATGTTAATGAGTGATTGGGTATGCTCGAAGTCCGATTACCATTTAGGAATTCTGGTGTGTGCACGTTTGCAAGAGTACCATCATTAGACTCAGATCGACATACCATGTCACAACTCAAGTATGTCCTCTCAGCAACATGTATGTCACTCAGCATTGACCACAACAAATGTTGGAGCTAGAATCACACGACTTTCTAAAAAGCTATTATCAGCATTATGTGTTGAAAACATTGGGTCCACGTTCTGCATATATCTAGTAATTGTCCCATGCAATGCACGGATTAAAGATTTAAAATATTAAAAGTATGCTACTTTAAGAAAACTATAAATGTTATTAAATTTCATATATAAAAATGAAATTTGAGGATTACTCATAAAATTTTGTTATTTAATAACAAAATTTAAATTCGATTATAAAATAGCAATGAAATGTATTTTGACCAAATAAAAATACAACAAAAAATATTAACCAAAGCTTTTTAAAAAATAATAAAGATATATACATTTATACATATTCAGTACATATATATGTGTATGTACGTACATATAAGTAAAAATACAACACAAAATATTAACCAAAGCCCATTTCTGATACACCTGACATATAAGTCCCATTTAATAGCCCAACAAAATTGCCAGCCCAATATCCTGACCCGGCCCACCCTATAAATCATCTATAACCCACCAACAACCCACTCCACTACAACACACTCTGCTCACTCATCTCTGAGCTAGGTTATCTCTCACTCTCCAGTTCTATATACCTCTTTGCTTGAAGAATTCTCACCAACAACTTCAACTCTGTCACAACAGCTCTTATGCATCTCTGCATGATGTTTTCTAAAAAATGCATACAAACTGATGGTCGAAGTTGTTGGTGAGACATACGTTGAAAGATTGAGTCAAAATCTCACGAAGAATCCATTTTGCAGGAACAGATAAGTTATTTTGTACAAATATATCTATTTTTACAGATCTAGATTTTTTGAAAAAATATTGTTTTTTTCCCTTATATCTATTACAGTTCTATTAAATGTACTTTTTTTCCAGATGATTTTTTTATAAGAGATGTCAGTTTTTAAAAAAATGGCGATAGATCATAGATGTAGTCTTAGATCTGGAGCATGCATGACAGTTGGACATCTCTGTAGTTATCATACAGATCTGGTAATTATTTTATTTATTTATTCATATTCTTAGTCTGAATTTTACATGAGACAAAATTTTTGAAAAAAGTAAAGGTTAATCTATTTCAAATTATGCTTTATTTACTGCAATTTTACACTTATGATTTTAGTGTGCCGTATTTATATGAAGTAAGACTCAATCTTGTTTGTCGCTGTAGTTTTTCCTACATGTGCTACTTAGGTATGTCCAGTTTGCTCTGTGCTACTGTGTAGTTTGCACTTCCTATAAACTTGATCCCCTTAGCTTGTGAGTATGTTGACAATCTTCTTATTTGTAGTATTCTCAGTCTGTTATTATATTTACTTAGTATTTGTATTGTATAATCACTGCTAGCCTGCCAAAAAAACAGAAGTTGGTGGGTTTTCCAATCCTTGATCAAACATCACACCAGTTAGGAAAGAATGAGTAGTTACAATAGAATCAAGCTTTGGCTGACATGATGTAGGTTATAAATCTTATTATTTAATAACAATCTGGAATTTCCTCTATGGTTCTGCATCTCCTTTTGGTGTTAGCTATGATTGAAGGATGTAATTTAGCTTCCATCATACTTTATTATGAAATCCCAGTTTGTAATTCTGATACTGTTCTTGTTCTTGTGTCACTCTTTATATTATTTATTTATTATTATTATAATTATTTCTTAATGGTGGTACTAACACCTCCTTCTATTTGATTTAGTTTGACTCTGACAGTACTGTCCCACCATCTCTTATGCAGATCTGTTAATGTGAAAGTCAGGCCTTCAAAAGGACTTAAACTATTATCACCAATTTTAAAATTGCTAATAAGGTATGCCATATTATAGTTAAGATTGTAGTTATTAACCGTATATGGTATTAACCAAGCATGCTCATAGTTATTTAAAACACCAATGTTAAACTATGAGTCATGTAAGAGAACAAAATACAAAGCAAAACACTATCTTAAAACACAAATCTTGTGCTTTTTAAGATAGTGTTTTACATAGTACTTTGTACTCTTACATAACTCATCCTTAATACTTCGAGTTGAAGAATACAAACAATACAATAATAAGTTAATACTATCTATTACACAAATTTGGAAAATGAATACTTCTTGCCAAGTTAAGTCAACATTTTTATATTCTGCCCTAAGAGAACTACTGTAAATGTACTAATGCGATCTCTTTTTACAAAAAATGTGCTCCATCAAGATTTAAAGACAGAAACATCCTAACTAATGCAGTTCGCAAATTGAAACTCTGTGATTTTGGGCTTCCTCAGCTGTCATTTGTTGATGCTCCATCTGCTGTTTTCTGGACTGTATGAGTTTCCACTCTTTTAAAGTTTCTGAGTTTAGTTTTATAAATTGCAATTCATACACATAAGCAGGGAATGTTTAGTATGCCGTTTTAAAAACAATGATATACTAATATTCAAATACTAAAATCCATTTTAAGTTTAACTGCAATGCGAACAGACAAAAAAGTGAACCATATTCTATAACTTCTACAACATTTGCAATCCTTTACAACAATTACGATTCATGTTGTTAAAAACACCTTAATGAAACCATGTTTCCAAAATTGATATGATCTGTGAAAATTTTGCTTGCTTGAAGGCATACTGCAATTTCTTACCAACAATGTTTCAGCATGCAGATTATCTGGAAGGTTAATAAAAATTAAATACATGAAAGACAAAGCATTGCAAATCACATGTAGAAGATATTTACTACTCTTAGTTAAATAGCTACATAGGTAATTTGCCCTATACCTTGATCTTCTATTAACTGCTTTCTTTTGCACCCTATAGTCATTGATCCCTTTAACTGCTTCATACTTGTTTGCTGTGCTTTGAAATGGGCTGTTTGACTCTCTACCCGAGATTCATTTTGCATTAGCTGTCTTTCTCATCCTGCTAATCAATTAATTTATCAGTGTAGCAAATGATGATTTTGCAGTCTGATGCCATTTTAAACCAAATAAAAGGGCAATAATTATCGATAAGAAGTTATATTACCTCCTTCCTATCTTACACATCAGCAATGGTAATAAATAACCATCCTCCCACAAGTTAAATCTTCCCCTGTGATTTATAACTCAAGCTTGAAAAGGAGGTATTGTTTAGTTATTCATTATTGGACTTTGTTTTAAACTCATGCTTTCTATTCACAAATTTCATATTTAAATGCAATCTTACAGCATACATAAAATCAATTTATGTATCATGAACTTGACATGTATGAACTTGAGAATGCTATTAAAGTGTTGATAGCAATACCTTTGTTATCCTCAGCTTTTTTTCTGACTGAGAGCTTGTATGTTTCATGAGAGCTTGTATGTTTCTTCATATTTTGTAACCTGAGGTAATGTTTTGCAGAACTCAAAGCCTTTACATTGTAGGATAAAACAACAATAATAACATAGGTTGACTTACCTGAATATGCTTGTCGTATAGCTAAGCTGCTCCCCAAATATCCATTTGACTGTCTTGGTTAACACTTTTCAAATATCTATTGTTGATTCAGATTAAGGGAGAAAGAACACTTACCTCTTTATTTCGGAAGACCCTTTCCGTACGAATGACTCTGACCTTCATTGCACTTCTGTTCTTGAAGGTGCATAATTCATCTGTTCTTGAAGGTGGATAATTCATTCGCCAAACAGTACATTCCCATAGTCGATGGAAGGGAAATTCGAATGAAACGAAAGAATGAAGTTTGAGAATGTTTTACAAAGATAGTGAAGCTATGATTTATAATGTGTATATCAAATATAAGTGTGAAACTGGCAGAGTTCTAGATGTACAATAATTCTTTTTAATTACCGATGCTATGTAATGGGACTTTACTCGATTGCCGAATCGTTTACAACGATTCGGTTTCCCAAAGAACTCACCATTATTTCGTCTAGATAGTGTTGCCATAAATATCTCTAACTGTAAATCGTCTAAAACGTTAAAAACTAAAAAAAAATATCATTAATTTTGTTACCTTCCAGACTTCGAACGCCGTATTCCTAATCCTGAAACGTTGTCGTTTTCGTATGGGTGGGAATTTTGGCCAAGTGCATTAACTGCTCTTCTTATGGCTTTTTTATAATAGAGATTTTGAAGTTAATTTCTTGTGCTTATTTCAAAAATCCTTTTCATGTTTATACGAATAGAGTTAGTTGTTTCACCAAAATGAAGTCTTGATTCTCAATGCTCAATTCTTAATAGCGATACGAGGAAGTAATGACAAATCTTGAAGAGATTTTGATTTGTCTATTTACTGGTGAATCATATTTTTTTGGAGCAAAAGGTTTCCTCTGCTCAAACCACAGTAACTTTGAAATTATTTACTTGGAAAAAGCATTGCCGTCAAATTAACTTTTGTAGTTCATGCAATTGACCACTAAATAATTTTTTTTTAAAAATGTGTACACTTAAACCATTTAACAATACAAAAAGTGTGCGATTGTCAATTTTTGCAGGTTGCTTCCCAATAGAATTGAACAAAAGTACAAACATAAAATTTTAAATTGTTTTAAAATTTTGTAAGAATTGTTGAAGAGTTCACCTCCTACATCTAGGTCACCGTAAGAGTGTAAGACGGAGGACGCATGACTCCCTTTTAACTTCCTCCCTTATATTATTAAAAAAGAATTACAGGAAAGAAAACAGATGGACGAAGGATGAGGGTTGTCTCCTTCTCCGTCCATAGTTACGGTAGAGGTAGTCGTGCCTCCTCCCATTTATTTATTTATTTATTACATTTACTAAGAAATTATATTAAAGATGTTATTTTATTATTCAAGTGGCTTGTTATAACAAAAGGTCATTGGAAAGAAAAAAAAAATGGCAATTACACTATGTTTGTATTGTTGATTGGTTTAATTACATACTTTTTTATTCAGTGATTCAATTATACAAATGACTTATTTGACACTTTTCTCCAATTTACTTTACTACACTTCAATTACTTATCTGCATGTGCGGTAATTGGTTCCATAGCACATTTTATATCACCTAACATAAGATAAAATTAATAAAGCAATCCACATACAATGATATTATATATATCATTAGAACTTGCACTTGTTATGTAAAGGGTGTCTTAATTTTGTTGTTGTTTTTTTTTTTTTTTTTTTTTTGTTTTTGTTTTTTTTTTTAAATAGTGTGTATACTGTTACAAATTATGATAAGTGTTACAATACCACATGTGAAAGTATTGTATATTAATAAAATTGATAATTGGTACCGCTTTTATATTAATTAGCTTTTTTTTTCAGTACTATTGACACCACCGGAGTTCGATCTTGTGACCTCTCCTCAAAGAGAGTCACAGATGGGTCATCTAAGCACAAGGTACTTGGCTACCACTTTATGCAATAGTTATACCATAGACCCGAGTCCACCTTACAAGGTGGACCCATATAAAAAATACACAATTTACATACTGAATATTTACAACTTACATATTGAATGTTCATAATTTGAATTGCGAACATTCAGTATATATATTGTGAACATTCAGTAGGTAAATTTTAGATTTTTGGATCTGGGTCAACCTTGCAAGGTAGACTCGGGCCATAAAATAATTTGTATTTAGCAAGCAACATTTAAAAAAAAAACAAAAACAAAAACAAAAACAAAACAAAAAAAGTCCACAAACTATAATGAAAATTAATGATGAATATTTATATTCTTAACTTCTATTGCCATTTGCAAAAAGTTTTGAGGTTAAGATTGATTGATCGATTTATATAATATCTATAAAAAAAAAATTTATTGAAATAGTCCCCCACCCCCAACACTAGACTTTCTATGTGCATATTTATCATATAGTATGATTTTGTCCAGGATTGTCTAAAATTGTAGGCAATTGAAGTCTTTAAGTTAAAATTGAATTGCTTGATAGTTACAATCTCACATGGTATAGGACAACTACATGCATCTCCGATCCTAATCTAGAGTCTAAACTCTATTATTCCGTTAGACTAGGTTAGCTTATCTAACTATAATTTAGTTTCACAATTCAATTAAAAAAAAAAATAGTACTCCGTAATAATATTATGCATAGTATAAATTAATAATAACAGCACTTTAGCAAATTATTCTGTGAATCTGAGCCCAAAATATACAATTTACATACTGAATGTTCACAACTAAATGTCTGAATGTAAATAGTGAACATTCAGTATGTAAATTGTGACGGGTCTACCTTGGAAGGTAAACCCAATAGTATAATTATTGCAGTACTTTAGCTCCAGGCCTCCAGCGCAGCTAAGCTTGGTCAAAACCTTGTTTGTTTACTAAAACATAAAATCATTTAGCAAAGTACCAAACAATGACAAAAGCACCAAAAATAATAAAATTAAAAAAAATGATTTCTTAATCTGTCTGACACCATACTAATTGTACTATACTAAAATATAATCTCTTAATTTCTCAACCGTTGATTAGATTAATGATATGATTGAGGTTTGAGATTCTTCCAACCAGACCGGAGATCCTTAATCATGGCAGGTGGTTGGCGTGTATCCTTCATTCCCATTTCTTTGGGGATAACTTCACAGATTGAGACATCCAACAAAGTCAACTTAATAAGTTCCCAAAGAGTAAGTTTGGTTTGATATGAGTTCTCTTGATCTAATGAAAAATTTTAGCGCCAAACACATTGTGCATGCTCAATTGACATTTCTATGGTTTTCTACCTTGTGCATGCTCAATTGACATTTCTATGGTTTTCTTTGAAGGAAGGTCACAAGATCATAACGGATTAAAATAGTATATTGAATAGATACTACACTGTATCGGAATCGATAGTATAGTACTAAAAAAATGAAAATTTTTAGCTAATACGATTATATTATTTAACCCCTTAACTAAGATCTATTTATCTAATATGGAGTAGTATAAATAGAGCTAGGCTCCTAATATCAAAATAAAAAATTTGAAATCTATTCAAAGCATTTTCTGGAATAGGTTATAGTAAAATTATAAGGACATAAAAATAATAGAAATATAGTATATTAAGAACAAGCGAAAAAAATAAAAAAAAATATTGACCACTTACCATGGATCAACACTCGATCGATGATGAACAAATCGCGCCTCTAAATCACAACAATGATAATCCAAGAAAATAGGAACAAATTTGGTCAAGGATTACCCATGCGTTCACACTTTTAAAAATATAAAAAGACACTACTACTTTTATTTTAACAAAAATAAAAATAAAAAAATCAATTCATGTTATCTTAGGAAATTAAATTTTGGTCATCCAAATAAAAAATGAAAACATAATATTAGTCCTCACGTTCTCACATTAAGTGTGGTTCTCAATACTATATATTTTAAGAGTTAATAACCAATTTGGTCCCTCGACTATAGCGAAACTACCAATTTGGTCATCGACTACCATTCTTACCAAATTACGTCCTCAACTATGAAAAAGTTACCCGATTTCGTCCTCCGTCTAATTCAGCCGTGAAGTCGAAGGGTAAAAGCGGTACTTCAGTATGGTCGCGCCATTCCCACCTGCCTATATTAAAATGAACCCTAATCTTCTGCCTTTTACCTTCCTTGAGTAAGGTCGCGATATTCGTCCGCCATTGTTGTAAGCTTCAAGCTTCAAGAATTCAGTCTGTCAGCCTATGTATACAAGTAGTGAGGGGAGTAATGGCGATTCAAGATTTCACTATGGTGAGGCAAGATCCGTATGTCATTGTCACTGTGGGCATAGGTTGAAGGTCCGAACTTCATGGACGAATGAAAATCCCGGTAGAAGATATTGGGATTGTGCCTATGATAATCAAGTAAGGGTTTATTAGTTATTAAATTTATTTTTTTTTGGATACTGAGAACGGTTGTCTACAGGGAAGGGGTGCTGGTGGGTATGGATTTGTGAGATGGTATGACCCGCCAATGTGTTCAAGATCTGGATTTGTGAGATGGTATGACCCGCCAATGTGTTCAAGATCAAAGCAAATTATTCCTGGGCTATTGAGGAGAATAAATCGAAATGAGGAACAAATTGAAAGACTACAATCAGAGTTAAGAGAGACTCCTCCTACTGCCATGTTTCATAATTCAAATGTGAAGAGTTCCATTTCAAAGGGTTGTTTTAGAATACTGACTATTTTGTTTGTTTTGGTGGCAATAGTTATTTTCTGTAATTTTAAGGTTCAATGTCCTGTGGTTGCAAGGGTTCCTCTAGCTTAGAATATGAATGGTTGTAAGGTTTCCTGTGGTATTAGTAATCTATACAACTATGGTTGTAAGGCTTGCTATGTAATTACCAATCTATTGTAATGGTTGAATGAAGTCGTTGATCCTTGTTTGAAATTGTGTTTTAATAGTGGAATGAAATTCATTGTTTTTATCAATCTTGTACTTAGAATGCTACAATCTGCTTAATGCAAAATGAAAATCTTTTCCTTACACATTGCCATCCACATTGAAATAACTAAACATGACAAAGAGACCAATTGTCATCCATACATCCAAAAGACCATAACTAAACATGACAAAAAGGCAATTGTTTCCATATATCAAAGAGACCAATTGTCATCCATACATCCAAAAGACCATAAGTTTGTCAACCATGCATCCAACAGACAATTACTTTGTCATACATACATCCAAAACACAAATAGTTTGTCTACATGGTATTCCAAACCACAAAAAATCCTAGCAAGTTTGTCTACATGGTATTCCAAACCACAAAAAATCCTAGCATTTGAAATCTAATCTATATTAATTGGTGCAGACTTCTTTCCACCAAATTTGGACTGAACCACACTTTTTGACCTTAGCATGTAGTTCCTTAATCTGGGCAGTCCCAAAGTCTTCTTCCCTTTTGCATTTGATGGATTTGACTCTGGTACAGATTGAGGTAGTTTTCCTTTGTTAACCTTAGTTGAAAGTTTTCTTTTTTTCTTTCCATCATGTTGCCTTTGATCCTGATTGGTATCATTTGTCATGCCATCAAATCCTGCATCATCAAATAAAGGCTCTATACTGTCTCCAACATCATTCAAAGGATCAACTATATTTTAAAAAAAAAAAACACATGTTAGCATTTAAAAAGGAATCAGAACTTGACATGTTAGCATTTAAAATGGAATAAGAAGTTAGAACCTGGAATTTCCCATTCCACTGCCAGCTGGGAGTTCCATTCTAATCTCATTTCTTCTGCATCAACATTTGCATTATCAGCTTCTGCATAAACTTCAACCTCTGTCATTTCCCTTTGCACTTCAATTTCAGGTTGCCCTTGCCCTTGCATCTCAGTTTCAGGTTGCCCTTGCACCTCAGTTTCAGGTTGTGTTGGCACTTCAACTTCAGGTTGTGTTGGCACTTCAACTTCAGCTTGTGTTGGCACTTCAACTTTAGCTTGTTCATCTTCCCTTGCAACTTCAAGTTGTTCCCCTGCTCTTGCCACTTCAGGTTGCACTTCAACACCTCTTCTCTATAAATGTTTCAGTCAACAACAAAGAATTATTTAGACACAGAGATTACAAAATAAAACACAGAAGAACAAAAAAAAATTACCTGAGGACACCTTCGAATGTTATGCCCTCTCTGTTTGCATATTGAACAATGTAGGCTGACATTGCTTCTAGACATATGAATTCCATTTTTTGTCAATTCACCTGCAGATTTTTTCCTCATCTTCCTAGGTCTTCCAATCTTTGTAGTAAAAAGAGGTGGTAATGGAGGCTCCTTATTTGTCTCTGGCCACTCATGAGGCCCTGACATTGGATGGATATCACCCGAGTATGCCTTCAAATAAGTCTCAATTGTATAGCATGGATGCACAAAGTCATGTAGTGGAGCCTTTCCATATTTCAACCACAAAGCACATATAACATGCCTGCATGGTATTCCAGTCAGATCCCACTTCTTGCATGAACATGTCTTTGCTTCAATGTCAACTTGATGTTGGTCATAAGCACCCCTAACTTCAAATAGAACTTCAGTACTTTGGTATCCCCAATACCCTCCAGCTTGTTTCTCAAATACCGACAGTTTCTTAACAATATTTGGACAAATTTTCCCTGTCCATTTCTGTGCCTGCTTCCTACACTCAAACAGCCTAATCATAATCTGTTTTCTGACTATCTCAAGGCAATGAAGAAGTGGGGAGTCCCTTGCATCCAGAATCATAGCATTGAAACATTCACATATATTATTCACTAGGACATCAGATTTAACCTCAGTGGAAAAGTGAGACCTAAACCATTCAGAAGGATGTTTATCACCCAACCAGGCAAAGGCTCCAGCATCTATTACTTTTAATTCCCTCATGGCCTGTGTAAATGTTGTTACAGTTGTGGCCCTAGCTGCTTTCCATAGAGCATCTTTAATAGGCATGCCTCCAAACGAGTCATTTCCATTTTTTGCCCTACTGTTATTGGGGCATTGGCAATTTTAGTCCACTTCATTAATTTTTGCCACATTACGGCCAGTCTTATTTAGTTCTTGTCACTTTTAGTCCACCGTTAAAATTTTTGTCAAATAACCGTCTAAAATAGAGATATTTTGGTCTTTTCATGCTTTGATCATCTCCTTTACCCTTTGTAGTGGTATTCCTTACACATTTTCATCCAATGAAGAGGTCCGGCGAAAGCCATGGCTTTGTAATGTGGCTCACATGGCTTCCGCCGTACCTCTTGATTGGATGAAAATGTGTAACAAAAACCATTGCAAAGGGTCAAGGAGATGACCAAAGCATGAAAATACAAAAAATACCCATGTTTTGGACGACCATTTGACGAAAATTTTAACGGTGGACTAAAAGCGGCAAGGACTAAATAAGACTGGTCGTAATGTGGCAAAAATTAATGAAGTGGACTAAAATTGGCAATGCCGCAATAACAGTAGGACCAAAAATGGAAATGACTCCCTCCAAACCCAGCTACCTTCATGTTTGAATGTAAATGCCTAACACAAAACCTATGCTTAACCATTGGTAGTACTTCTTGAAAAGCTGGAATAAGGCCCTTCTGCTTATCAGACATGAAGGTGTAATACTGTTGAGACACATAATCAATTTGAAGGTCCCTACGCAAAAGATGTAAAAACCAAGACCAAGACTGTGTATTTTCTCCTTCAACTACAGCATATGCAATAGGATATATACCTTCATTAGCATCCATTCCAATGGCAGTAAGCATCATTCCACCGGCTTTATCTTTAATATGACATCCATCAACACCTACAAGTGGCCTGCAATACTTGAACCCCTCTTTACAAGCCTCCCAACATATATACATTCTTAGGAATCTTTTCTTACCTCCTTCATACTGAAGATCTGTTAACTTTACCCTACAAGTGGTCCTTGGGTTGGTTTTTTCCACCTCAGCAACGTAGCTCCAAATTCTATTAAAATTGTCTTCAAGTTCACCCTTGATTTCCTGCTTTGCAATGTTAAGAGCCTTGTATGCTTGCCTTATACTCAAAGAATGATGCTCATCAGTGCACACCTTCTCCCTAAATTCACTCATCTTCCAATTGCTATTTCCAGAAATATGATTTTTCCACCTCTTTGCAACTAATGTTGATGTGATCAACTTGTTATCATTCACCCATGGGCAATTTTCATGCACATCATTAAAAGCAGTCACCCTCCAAAAGGCCTCATCAGTATCCCTCCTACAAGTAACCTGCCACTTACATGCATCTTGGATACATATAGCCACACACCTAATCTTGTCATTTTTCTTAAATTTCAGCTCTTTACCAAACTGGACAGCATATGTCTTCACGGCATCTTTGAATTCACCTTTAGTTAGAAAAGATTTACCAAGCCATAATGGAGAAGGCAAATCTGGAGGGGGGGGGGGGAGGCCTTACAGAGTCTCCCAAGTTGCTGACTTCAATCCCTATGTCATTATTTGCAATAGGACCATCATTAGATAAATTCACCTCCTCATCAAAAGGCCTATGTTTTTCAGTTGATTGTTCACCCTTTTCCACAACACCATCACCTGCATACTCAACATCTTTCTGTGTGTACTTGTCAAAATCTTGGTCATCAACTAACCATTGGTCAATCTCATAATCACTGCCTTCAAACTCCTCTAGCTCATCTCCTATATGCTCAGCAGATTATTCATTTTCCCAATCAGATTCATCTCCACTATCCTCTCCTTCATTAACATGTTCATCTTCCCCTATTACCCCTATGATAACCCATATTTCAAGTACCTTAGGCCTTAAACCATAGTTCACCAAGTTCCAAGTATCCAAGTCTACAACTAGCTCTTCCAACCCATTATCAGTGTTACTAAAACACCTCAAACTATCTTCTTTCTTATATCCCAAATGTTGAACCTTCTCCCTTAAAGTCATGATACCCCATTCATCAGAATCCATGTCATCAAAACACTTTACACTACCTCCCACATACCTAGGTGGGTTACCTATCTCTATCCTGTCACCATGCCTTAATTTAAGGGTGAATGTGTAACTACTTTGACTACCTGGTTTTAAAACAAGTTAATAGGCACATAGTCAATACAGACATACTTTAAAGCTACTTTAACAAAGCCCAATGGATATTATGCAAATAAATAATAACAATTTCATATCCAGATTTAAGCTAGTAGACCCCATGTGCTAAAAATCAACTGCAAAAGTAATGACACAAGGTCCCATTCCAGACAGTTTGTCAAAGCATCTACAACAAGGGGACCACATTCATAGTAAAAGCATAACACTGACATACGAAGCACACTATACTACCATGAAATCTGCTTTTTATAATGCACACTTTACAATAACATAGTTGGATTCCATCAACAACATACACAGTATATACTGGAATCCATTAACAACACACACATACACATTACCCATCGTTGACATTCACTCAACATATATGCGACTGCAACCCATTACTCATGCACAAAACATACAAACTAAACTACACTACAAAAACACTTACTTGATGCAACGTTTGCGCGCTTGCGACCCACAGGTGTTCCCATCATCGACAATCGATCACCAGCGAACTAGAACCAAGGATGAAGATTTTTCTTTTTTCGTATTTAGGGTTAATCGCTAATGGATTTGGGGATTTTTAACAAAGACTCTATTCTACACCGCCAGGTCAATCGTTAGTTTATTTGGTCCTCCAGTCAATGCTTGTGAAATTACTTTGTTGTCCTTCATTTAGACGGACACTTGACAGTGAATTAGACGGAGGACGAAATCGGGTAACTTTTTCATAGTTGAGGACGTAATTTGGTAAGAATTGTAGTCGAGGACCAAATCGGTAGTTTCTCTATAGTCGAGGGACCAAATTGGTTATTAACTCATATTTTAATTATGGAGTTAATTTTATTTTTTGTCCTAAATTTATATGTGTCAGTCCACTTTAAGTCTTTTTTTATCAGAAAATTCACTTTTGGTCCTAGTATTATTGTGGCATGACAATTCTTAGTCATTTATCAACAAAACAGTTTAAATATCGTTAAATACAAGGGCATTTTGGTCTTCAATTATGAGTTTTTTCAAAAAAAAAATAAACATAAAAAAATATAGTTGTTCAACCTACTTTGTATTAAAAAAAATATTGAAATTTATTTGTATTTAATGACATTTCAACGAGCCAAAGACCTTGTGGTCAAGCGGCACCTGGTGTACACTCTCATGTGGAAGGGAGTGGGTTCGAGTCTTAGTGGATGCATCTGTTGACTCTTTGTGCTTCAATAGGTTGAGAAAGTAACCGAGTCAGTAGAGCTAAAAAAAAATGACATTTCAACGATTTTGTTGATGGAGGACTAAAAATGGTCATGCCACAATAATACTAGACCAAATAAGGGTGTTCTAATAAAAAAAAAGTCTAAATACTACATTGTAACCGAGTCAGTAGAGCTAAAAAAAATGACATTTCATCGATTTTGTTGATGGAGGACTAAAAATGGTCATGCCACAATAATACTAGACCAAAAAAATGACATTTCATCGATTTTGTTGATGGAGGACTAAAAATGGTCATGCCACAATAATACTAGACCAAATAAGGGTGTTCTAATAAAAAAAAAGTCTAAAAGTGAATTGTCACATATAAATCATTATGCCACAAAGTATATTGATGACTTATATGTCATAGTAGTTGTAGAGTTAATTTGACTTCTTTTTTTTTTTGGCATCTGAGGGGCCTCATTAGGCCCCGCTATGTAATACGTAATGTCATGGAACCTTCAAAATCGGCTTGGAGAAACTCTCTAAGACTGTTTAGAGGATCTTTAAGAACCACGCCATGCCTCAACTCTCGGCTTGATCCAAGTTAGCCATCCAATCTATCTGCGCATTTGTTCCCTTCTCTCAAAATGTGCCTAGTTATGACACCTGATCCCAACTTATTAATCATCCTTTTGCAATCATCAATCATGATCCCCACATTGTTGCTAGTACAAGAGTCACGAACAACGACTCAGCAACAATCCCAAAATCAAGCTCAATCATAATCCTATTCCAACTCCTCTCCAACAAGTTAGTGTTTTTATTTAATCCTATTTAATTTGTTGTTTTTTAAATCTTAGATGTTAATGATAAAGATGATTAGTTACAATAAAGGATTAGAAAATTTTGTATTGACCTACCATCTCCGACAATAATGGAAGGTTTATTAAAATTATTCTTAGTCTTGCTGTATAGATCATGATATCTACCTTAAAATTAGTGATGAACTTTTTTAATCTTGTTTAATCCGATTAAATAATTGAATCACGAGAAAAAAGTGGCCTCATCTCCATACACCTGTTCTCCTCGTGGCGTCATCTGATAATGCTTGGATTAGATCATTTTATTATTTAGTTTTAAATATTATTTTCAGAAATACCCCCCTGAAACTTTGGCAAACTTCAATTGTATCCCCTATACTTCCAAAAATTGTAGAAATTCCTTATCATATATGGCTAGGAACCTAGGAGTTTATCTCATATGTTTTTACCAGAGTATTAGGTTATTTTATTTTACTTTAATTTGATGATCTTATCTCTTAAGTATTTGATCTCTTGTATTTATTATTTCGCAACTTTGTTATTCAAATTTTGTTAACATTAATAATGAAGAGATATAAATGTAAAATTTTAAATAACGATTATAAATAAAGGGTTTGATTCAATTTTTTTTTTCTCTTCTTAAAATCCAATTTTCCATTCAATTATTTTGGCTTCAACTTTGATTATTGTCTAATTCAACAAAGGGAATGGAGAGATTTTTCATAGGGGGAGGTGAAGTGGAAATTCTTAAACCAATTAATAACATAGTTTTAGTTTGTCTCTACGTGTGTGTATATATATATATAAAGGCTGAGTATTATCGACTCTATTACAAGATAGTATTTGTTCAACATAACATACTTTCTCAATTTATTATAGCCCAAAGAGTCAATATCGTACCACCGGAGTTCGACTGTGACCTTTCTCAATAAGAGTCACAATGGTGCCAAGTGCCAAAGAGCGCAAGGTGCTTGGCAACTGTATGTCTATATAAGTGATCACATAAGTGTCTATTGAATTGTTATAAACAATAATATGTTAACTGCTATTATATTTATATATATATATATATATATATACACACACACACACGCGCGCTAATGATCAAATGCATCCACTCTTTTCCATGAGTTCGTGTGAGAACAGATATGAGCCATTAAATGTCTGCAGATATCAATTTGAAAGCTTATTTAACACTTACTTCGTAATATATATTTTTTAGAGTAATTTGTATGTTGCAAAATTATTCTTGCTTGTTGATTGAATAGAAGGAAATATTACAATGTAATGTGTAAAAACTTCATTTATTAAAAACATAGTGTGGGGAGTGATATTACTCGATATCGCTTGTTTAGCTAAACTCTTTCATTTGTAGAAAAAATTATTGTCTAAACGGGCAACTCAATTTGTATTCAATTAGTAGATTAAATGGCAAAATAATAATTGATTGAGACTTAGCCGTCGCAGTGTAGAGTTACACCCAATATGGTGAACTCTTTATAGACACCGGATACTGGTCCTCCCACCTAAAAAGCTCATGGAATCATCGTGGTTTATCCATTCATAGCCAACATCCTGTCAAGCTAATTAAGGTGTGGGGTACTTGTGCGAGGGAATTCGCCTTTTTTTGACAAGAAAAAACAACTTTGAATTTAATGAATATTAATGAACATTTAATTCAAATTGAATCCTCTTTTTGCTTTTCCTACCATTGCATCCCAACAAAATGAAGTGTACACACAATTTATGTTAACGTTAAAGGAAAGACAAATGAGTTCTTAAGAAAAAATAGATTTAATTTGATGATATCATTTATGGTAGATACTTTTAGTAGTATATTATATGATCTAATGTGATTTATATTAGTTTGTGATAAAATTGATTAATTCATTAGCTAAGAATAACAATTATTAATTTTTAATAAAATTGATCAATTCATTTTTTTTAGCTAAGAATAACAATAAATAAATAGATGATGAAGAAAATTATGTAATTACAAAAGACTAACTAAAAGTCTAATTAATAACCTAAGAGGGACTTTACTACTTAAGAGATTGGCAATCTAATATATGTCGTATACTATACGTTTTTAATTTGCAGTGTGGGGCTCATCAATAATTCCAAACTTCTCTAACATTTATAATTTAGATTTTAACAATGTTTTGATTAATTATTTTTTATAGAAAAAAGTGTCAAATTTATTCCATAAGTTCAATGAAAGATGTATTTATTAGATCACTCAATTGAAAAAAAAAATCAATAAAATCTCTAAACTAGTAAAATATCACAATTACGGATTTGTGGAGTATATTTTAATCTTACATAGATATTCAACATGTTACTATTTATCATGGTTTAAAAAATCACTAGGCGCTCCTCGGATGCCCGGGGCGCTTAGGAGACAATTAATCGGAGCCTAGTAGCCCGTATATTTTTTATTTTTTATTTTTTAAAAATTTGTTTAAAATTTTTTAAGACTAACAATTATAAACTATTTAATACTTTAATAGTTAATACTAAAATATTAAATATTAACCTAAAAAACATTTACAGTTTGAACAATTTAGAGTTATTTTGCTCAAAACGATGTAGTTTTGAGTGAAATAACCCATTTAAAAAAAATAATTAATCAGCCGACTAAGCGGCCTAGGCCTTCAGCACCTAAACGGCCTAGTCGACCGCCTAGAACACCGATTACAGTGATACGCTAGGCAGCCGGTTAGTGCCTAGGCAGAATTTTTGCAATAATGCTATTTATGTGTCTGGTCTCTAACTAGTCTAACATGACATAGGTGGTATTCTAAAGCTTGGGTGAATTTTGAGTGTACAATTCATTGTTTTATTTTTAATTTTTGAATTTTCCTTAAAAAAAAAAAAAACAGTGGTTGTCTTCAGAGTTTAAAGCTAGTGATTCAGTGATTGTTTCCATTGATGAAAAACCATGATTAAAAACTAATTTTGAAATTAAAAAAAAATACAATAGTTGAGTGACCAAAACTAAAATTAGCTATATGGTATACATTCCCACTATTGCCACTAATATTTCGTTAGCTCTACTTTTTTTCTTTTTTCTTTTTTTTTTTTTGAAAGAACCAAACTCAATTAATCAAGTGAGAAATACAATGAGGTGGGACACCAAACCAACTATGAAGATCAGTGTACGAATGTGCAGCCCGGGCTAAAGTGTGAGCACACACATTCACTGATCTATTGATATAGCTAATGCCAAAAGCCTGAAAAAAGAAAGAAGTGATCGAAAGACTATCTCTAATCACAGTAGTACTAGCATATGATAAATCTTGAGAAGAATCATTGAAGCTAAGACAAACTTGCTGGCAGTCGGATAGGATGCATATTTTCTGCCACTGTTTACTTTTTAGCCAAGAAAGAGCCTCCTTGATGGAAAGAGCTTCGGCTAAACGGGCTTCATTGACCGGTCTCAAAGGGCCAGAGATAGCAGCGAGGAACAAACCAGTATGAGTGCGAATTACTGCGCCAAAAGAAGCAGAATTTTCTATGATCGATGCATCAACTTCAAAATAGACCCACTTGCATCAATGCCCTGAGTTCTTTGAACAGCCTGGAAGGGAATGGAAGAAGTATTTGCCTTCTGAAGACCACCAGCAATGCCAATCCTTGATGCAATTACTCGTTAGGTCTACTTATATTAGATTTTTTGTATCAAATCTAATTTAATATAATGTGGATTATCTTATACTTCATAATAATAAATTCATCAACTTACAAAGCTGTCAATGTATAGAAAACACTACTCCTATCAAATTGTGTGTTTTAATTAATTTTTCTTTTTACAATTATTTATATTTATTAATTGCTTTTGTTCAATCTCATTATAAATTATTTCGATAAAAGTCATATTAAATGACAGGAAATTTGTTGCAAAATAATATATACTCCGTATATAATATGAGTTACATTAAATATTATAAAATTTGATATATATATATATATATATATATATATATATATATATATATATATATATATATATATATATATATATATATATATATATATATATATATATATATATATATATATATATATATATATATATATATATATATATATATATATATATATATATATATATATATATATATATATATATATATATATATATATATATATATATATATATATATATATATATATATATATATATATATATATATATATATATATATATATATATATATATATATATATATATATATATATGGCCAAGTTTCAGTGCGGCCTCACCATTAGGTATGCAAAAATGCACAACAATGAAATGCACTAATGCACCACAAAACGGACCACACACAAAAAAATGCATTATACGTCACCACACCTAATTGTACGTTTCTGACTACTGTGTTGTGCGTTTATGCGTACCTAATGGTGCGTTTTGTGGTGACATTTACCTAATTGTGCGTTTGTGGTGCATTAATGCATTTCTTTGTTTTGCGTTTCCTAAAACTATTGGTGCGTTTTTGCATACTTAATGCGGCCGCACGTTAAAGCCTAGCCAAATTTGAGTTGACGCGCGTGTGTGTGTATATATATATATATATATATATATATATATATATATATATAGAGTGTAGATATGAAATACTTTCTCGGAATTTTATTTCTTCAAAGTTATGATCAATGTAATATTATTACTTTATGATATTTTCAATTATTACTTAGATTGTAGTAATTAAACAATGAATAATGTTTTTTTTTATAATGTTCACATCCTTATGTGGCAATAAATTTATTTTGTATTCACTGATTGTTGTGAATTAACTAATCACATCAAACATTTAAAAAATTACTTAGTAATCAAATATAAAAACAACTAAACAAATATTATGAATTACTTAAGAACTTTGTGAAACTAAGATAGAGTGCATGTTGTCAAAAAATGATAGAGTGCATAGTTATTCTTTAACAATCAGACATATATCAAAAGATAAAAGTTAAAATGATACTTTTTTATTTTACCAAAATCTTTCACAATTTGACGTAACAATATATGATTCATATTTGATTAATAAATAATTTTTTTAATAAGGAGTCTTTATATAGTTGTTATACCATGGACTAAAGTCAACCTTGCAAGGTTGACTCTGGTACTAAACTGTGTATTTTTAGACTTTTTGTACTGGAATTGTGAACTTCTAGAATATAAATTGTGTTTCTAAGTCAAAACACATAACAACGGTAGAAAGGAATTTGTGAATACAATACAGGGTCATCAAATCGACTTAATTTGTAGTCTTTTATTATTATGTCGGTCCACCTTGCAAGGTGGACTCGGGTCCGATCCGCAGAATAATTTGCAATCTTTACGGTACTCAATAATTAAAAAGACTTTTATTATTATGTCGGGTCCACCTTGCAAGGTGGACTCGGGTCCACAGAATAATTTGTGGTCCTTACAGTACCCAATAACTAAAAAGACTTTTATTACTATGTCGGGTTCACATAATAATTTGTGGTCTTTACAGTACCCAATAATTTATAAAAATAAAAAACTTTTATTACTATGTAGGTTGACTAACAAATTTTAACCCCCTCAATTTATCCTATATCAAATGCTCTTTAAAGATGAAAAGGACTAAGGAATGCCAATGCTCATTAAGAATGCATAAGTCCGTACCATATATCAAATGCTCCGTAATATAAAAGTTGGCACTTGGCAGGCGTTTGGTTTGCATCTTTTAAGATAAAAACTAGGAATCATTCTCATTTCAGTACTAATTTATTCATTTTCAATATTTCAAAATTTGAATTAAAAAAATCTTTTACTACTTTCGTTCTTTACTATATTTAAAGTCATTTTTCATTATTTATCCTAAAAACAATTTTTTTTTCTTTTGAAATTTTTTAAAAATCATTTTCGATTAAAAACTATGTTTCAAGCGGTCTTTATTTAAAAATAATAATAATCTAAAACCACATAGTAAGGTTTTCAAAAAAAAAAACACATATAGTAAGAAAGAAGAAGAAAGCTTCAAGCAAGGAAGAAAAGGACAACATGCAGCTCTCCCGTTTCCTTGGTTAACTTAGCATTAATTTGAAAGGTAGAGCAGATGAATTTCGATTCAATAAGTTTTGAAATTTTAATTAATTATTTTAAACTTTGATTAACCGAATGGACCAACCTAAGAAAATAATTAGATCAACAAAACCTAAAAGACAGAGCCAATACGAGACTGTGAATGAGTTTTGATAGGATTAACTTTGTTATTCATAACATACTAAGGATTGGATTTGTCTTGTATTGAGCCTACTAGTTACAATGTGACTAGGACTCCCAATATGAGGGCAAATTGGTCTACGCAGTGTTACGTGGACCATAACAAAAAGTACATTTTTAATATATTATTAAAAGTGGAAAAAATACTTGATTTACTCCCAAAACCTTACTCCCAATTTTTATTTCTACTTGTGTTCAAATTTGATTGGAGGAAGAAAAAAAATTAATGGATAAATATCATGGTTCCCTACTAAATTGAGCAATCAAAGCATATGGAGTATAAAATGGGAGTACAAATCGGGAGTACATGTATAATTACTCCTAAAAGTGCATTATTTATGCACTAAATGTACATTATTCAAAATAACGTACGCTTAATACTCAAATAATATACTTTTCCTGGATACAATGTACATTTTTAATATATTAAAAGTACAATATTTGTGTACTGAATGTACATTATTTGATTGTACGATCCATACAATAATGATTGCAATATGAGACCGTCTAAAATTTCTATTCTTTGTAGGGCTCCTAGCCCAAATTATGTATAAATAGACGCCCTTCTTACATGAGGAATGAGATAAGCAATATTCAGCAATACGACACTTATATATTTTTTATATTCTCGTATAGTCGTTATTTTAATGATTGTGTTGGCCAACCGTTGATTGTCCAAAAGTCACAAAACGAATATATATATATATATATATATATATATATATATATATATATATATATAAATTCAATCTTGCGAAAATTTTACATTTAAATCCGACTTACTCGGAAGTCAAAACAAATGAAAATGAATATTCACTAAACCGATGTAATTAAATTGACATTTCTAAATATTTTTTGGTGGCTTGAAAACTCTACCATCATTATTTGAAGATATACATTGAATAAATTCCAAGTCATTTATAACTGAATAGCTCAAATCAAGAATGACTATAATTCACTCTAGTTAAGAATTAAACTTGTAACCTTATAATTACTAAGTAATAGTGTGGTGAATTTGAGTGAGCTGCTAACATTTCTACTTTGTTATGAACCAAATGCTACCTTGTCTCAGATTTGGTCCAGTAGGGTTGAATTGTCAATGCAGTTTTAATACAATTATTTTGATATTTATGAAAGGCAATTGAGTAATTAATGTCAGTGGGCATGCCCAATATAGTAAACTACAATCAATCAAAAAAACAAAATTTATGATTTTCTGAAAGTGCATTAAGAAAGGCAGCCCGTGATATCTGCCTCGCCGGACTTCCCATTGGCGACTACCACTTTTCCACTCCCCCACCGCTCCTCCTTCTCCTCCGCTTCCTTCCCTTCTCCATTAAAAGGGAAAAGTATTGCTTTCTGTATCTTTTGACTGAAGAATATTTTTCACTGGTTTTCATCGCTCTCCTGTTTTGCCTTTGATTCATAATTTCACCACTCCGTATAAACGCCTAATAAATTTCTTTTTACTTTAAAAAGACAAAGAAGAAAGTACTGGAGTGTTGACTGTTGTGGTACTCGAGTTTCTTGAGTAAAAAGCCTGTTTTTGTTTCTTTTTTTTTAACCTTGATTCTGAAAATTTTGTTATCTATAGAATTTCCGGTTTCTAAAAAAATTCTGAATTTTTTGATGTGATTTGAGGCTTTGAGCATAGCTTTTCTGCCATTTTTTGGGACCTGGATGTAATAAGAATCGGCATTGGGAAAAGAAAGAGAAAGGGAAAAGGAAAGAAGAAGTTTTGATGGATCAGACTCGGTGTCAGCAGCAACAGATGACTTCTTGTTTAACGCGGTTTCGATCCGCGCCAAGTTCATATTTCGACACCATTTTGAACGCCGCTCCTACGCCGCCTCCGGCCAAAACCGGCGGCGGCGGTTATGCGAGGGATGATATGCTAAGCGGCGGCGGTTCAGGCCCCAACATACAGCAAGCTTTTGCGCGATTAATAGCCACTATGGGGGGTGCTCGGGACGCGAGTTCTTGTAGCTCCGGTGGCGCGTCGGATGCGAAACCGCCGCTTGTGCCGCCGCCGCCGAAGCAAGAACCCGAAGCTCGACGGCAAGAGATGAAGTATTCAAGTGAGTCTCAGGGTTTTTGTGCAGGGGATAATTCGTATGGATTGATGAGCCCGGTGAATCCGGGTTGTTTTGCCCCTGTAAAGATGAACACTGGTGTTTCCAGCTCAAATCTCACTCGTTATAACACCTCCCCTGCTGGTTTCTTTGATCAATTCAATATAAAAAATGGTATGTATTTATGTATGTTTCTCCTTATTCTTTTCTACCTGCATCATCTTCTTAATTAGCTCCTTCCAGACTCTAAATATTTCCTTTTTCCCATTAACTGCAATTATACAGTTGATAGGGTGGTTATTTTTGAGTCACATAAGTAAACCCAGCCCCAGTCAGCTAAATCTCGCCTTATTACCCTAGCTGGCAAATTCGACTCAAACTAAGAAAGCTAATAGGATACTCTCGAGAGTCAAATTTGTAATTTTACGATTACAAGTCAACAGCTTTACCAACTTGACTGGTTGGATTACCCGTAGGTGGTTATTTTTTGTAATTTTGTGGTTATAAGGCAACAAACTGATCAATTTGGTTGGGTTACCCGTGGGGTGGTTATTTTGCATGATATTTCAGCAGGAGAAGTATACAAGTTGAGATTTAACTTGATAGTTTTTTTCCCACAAGAACACTAATTTGGTTAAAGTTTGACTAATTAGCCAAGCTTAGTTCATCCAACTTGAATTGTAGGATAACACTCATCTTGCTCAGGATTGTCAAAAAGTAATAGTTTGAGAAGATAATGTCACACTCTGAGGTTTATGGTTATGGCAGTACTGCTATTAGCAATGTGTTTGAAAGGGTGGGAAGGAAAAGCTAAAATAGATTATTATTATTATTATAATCTTGTCAAGAATAAGGAGATAGATCATCGTTTAGGCTAAGGATTTTGCCAGTAGTTACTTTGAGCTGTTGCTAAACATGTCTCAGCAATTAACTAACAGAATATAGCGCGATGATCAGGTAGTAATGCTAATGCTGCAGAAGCATCATTTGCATCTCCAAACGCGTTTAAGAATCGCCGCGTGGGTGTGGATTTGTCACCCAGACATCCCCCTTCCTCCTCTTCGCGGCAAATGGCTTCTATATCTGAAACGGCGGTGAAGGAAGAAGCCTGTTCGGGGGATGGCATCGGCTTCAATGAAGATGAGACGATGGATGAAAGTTACTTGTCAAGTTTCCCTATACCTTCTTGGGATGATTCAGATCTCTTGTCTGATGACTTCCTAAAAGTAACAGATGAAAAGCCAAGTTTGAATGCCAAAGCACCAGATTTTAAGGTATATCAGAGTTTTATAGCTTTAATCTGTGGTTTATGGATCATATAATAACATATTATGCAACTTTAATTTGCTATATCAGAACACAGAAGGTCGAATTCGCCCTCCTGCCCGTTTATCTCATCACCGCAGTTTACCCAAAAGCTCTGCAGAGTTATCATCCATTTTGCAGGATTCTGTGCCTTGCAGGGTCCGGGCAAAGAGAGGTTGCGCTACTCACCCACGCAGCATTGCCGAGAGGGTAAGGCTATTGCTATTGCGTTTACTTCAACTTTCCAGTTCGAGTAAACGTATTCTGTTAGCCCAACTAACTCTATTACATTGTAGTATCTGTTTATACATACTTTCTCAACCTATTAGAGCACAAAGAGTCAGTATCGCCTCCACTGAGACTCGAACTCATGACCTCCCATATGGGAGAGCCACTACCCTGCCTGCCATCTGAGCACAAGTGCTTGGCAGCCCTATTCCATGTTAGGACTAGAAAGAAAAGAGCATGATCTGATCTGCTTAGTGTGTGGATTAACTAAACCGCGTTTTCTTACATGTCCAACTCAATCTACTTTAGGTTAGAAGAACTCGAATAAGCGACAGAATGAGGAAGCTGCAAGAGCTTGTCCCGAACATGGACAAGGTAAAATCTATGGCGTAACCTATATTTTATCAACGCGATATATCATGTATGGAAGGTTAAGTTACGCGTCGTGTTTAATGTTTGACAGCAAACAAACACAGCAGATATGTTGGACCTAGCAGTAGATTACATCAAAGATCTAGAGCAGAAAGTGAAGGTTTATCCCATAAGTCATTGTGTCACATTTTATTCAATTCCCATCATATATGCATCTTCTTAGGCTAACACACTTTTTGATCTTTACAGAGGTTAGCTGATAATCGTGCCAAGTGTAGATGCTCAAACAAGTAGTAGGGCAGGGTTGTACCGATGAATGTAACGTGGAAAGTTGATGAACATTGTGGGATTCCTCATGGTGGCACTAAAAATCAGATCAAAAGAAGAAAATGGGATGCCTGTGCCACAAAAACAATTTCATTTGATGTAACATATGAAGCCCTGTTGAACATAAAAGCATTAATGTTTCTGTTGGCTGTACCCCTGCTTTTGTCCATAAATAATGAAAAGAATTTGGTAGGCTCTAGTGTCCTTTACACACTATTTTTTATTAAAACGTTGTTTGCTGCTTTTATTGCCCCATACCGACGCGCTAAGTTTGTTGTCTTTTTTTAGGCCAGCTGTGTCCTCTACACATTCTTCAGCCCGTTGTCCCACTTATTAGGGATGTGAGTGGTGCTTACAATTTAATGAGGGGATTAATCACTGTGTCTGACGGTAAAAACTTAGGTACACCGAAAAAAGAATTGTAATACTATGATATGTAGGAAGAAAAGTTGAATTGTGAGGACCAAATTACACTTTTATAATAATCCTACATCATTCTTCAAGAATCGCAAATTAAGGGGACATTTTAGATTTTATATTACTTATTCCATTTCAATACTCTCTGATGGATATATTATAAATGGACTCGGTACGGATCAACCTAGAGGAAATCGGATCCGGGGCTTCGGAGTCGAGTCGGGCCGACTCAGATATGGCCAAGCCCAGCGCTCGGCCACCCATGACGAGCCCCGCGATTGGCCGGGTGCTTGGTCTTTAGTCGGTGCGATATGTGCGGTGCGGGGTGCGGTCCATTGCGGGTGTAACCTCCTGCCCTTTTCTTGTGGGGTAGTTGGGAGTTGATTAGTATAAAAACATTTCTCTCTGTCTTTTTAGAACATCATTCCATCATCTTGTAATAGCTTGACACAATTCTTTTAATACAAATTTCGTCTCCGTAATTAGTAATTCCTTATCTTCCCATTACATTACCTTTGTCTTTACCACTTACTATTTATCATTTAATTATTGAATTATTTAAGTTGGACCACCTGAGTGAATTTAATCTATCACTCTTATAAACTAAACATTAAAATAAGAATTCATAAAATAATTGAATTTGAATTCTCACTATATTAACTTTTCATAAAATTACAATACTTTTTCCTCAAATTTATACCTCGCAACCAACTCATAACTGATCAGTGGCTTTGGCCATTTCACTACTGATGAAATGATTGAATGCTATATTTGGTAACGAACTTTTTTGTACACGTCTAAGATAAATATCATGGAATTTTTTCTAAGTATAGAGTTTAATGATTGTGCTTAGGTTAGTGGGCAATAAGTGGGTGGCCACAAACCTCAAACTTTTTCTTATCCTTTACTGCCTTTTTGGATATGATGGTGGTTGCCCCGTATCCACGTTTCTCGGAGCATTTCATCACCTCGGATCACACTTTGACACAAACGCAAAAGCCCGGTAATTTAGTGCACTGTACGTACACGTGTAGGGATTAACGTCACCCCATTTTGATTGAATCTTGATTAATAATAATTTAAAATTTCAAAAACTTTATAATTGATTGATTGATAAATCATAACGGATAAGTATTAAGGGATACCAATCACTTAAATGTAATATATAAGTCTTAATATTAATAAATGCCTAATTAAGTATGTCGTTGCCAAGGATCTTGTAGTCCAGTGGCATCAAACCCTTCTTTTTATACGAGAGGTGGTGGGTTCGAGCCTCAGTAGAGTCAACTCTTCTTGTGAGCCCGCTAGCATATTGTTAGAAATTAAATGTTATTTACCGTCTAAGTTGAGATACTATCCTAAGTGTTTTTTTAAAAGATTAGTTGATCATTAATAACCTATCAAAATGATTGGCTTTTTAAAACTATATAATCAAAATCAAACCAAAAATTAAAAATTCCTAACAATTTTGTTATCTCGTTTTTTGCACATCCCTATACACATTCTCACTTTGTGAACAAGCAATTGAACAAAGTAACTAGCCAGGTTCGAGCATGCATGGTTGCGGCGGTGGGAGCAACCATGAATTATCGGTGAATCACTGTGAAAACGGTGGGTCTGGCTAGACGGTGGTGCGGGGTGGAGGTGAGAATATATATATATATATGGCATGGCTCATGTCATTTGTGGAGATTGAGGTGGGGTTTGCAATTTTATTTAAAGTTGAGTTTATTTATTTATTTAAATTTCCAATTTTTAATTTAAAAAAAAAACAATTCAGTGTAAGGAGATGCGTATCTTTCAAATCTTGTTTAATTAGCTAATTTAATATTCCCATTCAAATTATGGGAAAAAAAAACTGAAATACTTGGCGGATAAATAAATTTTCAAAAATAATTGTTGAAGCATGATATTCTTTCACCCTCGCTAATAATTACAAAGTCATATAGATCTAGACGATATGATGAGTAAAAGATTTAAAGAAATAAGGTGTGTATGTAAAATAAAATGTAGATCAAGTGATTAAATGTATTTTTATAATAAGTATTTGAAAGAAAGGCTTTGAAATGCTAAAGATGGTGGTAAGATTATGCTCAATTGCATATGTATTCAGCTTTTATATAAACTATTATACATATTACTCTGTACCCTTCTAATTGCGGCTTGACTATCACAATGCACACATATTAGAGGTATAGGTTTATCCCAACAATGAATATCCTCAACAAAATGGTGTAGCCATTAAGCCTCTTTGCAACATTTGTCTAAGGCTATTAGCTCAGGTTCTATCGTAGATCTGACTATCACGGTTTGTTTCAAGGATTTCTAAGAAATGACTGCACCGGCTAACGTAAACACATAGTCACTCGGGGACTTAGAGTCTTTTATATCTTATATCCATTTAGTGTCACTATACCCTTCAAGTACAATAGGATATCTCGTATAGTGCAGTCCTCAGTCACGAGTATACCTCAAATATCTCATAACTCTCACTATTGCCTTCCAGTGCGCGTCACTGGGTTACTCGTATATAAACTGAGTTTGCTAACCGCAAAGGCAATATCCGACCTAGTACAACTCATTAGATACATTAGACTTCCAATAATCTTAGTCTATTCTACTTGAGAAATACACTCTGTGATTTTGGACAAATGAACGTTAGTATTTAACGATGTCCTAGCCACTTAATAAGCATCCTTGTTAAACTCTGCAAGGATTTTATCAATATAATGAGATAGACTTAGCACGAAACCATTCGGTCTTCACACAATTTTAATTCGGAGGATTAAATCCACCAAACCCATATCGTTCATGTCAAATCTCGAATTTAACATGTTCGTGGTAGATTTTATCATTCGATCGTTACTACCAAAATGAGTATATTATCCACGTATAAACAAAGGATGACATAACCGTCTATCGTTTCCTTAACGTAGACACACTTGTCACTTTTTTTAATTTACTTTAAACCCACTGGTTAACATCGCATGGTCAAACTTCTCGTGCCATTTCTTAGGCGTTTGTTTTAAACCATATAACGATTTAACAGATTTACATACTTTCTTCTCTTGGCCTGGAACCACAAAATCCTCAAGTTATTCCATTATATTTCTTCATCTAGCTTGCCATTCAAGAATGATGTTTTCACATCCATTTAATGAACTTCTAAGTTCCGCAGCGCAGCTATGGCAAGTATCATCCTAAATCCTAATGGAGGTTATTCTCATCACGGGAGGATACGTATAGAAGTAATCAAGGCCCTCGTGTTTCCTGTAACCTTTAATTACAAGCCTAGCATTATACTTCTCAAAGGAACCATTACGTTTCATCCTCTGTCTAAAGACACATTTGGATCCCAAGGGCTTACTACCTAGAGGAAGATCAACTAGTTCCCAAGTGTGATTTTGTAAGATAGAATCCACTTCACTTTTAATAGCCTCTTTCCACATTAGTCCTTCCATAAAAGTTATAGCTTCTACATACGTTTGAGACTCGTTTTCTAACAAACATGTTAGAAAATCCAATTCATTTTCTAGTAAACAAGTTAGAATATGCACATCACACTCTAACATGTACGTCGAAAAATCTAGACCAAATGATTTTTCAATCCTAGATTACTTGCTACGTCTAGCTTCAAGCTCAGGTTCTATTTTAGACCCTCCACTTTCATTAACCACAACCTCATCGAATGTCCGTTACAACGTATTAGGTCCCTCACTAGACCTACACGGAAATACATCTTCAAAGAATGATGCATTCATAGATTTAATTATTGTGTTCTTATGTACGTCCAAATTATGGGACTCATGTACTAAGAATTGATAAACACTAGTGTTATGTGCATAGCCAATAAAGATACAGTCCAGCATTTTAAGACATATCTTTATTTTCTTAGGTGTTGGTACTAATACTTTGGCAAGACACCCCCACACTTTCAGGTACTAGTAGGAAGGTTTCCTACCATTCCATAGCTCGTAAGGAGTCTTATCGAGATTCTTGCGGGAAACCTTATTTAAAAGGTAATTGCTTGTGAAAACAACCTCACCCCACATACTTTGAGATAGGCCCGAACATATCAACATCGCATGTATCATCTCTTTCGATGTGTGATTTTTTTTTTCGGCAACATCATTCGATTGAGGCGTGTAAAGTATCGTACGCTCGTGTATAATACCTACACTAGCACAGAAGTCACCAATAAGTGCGTCATACTCACCACCTCTAGTGCTTCTAACCTTTTTAATCCTTCGATTAAATCGATTTTACACTTCATTCTTATAAATAATGAATTTATCGACGGCTTTGTCTTTGCTCTTAAGCAAATACTGATTGAGTATAGTTGTGAGTGTAAAAGAGGGTGTAAAATGCCGTTCCGCTGAGGATTGAGGTTATAGCACGTAATTGTGTGAATTAAGGGAACTAGGCACTAGAGTACGTGAATTAACTAGAATCCAAGTAACTAATAATTGAATGAGAAAATTAAAAGAAATAAATTAGCTAATGAATTAACTGAATGATAGAGGAATGGATCAGATTAGGGGAATTGTAATCTTGATGTTCTAACAAACTCAGAATTAGGGAAAGAAGGATTAACCTAGGGGTTTATGGGCAATGCACACAAGAATTCAATTCAGCTACTTTCATAATCAATAAACAGAATTAGGCTAAGATTGCACCACTTTCGTGATGCATCAATCATAGTCTTAAGCACCTAAGCATTGTAAGCCCCCAAATTATCCATATTCTCATAGTAGGAAAAATTAGGTTGAAATTGTTAAGGCTCGAGGTCTTCATCCAACTTTCGTTGTAATGAATCTCTCTCCTAAACTAGCAATTAATTGTGGTCATCAATCAATAACAAGTAGAAAGTAATCCCCAAATCAACATAAACCCTAGGTAAATTATTCAATCCCTTTATGCAATATATTTCCTCAATTCCATTCACACCCTTCAACAACCTCACAATTCCCATTATGCCTTCCTTTGATTAAAAGCATATCAATCTTCCGATTTTCCTCCTTCGAGACCGACACTCGAGGAGTTTTCCTCGTTTTACCACTACCCCCACATTCATTGCACCTCACCTAAAACTGCACACTTCACTTCTAAAAAGCAAAGTTGCATTTCAAATTCAACTATGGCATCTGAATTTATTATAATAGCTTCTGCATGCAAAGAAGTTGAGTGGCTAAGGAATTTAATTATGGAAATTTCGGTTTGGCCAAAACCGATGTCACCAGTTTTGGTACACTGTGACAGCGCTACTACATTGGCCAAAGCATATAACAACATTTATAATGGCAAGTCAAGACACATAGGCATGCGACATAGCTATGTGCGGGAGCTCCTAAGTAATGGTGTTGTAGCATTTGACTATGTACGATCTCGGTTCAGTTTAGCGGATCCATTTACTAATGCATTGGCAAGGGACATGGTTTTAAAGACATCGGAAGGGATAGGTTTGAAACCCGAGTCTAGTCAAGGGATGAAGGAAAGCTCAACTCACGCCTAAGTTATTACGTTAGGTCTTGAGTTCAATGTTGATGAGTACTTCATTAATTGGATGTAAGTACTAAAATAAAAGGTATCCCTAAAGTCAGTACCTGGTCTGCATTGTTGTAAGGATGATATTTACTCTTAATTAATCTTTTGAAAAAATACTTCGTGCAGGACATGATATAAAAGATTAGTCTATGTGAGCATGAGGTGTGGCCACTTCAACAAGCTTTGGGTTTGGCTTGGATATGCTCATGAAAGGATACGGACACAGGGTCTTTACTAGTGTCAAGTTTTTGAGTTGTTGTGACAGTAAAACTTGTGTGTATTTTACCTAAATTTCTTCAAAGAGACTGTGTGATTCAAGGTTCGTCCATCACTGTAATCCGAATTGATGTATCGCATATTATACTACGTGAAAGTTCAATCTTTAAGACACTTTCATTTATGCATGAGTTTTAGATTTATCTTGGTATAGTCTTAATTTTTACTATGTAAATGGAGGAGGAATGTTGGACATTTATATAGTAATAGAGATTAATATTTCAGATGGACTACCATGAAAGCTTAAATAATATTTGGAGTTGTAGAGTTATAAATATTATTTAAGTTTGGTAGAAAGTGAATTGAGAAATATAAATTGTGGCCGAATTCTTAACAACAATTTGTGGCCGAATACTTGCTTCCATGGCCGAATCCTTAAATGGCTAATTGTTGGTCATTTTTAGCCGAATGATTAATTTGGCCGAATTGAATTTCAGGACCGAATTGTGAATATGGCCGAGTACACGAATGGCCGAATTCATGAAATTGAATTTCAGGGCCGAATTGTGATGTACGACGTTGTGGGCTGCATTACTATATATATATATATATATATATATATATATATATATATATATATATATATATATTATTTCGTGTGCAGTTTATGAACCTATGAAGGTACATCACTTATGAAAAATGTATATGTTATACATGGTTCATGTAATTATATTTTCTAGGATTAATATATCTTAAAAGGTATATCTTGTGAAAGTTGGAGTTTCAAACTATCATAAACTTCTATGTAACCTCTCCTCAGGGACGTATCCAGGAATTTGTTCCAGCGGAGGCGAAATATTAAAATAAAATAGATAGTTAAAAAAAAGGAAGAAATACTTAAAGAAATATAATCATAAATATTGTTGGATAAATGAGATAAATAAAACACATCAAAACTTTATAAAATTATTTATAAAAAAAATATGAAACATAATTAATTTGATAAATTAATTCAAATAGAAAATAAATTATAAATTACATATCTCATATATATATAATAGATTAATATACACAAGATGTTAGGTTGACTAGTTGGTAGATGTATACTTGTACTAAGAAAGGTTAGGAGGTTCAATTCCCTTATTGCTTTAAAAAAGTTTTATGAATTTATATATATATAATAGATTAATATACACAAGATGTTAGGCTGACTAGTTGGTAGATGTATACTTGTGCTAAGAAAGGTTAGGGGGTTCAATTCCGTTATTGCTTTAAAAAAGTTTTATGAATATATATATATATATATATATATATATATATATATATATATATATATATATATATAT
>NC_044929.1:13906982-13981992 GCF_003576645.1 Ipomoea triloba | reverse complement strand
ATATATATATATATATATATATATATATATATATATATATATATATATATATATATATATATCATAAAAAAGTCATCTTGTGTATATTAATCTATTATATAGATCATAAAAAAGTCACTAAATAAGTAGATTAAAGAAACAACTTGTGCTTTCCATTGGATTTGAACACATGACCTTTGCTAAGTTTAAATGCGACTAAACCATCTTGTTTAGCTAGCTCTTTGTTTATTACATCTGTTTTTATATATTTATATCTAAAACATGTATATACATACATATATACATACAAGGCTATATATGGGGTGGGGTGGGGTGAGTGGAGGCAGGTGCCCCCACTGCCCTAGGGTGGTTCCGTCTCTGCCTCTCCTAACTGTTAGATTTTCATTTATAAATAGTTGGAGAGACATCCGAAAGATAGACATGTAATAAAATTGCAGTATACTTTGATATTTCACAGTTAATCAACTCTCCAGGAAGTTCTTATTTAAAGCAACTTAATAACTTTGTTTCATCTTCTTCTATCCCATATTTCATAGTTCATCAATTCTCCAGAAATTTCACTATTTTGTTAATAGTTTTGTACATGTTGTTTTGCTTTTTCTACAGAGAGATAGAGCCCTTTTCCTTTTTCTTCTCGTTTCTTCCCTCTTTTATAGCATAGGAATAGGAATTGTAGATGGTGAGTAAGGGGGCATTCATGGATAATTAATAGGGCAATAAAGGGATTTTATGGGTAATTCGCGAAATTTATTGGTAATTAATGGGTAATAAAGGGGTAATTTAATTGGAGGGTTATGAAGGGGTGTTAGGTATCTATCAATTACAAAACTCATTAACCTTTTAATCCTCTACTTTTGACCAATGGAATCAAAACTAAGGGAGAAAAAAAATGAAAAAATAAAAATAAAAATGTCATTGTCTATGCATTAAATATATATAAAATTTTAATATATATATATATATATATATATATATATATATATATACACTTGTATATTATATATTTTTATTTTAATTAATTAATTATTTATTTATTTTTATTCCAATTCTTATTTATTATCAAATAAAGTGACTCATTGTACTTAAACGCATTACCATTACCAAGTATTTGATTCTTATTACTATTCTAATTTCAATGTTTGAACCAAACACACCGTGATGAGTTGCATTAAAAGCGCACAAGACTTTCACAAATGCTTGAATTGAAGCAAGACTTTAAGGGCGCAAAAGACTTTAAATTCCAACTCTTTAAATACATTATGTACTTCCCCTTTTACATTTAACTTAGCTTTGTAGTTGGGTTGTTCACATTCTTACTTTGCTAGCATCCTAATTGTTGTAGCTTTGTCCAACCATTAACCTTTTTTGCATTAAACTCTCATTATTTCTGCCTTAATATCTCCCTTTTGCCAGGATTGCCTTTCTCTACACATCCTAATGAATTTGATGTTACATGATTTAATTGCGCTAGGTTAGGCTCGCGCTAGTCTATCATGGCCTCAAGTTTCTCAATGGACTTTAAGCTTGAGCTAGTCTATCAATTTCTCTACACATCCCAATGACTTGTATAATTATCAGTGTTGCAAAAATCATGCTTACACGTCGATTGCGCTAGGCGCGCTGACGGACTGCATAGCGTATCACCATAATTGATTATTATCTAAGCGGCTGACCGGGCACCGCATAGGCCGCCTAAGCACTAACCGCTTAGGCCGACTAGGGCGCCATCAAACATTTTCAGCACAAAGAATCTAAACCTCAGCCACCGGAGTTCGAACCTATAACCAATTAACACCCATTTAAAATGGTAATTGTGATGGCATCACACTACATGAGAGTTGACCACTTTTTTTTAGTTCAAACACAGCTAACTTTTTATTTTTTCTCAATTTACCCTCTATTACTTTTAACCCCCTTTTTTGTCACACTCAATTCATCTCTTTTTACAAGTGTAAAATTGAAAAATGTATCACATCTTATTTATTCTGTTCTTTAAATTTGTAGCAAACACATAATTTATCTATCCGGCTTGAAATCGAAGAGTAACAAAATAACAAAAGCCAAGCAATATAATCTCTCCCATTATAGAATGGGCTTTGACTTTTGAGTGGGGACTCATTCCATTAGACATTAGTGTTAATAATCAGAAAACCTTCTAAAATAGGGATCGGAGCTGAGGAGAAAACACATCCTAGTTTAGGGGGGTTAAGACAACATTATATTAGAATTTTTGAGATGAGATTGTTGATGGAGACGTGGAAGGTAACGTCGTCTCTGATCTGCAAAGAATTTACTGAGATGATGAAGGAGGCCCCTCCTTAAACCAAACAACACAATGCACTTGTCGCACATCTACACACCGATGAGGACATAAGGGCCCCATTGTGAAAGGGAAACATGAGATAAAAGAGGTGAGGTTGAGGTTCTGTCTTTGTCCAAGATTTATTATCATTGATATGATGATTGGTTTTTTCTAGGATGGAGTTTGCTTCAATTCTTTGGGCTAGCTGCTTGCATTTCATCAATTAGTAGACCCATTTTTGTGTAGCCATGAGATTGATTAAGTTTGGTGTGGGTCAACTTAACTTCTCTTGTAATTGGGCTCATATGTTTTTTTTTTTATTTTAATACAACTAACTCTATTACATTGTGCTCATATGTTGATTTCACGAATGACTACTTTAAAAAAAATAATTAATTATTTTGTGCTATACAGAATTTTGACAAATCATTATATCATGAACTAGAATCTATTTTGTACTAAAATTTTAATATACTGCAAGTTTACTTTTAGTGTATTGCAAGGTCATTTTTACTTACAATATACTAAAAATGAACATGTACCAAAATATAATGAGCATATTAAAAATAAACACGTACGAGTAGTATACTAAAAATGAAACTATAATATATTAGAAAAGAATGTGTATTATATTAGGGTTGATCTTACCGGATGGAGCCTAGGGTCCACAATGTACACTAGAAAAATATCAAATTTATGAACGAAAAATTTTGTAAGTAAATTACTAAAATCTTTAGGTATTTAAGTTGTAACGATATAATTAATTTATTGTAAAATCTGTTAATAATTTGTTATTTTCTTACGGTGATAATTTGTTAAATTTTGACCTCTCTTAAGTTACTTTTATAAATTCATTAAAAGCTCACTTTCTCTCCCATCTCTCTCTCATCTATATGTGCCAGGGTAAGACATAGATTTGAACACTCTTAGTATCTTCTACCAAAATTTTAATTCGTCTACGAAGTTCAAATATTCAATCCTTGACCATAATGACATAAATGAATAGAACTCACTTTACTAAAATTTTGATGTTACGTTTGAAAACTTAATGAAAAAGAGCTCGTCATTCGTAAGTAAGTAGTCTAAACGCTTATTAAAAAAAAAAAAAAAAAAAAAAAAGCTTTGAAGAAATGGAGACGGAAGTGTTTCATATACAACTGACAACTTCATACGCAATTGGAGAATTTTAACATTGTGAAGTTATTAAAACAAACGAAGAAGGAGAAATACAAAGTCGCCCCTGGATCTGATGGTTCATAGACGTGAATGTGGTAATTGAGGACCTAATAATTAGGTATCATCTTAGTACTCAAGGAATTTTATAAAATATATTTTTTTAAAATAAATAATCTAATTAAGTAAATATCAATAGTTGAGGGACCTAAATGATATTAATTCTTTATTATTGGATTATCTATAACAAGTACGTATTAGAGTATATTTCAATGGAAGAAAGCTTCAACGTTGTCATATATGCATTGTATTTGATAAAATTAAACATGTAACATAGATGAACAAATACTACAATGTAATACGGTCAGTTATATTAAAAAAATTAAACATGTAGTATTATATATATATATATATATATATATATATATAGATATATATATATATATAGAGAGAGAGAGAGAGAGAGAGAGAGAGAGAGAGAGAGAGAGATAAATTCATCTAATATGAGATATAACCATGGTACAAAATTATATAACAAATATATATACAATTTTCAAACATATGTTTACAAAGATATGTTTACAAATAAACAGTTATTTAATTAATTCATATATATGAAATATCAAGCCGTCTTAGCTCAGTGGTAGAGCGCGTGGCTTTTAACCACGTGGTCGTGGGTTCGATCCCCACAGACGGCGTAAAAAATAGCTTTGTATTTTTATGTTTTTCCGGGCTCAGCTCAGTTTCGGCTCATTCACATAATCACGTTGTTTTGGGCTTGTCTGGGCTGTACTCTAGTTGTCGGCCCAATCCAAATTATTGTGTGGACTATAACAAAAATTAGATTTTTTATATATTAAATGTTCATTATTTATATACTGAATGTACATTATTTGATAGTATGGTCAACACAATAATGATTGAAATACCGTCGTCCACATATTCAACATACATTTTTATAACTCATAATGTACATTATTATAACACATAATATACATTATCTTATCAAAAAATTTCATTCTTCTAATTCATAATATACATTATTCTACAATATAAAATACATTATTCTAACACATAATATACATTATTCTAACGCATAGGCTCTATTTGGTAGAGCCTATAACTTATTTTAAACTATTAATAAGCTATAAGATCTGTTTGGTAATGTTGTCAAAATAAGCTAATAGCATAAAATAAGAACTTATTTTGAAAAGCTACTTTAGATAACTTTTCAAAAATAAGCTAGTAGTTTTTTAACTTTTTTATTTTCATATTTATCCTTATTAATTTAAATAAATGACATCCTTTACTCTTCGAATTAAAACCTTTTTGGCATTTTCTCTTCAATATGTTTAGTTGTATTTCAATTTGACATTTGTATTTGAACATTAATATTTGTATGAACTAATCTTATGAATTATAAAATTTTGTTTTACTTTTATATATTTTCAAATATATGTTCTTACTTTATATTTTATTAAAATATATTGATTTCATTATTTTATATTTTAATATATAAACAAACCTATTTAAATTTAAAGCTATTTAAATTGTATGAATATGTCCTTTTTAGTCTTTTTACATTTATCATCTTATCAAAAAGCTAATTTACCAAACACTTTTAAGCATAACAGCTAGCTTAACAGCTCTTCAGGTTTCAGCTTCGAGTTTATAGGGGTCGTTTACTAACCGAAAATTTTCTTCAGTTTTTTGAAAATTTAGAAAATTGGATAACAGAAAACAGAAAACATGTTTACTATCACAGTTTCTATTTTAAAAACAAGAAACAATTTTTTAATTTTTTGAAAAACTGAAACACTATTAAAAACTATTTTCTAAATGGAAAATAGAATCATTTATCATCTATTAGACTATATGTCACTATAACCCCATTCTCACCATTATCTATTAGGCAAGTATTTATTTATATTTGGATACGATTGGTTATGTTTTATATCTTTTTCTTTCAATGAATATATTTGGTGAGCTAGGGATGGCATTATTGTAAATATAAATTATTGACTAAAAAATAGTTTTTAAAAATATATAAATTGGCCCTTTAAGTGGGTGTATATATATAGAGCTGCCAATTCGTATATATAAGTTTGTTAACGGTTCGACACGAACACGATACGGTTAAAAATGAACATGAAACGTTAAGGTTAACGGGTTCAAATTTTTAACATAAACACGGATACGATTTGTTAACGAATAAAATGAGTTGAAACGATAGACACATTTTGTTAACAGTTTTGAGTAGTGTCGACACGATATATATGACACGAAACCCGTTTAAACCCGCTAAACCTATTAATATTAATAAAAAAAACTAAAATTTAAAGGTAAGTTATAGCATTCATAAAATGACAAAATGACATCCAACAATCATAATTAAAGAAGTCTACTAATTTTTAGAATAAAATTGAACACAATAAAAATTCAAATTTTAGATTGTTGAACATCAATAACTGGTGTAAGATCTTGACCTAATGTAGTAAATTCATGACAATGGTTCTTAGCGTGCTATAAACAGGTTTGTGTAAGTGGATTAACACGATAATATTAACGGGTTAATCGGGTTCTTAACAGGTTTAATGGGTTGACCCGTTAATACACGAAACATAACGGGTTCTTAACGGGTCAACTTTTTAACGACCTGAGACAGGCTATGGCTAAACACTAACCCGTTATTTTTACGTTCGATATTGTATCGTGTTAACGGATCGTGTCCATAATTGCGAGAACTATATATATATATTGCAATTGTATTTTCTAAATGAAAGATACTATTGATAATGTAGTATTGATCATTCTAACATATGAGTTCTATGATTAAGTGGATGTTGAGTATACCATTTATTATTTTATTTTTATTTTCAAAATTCACCATCCATCTTCGCCGATAACTATGACCATCTTTTGTTGACGGACACTTGTGTGATTCTCCATCAAATAGAACGTATAACTGAACTTTCAAGTAAAATGTATGCGAAGAAAAAAAGTAAATATTCACGGAAAGATAAATCATACATTCAAATAAAAAATAATAGGAAAAAGTGTCAAATAGGTCACTGAACTTATCGTTTTTGTGCAATTGGGCCATTAAACTTAAAAAGTGTGCAATTCAACCATCAAACAAGCAAACTTTGTGCAATTGGACCATTTTTACAAAAAATTTTAATTCAATTTGAGTTAAAAACGTTTCAATATTGACTCCCAACTAGTATAGTAGAAGAAATTAAAATACCACTCTTAATACATATATATTAGTAATATAATTGGATTTTACTAGAAAATTTTTGTAAAAATGGTCCAATTGCACAAATTTTGCTTGTTTGATGGTTGAATTGCACACTTTTTAAGTTCAATGGCCCAATTGTACAAAAACGATAAGTTCAATGGCCTATTTGACACTTTTTTCCAAAATAATATGTACTCAAATATTTAGTATCAGTGTAACAGAATCCTAATCATATGAGAACTATGCCCCCAAGTGAGAACGTGAGAAATCAAGTAAAAAATGAGCGGGGTCATTTTCATAAATATTATAAACTTTTAAAATGAGCGGGGTCATTTTCATTAATATTACAAAATTTTGTTTCTTTCAACCGTTAGATTTACTAGATCAATGGTTTGGATTTGTCCTTACGTTCTCACCTGGGACATGGTTCTCACCTGATTAAGGACCCAGTGTAAGAAAATCAAACATAAAATAATGGTCAAATAAGCCAAAGTTGACTAATAGACTAAGGGCTTGTTTGGTTATCAGCGGTTAGCAGTTAGTGGTAGCGGGTTGTGTTAGCGGTTATCAAATAGCGGATTGTATTAGCGAGTTTGACCAGCGAAATGTATTAGCGGTTTGTAAAAAGATGTTTGGTAAAATTAGCTGTTTAGATTAGCGGTTAACATGTAAATGACCAAAAGGGTATACATATAATACTACTCCGTAATAATAATAATAATAATAATAATAATAATAATAATAATATTGTTATTATTAATAAACCAAAAAAAAAAAAAAGAAACCAAAAGAAAAAAAAAAAAAACTAAAAAGATGTGGGATCTTTGATCCCACATCGTAAGTTGTTAAAAAAAAGGGGCCTTGAGAACGCCCTTTATTCTTCTCTTGCCTACCAATGGGCAAAAGAAGAGAAGAGAAGCCTGAGGTTGTTGCCTCAGGCTTCTAAATAACGTAGGAATTTTTTTTTTTTTTTAATAAAATGGAGGCCGTTTTGGGGAAGAATTATTTCTTCCCCAAAACGCCAATCCCAAACGCTGCTATTAGCAGCGTTTGGGATTTCAGCGGTTTGGAGCAAACCGATGCTCCAAACCGCTGTTAACCAAACGCCTTCTTTAGCGGTTTGACTTGGTCAAACCGCTAAAGTTGGTCAAAACTGCCAAAATTTGGCGGATAAGCTGTTAACCAAACACACCCTAATTATTTACCAAATAGGGTCATTATATAGTTCTCAAAATTTGAATTTGATAAATTAGAGAAATAAAAAAACATAGAGACGATTTTTATTTTTTATTTTTGGAAAATAACATAGAGACGATTTAGGGTGTGTTTGGAAAGCAGGAAAATGATTTCTGGAAAATGATTTCTGGAAATGAGTCATTTTCCAGAAATCATTTTCCTTTCTTGTGTTTGGCTGCAGAGCAGAAAACTGTATATTGTGTGTTTGGTTCATTTTCCAGAAAATGAGGAGGAAGTGTTTGGTTCATTTTCCAGAAAATGAGGAGGAAAATGAACAGAATTCTATAATTACGTGTTTTAGTATATTTGTTTAAATATAACAACATTTATAATTAACAAATGACTAATAAAATATCAAAATAACTAACAAAGTATTACAATTAAAAATAACAAAGCAAAATAGAGTTGATCATTGCATCCAACATCTTACAATCCAAAATAAGATATCAAAATAACAATTCCTAAATAACTAGTTGATCATCCCATCCAAATTTTACAATCCAAAATAAGATATCAAAATAACAATCTAGCAATTCAACATTAAAGTCTTACAATCCAAAATAAGATATCAAAATAACAATCTAGCAATCCAACATTAACGTCTTACAATCCAAGAGAAAGTCATAAAATCCAACATAACCAATATCTAACTCAAAGATGAAATAAAGCTCTCAATCCACTTTCTCTTCAAGCTTGAACTCTTCACTTTGAAAATTCTAGCTTGAACTTCGTTTGTCATTAGAAATTCAAATGCTTTGCACAAGTCATCCTCGTGAAAGTCGGCGCCTATTGTCATCACTTGTTGATACAATTCACTTTCATCAATGCCACTGGTGCTCAATGATTTAATGGCTGATGCAATGTTACCAAGTTGCTTTGCCATTTCATCAACTTTCAAGTCAAGTGACTTTCTCTTACGCCCTGATTTTTGAGACGAAATAACAGTTGATACAGATGTTTTCCCCCTAGTTTCTTCATCATTTTCAGTTGATACAGATGTTTTCCCCCTAGTTTCTTCATCATTTTGGTCATGCAAGTTTTTTTTCCCCCTAGTTTCTTCATCATTTTGGTCATGCAAGTTTTCAGGAGTTATGTCATCCACATCATTTTGGTCATGCAAGTTTTCAGGAGTTATGTCATCCACATCATTTTGGTCATGCAAGTTTTCAGGAGTTATGTCATCCACTTCATTGGTACTTTCTAGCTCAATATCTGCAAAAGATTTTGCAAACCTTCCTACGACACAATCTCTCCCAACAACAATAGACATTTCATCATAATACTCAATTTTTCTGTTCAATATAGTTTCATACTTGGGAGTTGCCTATCAATAAAAAGCAAAAATACATTAAAAAGTATGCAATAGTAAAAAATTTTAACATTAGAATTATGTTAATACCAAATTACCGAGATAAGCTCCATATAAGTTGCTGAATCGCATGTAATCATTTTCAACGAATCCTCCCAACCAACTCCACTCAAATTTTTCAGTTTGCAAATCATCATCCACGTGTTCTTCACTGTTTTCAAATGATTCTCTACATGTTTGGATTCACATGCAACATTGAATTGTTCAGAAATAGTAGAAGCAACACGGTTGAATGAGGAAGATCTAAAATTGTTAGTTGGATTGTTGGGATTGTTAGCCTCTTCAGCTAATATCTGTAGAAATACACCCTCCATTGGCTTTGTCCACCTAAATTGCTTAGAAGTGCCAATTCCCTTGCCTTTATTCATGATGCTATAATAAATACAAATAATTTTGGAATTAAAGTATATATCATATTTAACAATAAAAAAAATATCAACTATAAAGTAATCAAAGTTTAACAATTAATAACATTCAACAAAGCAGCACTAAGAAATGTTTAAAAATAAAACAAGTACCAAACATAAACTAATCCAAGTTTAACAACTAATAACATCCAACAAAGTAGCAATAAGAAATGTTTAACAATAAACTAGATACTAAAGTCATTCCACATTTGTTCTGCAATTTCATCCCTTTTTGCATTCCACTGTCTAGCCTCGTGTCTTTCTTCACTTTGAGTATGAGATAATGTCAACAAGCTACCATCATCATCAACTAATGCTTGATTAATTTCATCATTAGGATCGATTCCCATAATATGGTTATGAATTATGCAACAAGCTAAAACTATATCCACTTGTGTCATAAAATCCCAAAATGGTTCTGCATCTAATACACGGAATCGTTTCTTCAAAATTCCAAACACTCTTTCAATAGTTGTTCTTAAGGACGAATGACGAAGATTAAATAGTTCTTTCTTATTCTCAGGACGATGACCACTAAACTCCTTCAAATGATATCTAACACCACGGTATGGAGTAAGTATCCCATTCCGGATGCCATATCCAGCATCACCAAGATAATATTTTCCTACAAGTGTACACAACTTGATTACTTATATGTAATTTTTATATAATATATTGTAACATAATGAAAAAGTGATAGTTGTATTAGTTATACCTTCTGGAATTTTAAATCTATTGGGACGTGTGAGTGCATCATTCAAGACACGAGAATCGTGTGCACTACCTTCCCACCCAGCAAGCACATAACAAAATCTCAAATCAAACGTGACGGCAGCAAACACATTTTGTGTTGTTCCACCTTTCCGTCCGTGAAATCTTCCTTGCACATCAAGTGGCACAGAAGCACGAATATGGGTTCCATCTATTGCTCCTAGACAATCTTTAAAGTATGGATAAAATCGAGGATTGCTAATGATTTCATGGGGAGTTAATTCACTATCCGGTAATACTATGAGCTTCTTATACAAAGTTAAAATGGCTCTCAAAACACTTCTAAAATAACGATGAACTGTCTCAATTGACCATAATACCTTGATCCAATAACCCGAAATCTTACATTGTGACCTATTATATGTAAGAACATTATCACTTGTTCTTTAACACTAACGGCTCTAGTTGTGTGCAATAAGTTATTAGTGGTAAGAATGTCACACAACTTATAGAATGAAATAGGTCGCATTCTAATAATGCTAATACATTTTTTATCACCCTCACACAAAATACTATTTATGTAAGAATCACGGTCATAATCTCTATTGACTATCTCATGCTCTATTTGATTTTTTTTCCTAAGAAATTGCAATAAAAGAATCCCAACAGCTAGTATTGCACTTGATGCACTCATCACAGCAGCACGTACATGATTATTATCCATCTATACAATCCAAAAATACAAAATAATCACCATAATAATATCACAATTGTTATAAATTATTTATTTATACCAACAAAAAATCACAACAAAATAACATATCTCAAAAACATAATCAAACAATACATAACAATAAAAAAAAAACCCAATTAATAAAAACATTGAGTTTTGAAGTTGAAAGCAAACACACAGAGTATTAAATTTCTTTACTGAGAGTATAAGTATTAGATATGTAATTCAATAAAGAGTTTCCTTTGATAGCATAACAATGGCAGCAAATGCAATTAAAGATCATTTACTTTTGAACTTAAGCTACTAATGGATAATGCAGCAATCAAATATATATATATATATATATATATATATATATGTATTCACACATACACATATTCATGAGTACAAAACCACCAAATTCCCACCACACAGCAAATCAATAACTATATGGTCCATGGGAGAAGAATAACTTTATGGTCCACAGCAGTCAGCAATAACATTATCAATAATATACTTACTGCACCCTGAAGGTAGTAACCCACTAAAGCTTAAGCTAGGTAGCTGAAACATCATATATATATATATACACACACAGGTTCACAGAAACGATGTGTGAAAGGGGGCTGTTGCATTGAGTATAAAGAGAAATCATGGGCAAAGCAGAGATTTGCAATCATCCATAAAAATTCCATATTCTCTGTAAAGCCTCATTCTCTGAGCCCATTATAAAGAAAGGGAATAAGGGTTCAAATATATGCCCTCCTACTAGAAAGAACAGAAATTGAGAAACCAGTCCCAGGGACTGGTTTGCGCCCAGTCCCAAGGACTGGTTTCGCAAGCCAGTCCGTCGGGACTGGTTTCGCAAGCCAGTCNATTACTTATATGTAATTTTTATATAATATATTGTAACATAATGAAAAAGTGATAGTTGTATTAGTTATACCTTCTGGAATTTTAAATCTATTGGGACGTGTGAGTGCATCATTCAAGACACGAGAATCGTGTGCACTACCTTCCCACCCAGCAAGCACATAACAAAATCTCAAATCAAACGTGACGGCAGCAAACACATTTTGTGTTGTTCCACCTTTCCGTCCGTGAAATCTTCCTTGCACATCAAGTGGCACAGAAGCACGAATATGGGTTCCATCTATTGCTCCTAGACAATCTTTAAAGTATGGATAAAATCGAGGATTGCTAATGATTTCATGGGGAGTTAATTCACTATCCGGTAATACTATGAGCTTCTTATACAAAGTTAAAATGGCTCTCAAAACACTTCTAAAATAACGATGAACTGTCTCAATTGACCATAATACCTTGATCCAATAACCCGAAATCTTACATTGTGACCTATTATATGTAAGAACATTATCACTTGTTCTTTAACACTAACGGCTCTAGTTGTGTGCAATAAGTTATTAGTGGTAAGAATGTCACACAACTTATAGAATGAAATAGGTCGCATTCTAATAATGCTAATACATTTTTTATCACCCTCACACAAAATACTATTTATGTAAGAATCACGGTCATAATCTCTATTGACTATCTCATGCTCTATTTGATTTTTTTTCCTAAGAAATTGCAATAAAAGAATCCCAACAGCTAGTATTGCACTTGATGCACTCATCACAGCAGCACGTACATGATTATTATCCATCTATACAATCCAAAAATACAAAATAATCACCATAATAATATCACAATTGTTATAAATTATTTATTTATACCAACAAAAAATCACAACAAAATAACATATCTCAAAAACATAATCAAACAATACATAACAATAAAAAAAAAACCCAATTAATAAAAACATTGAGTTTTGAAGTTGAAAGCAAACACACAGAGTATTAAATTTCTTTACTGAGAGTATAAGTATTAGATATGTAATTCAATAAAGAGTTTCCTTTGATAGCATAACAATGGCAGCAAATGCAATTAAAGATCATTTACTTTTGAACTTAAGCTACTAATGGATAATGCAGCAATCAAATATATATATATATATATATATATATATATATGTATTCACACATACACATATTCATGAGTACAAAACCACCAAATTCCCACCACACAGCAAATCAATAACTATATGGTCCATGGGAGAAGAATAACTTTATGGTCCACAGCAGTCAGCAATAACATTATCAATAATATACTTACTGCACCCTGAAGGTAGTAACCCACTAAAGCTTAAGCTAGGTAGCTGAAACATCATATATATATATATACACACACAGGTTCACAGAAACGATGTGTGAAAGGGGGCTGTTGCATTGAGTATAAAGAGAAATCATGGGCAAAGCAGAGATTTGCAATCATCCATAAAAATTCCATATTCTCTGTAAAGCCTCATTCTCTGAGCCCATTATAAAGAAAGGGAATAAGGGTTCAAATATATGCCCTCCTACTAGAAAGAACAGAAATTGAGAAACCAGTCCCAGGGACTGGTTTGCGCCCAGTCCCAAGGACTGGTTTCGCAAGCCAGTCCGTCGGGACTGGTTTTGCAAGCCAGTCCGACGGATTGGTTGCGAAATTAGTCCGTTTTTTGGTCAAAAATAGGCAAAAAATTTCAGATCTGAAGAGGATAGTGAGATGCAAATGGAGAGAGTCGTTGATGATGGGAAGAGAAAGAAAAATACCTTGATGATGGGAAGAAGAAGAGCCACTGGAAGCCAAATGGAGAGAGCAGATGAAGAGGAGGTGTGAGATGCAATGGCGAGCAGTGAGAAGCGCAGCAGAGGCGTGAGAGGTGAGAAGCGAAGCAGAGGCGTGAGAGGTGAAAGGCGAAGCCGCGAAGGGTGTGAGAAATCTGGAAAATGACGTCCCCCAAAAAAAAGGGGAAGTCATTTTCCATTGACTAATTTACTATTTTCCTTTGACCTTGTTTTCCTTGCCCTTCCCAAACACCACAAACCCGGAAAATGATTTCCAGAAATCATTTTCCGGGTTTCCAAACACACCCTTAGTATGCATAAATGATGTCAAATTGGTTGTCTTGGCCATCATACTCCTTTAATGTTCTCTGTTGTATGGTAACTTAGCTTGTATAATAACTTTAATTAGTGCATAGAAAATATTATATTTTCTAATTTGAGAGGGTTTCACATTAGATTTACTCACTTAAAAAATACGAATAACCACTTAAAATCATTTGATATTTATTTTTAATAACCTAATTCACTCTTTCTTTATAAAAAAATGCTGGTTTTTTTCTATTTTTTATTTTTTAAGATTTAAGAAAAATCTTATGTCAAATAAACAAATTAATTTTAATAGTCGAATATTTAATTTGAATTTCAATTGAAAAATATTGTACATGGACTCCCGTTTCTTACTCCAACTTCTATCACTCACAAAATCTTAATGTATATACTTTTTTCTTGAAACTCACACGATGAAAATATTCAATATTTATTTGTTATATTGTGGAGTAAAAATGAAGAAATAAAATGTGAACGTACATGTATTAAAAGTCATTTCAATTACTTACTCTCAAAAAAAAAAAAATCATTTCAATTACAATGTTTGAAACGAACACCCATTATATACCCAATGATAATTATTGAGATTTGAATAAATACAACTCAGCAAACTGCAAACGAACAAAAATACATTTGAATTCTATACTTTGAAACGTACTCCGTAGTTCGTATAAGGCAACGGCTATCTAGAATCCAAATTCCCAGCCTGGCCCAACATTGTACACATGTAACAATCGTGACCGTCTCTTTCCAAATTTTCAAGATTTCCCTCCTTAGATATAAAGATTCAAAATGAACTCCACAGAAGACAGAAAATCCCAAAATGGCAAAATATCAAGAACAAAATCTCACAAAATTAATACACTAAACCTTCTTTCACTCTCAGAAAATTAAGACAGAAATCTCAATCTTCGCGTCTATGGAGGCTGAAGAAGAGCAAGATTTCGGCTTCATCTCAGCTACATCNGGGACTGGTTTCGCAAGCCAGTCCGTCGGGACTGGTTTTGCAAGCCAGTCCGACGGATTGGTTGCGAAATTAGTCCGTTTTTTGGTCAAAAATAGGCAAAAAATTTCAGATCTGAAGAGGATAGTGAGATGCAAATGGAGAGAGTCGTTGATGATGGGAAGAGAAAGAAAAATACCTTGATGATGGGAAGAAGAAGAGCCACTGGAAGCCAAATGGAGAGAGCAGATGAAGAGGAGGTGTGAGATGCAATGGCGAGCAGTGAGAAGCGCAGCAGAGGCGTGAGAGGTGAGAAGCGAAGCAGAGGCGTGAGAGGTGAAAGGCGAAGCCGCGAAGGGTGTGAGAAATCTGGAAAATGACGTCCCCCAAAAAAAAGGGGAAGTCATTTTCCATTGACTAATTTACTATTTTCCTTTGACCTTGTTTTCCTTGCCCTTCCCAAACACCACAAACCCGGAAAATGATTTCCAGAAATCATTTTCCGGGTTTCCAAACACACCCTTAGTATGCATAAATGATGTCAAATTGGTTGTCTTGGCCATCATACTCCTTTAATGTTCTCTGTTGTATGGTAACTTAGCTTGTATAATAACTTTAATTAGTGCATAGAAAATATTATATTTTCTAATTTGAGAGGGTTTCACATTAGATTTACTCACTTAAAAAATACGAATAACCACTTAAAATCATTTGATATTTATTTTTAATAACCTAATTCACTCTTTCTTTATAAAAAAATGCTGGTTTTTTTCTATTTTTTATTTTTTAAGATTTAAGAAAAATCTTATGTCAAATAAACAAATTAATTTTAATAGTCGAATATTTAATTTGAATTTCAATTGAAAAATATTGTACATGGACTCCCGTTTCTTACTCCAACTTCTATCACTCACAAAATCTTAATGTATATACTTTTTTCTTGAAACTCACACGATGAAAATATTCAATATTTATTTGTTATATTGTGGAGTAAAAATGAAGAAATAAAATGTGAACGTACATGTATTAAAAGTCATTTCAATTACTTACTCTCAAAAAAAAAAAAATCATTTCAATTACAATGTTTGAAACGAACACCCATTATATACCCAATGATAATTATTGAGATTTGAATAAATACAACTCAGCAAACTGCAAACGAACAAAAATACATTTGAATTCTATACTTTGAAACGTACTCCGTAGTTCGTATAAGGCAACGGCTATCTAGAATCCAAATTCCCAGCCTGGCCCAACATTGTACACATGTAACAATCGTGACCGTCTCTTTCCAAATTTTCAAGATTTCCCTCCTTAGATATAAAGATTCAAAATGAACTCCACAGAAGACAGAAAATCCCAAAATGGCAAAATATCAAGAACAAAATCTCACAAAATTAATACACTAAACCTTCTTTCACTCTCAGAAAATTAAGACAGAAATCTCAATCTTCGCGTCTATGGAGGCTGAAGAAGAGCAAGATTTCGGCTTCATCTCAGCTACATCTTTCTTTAAGCGCTCGCTGGTTTCACTCTCTCCCTTCACTCCAACAGCTTCGCCTGCGCCTCGGCGCCTCTCCAGCTGCTTCACCCAGCCGAGCCAGCCGGTCAGGGCCAAACGCCAGTTGGCATGGGTGTCCCTCCAGGGCCGCCTAGTCGGGGCCGAGGAAGCCAGTTCGTCTAGGGCTATCGGCGGCGGGTTGAGCCCGGAAGAAGCCGTGGCTTGGGATCTTTTCACCCCTGTTCAACGGGTTCTTGTTGTCGCTGTTATCGGCGCCGCCGCCTCCGCCGCGAATTCGAAGAAGAATAAACGGATTTGCGAGCTGGAAAAATCTGTTCAACTCAGGGTTAGGTTTTATCTCTTTTTAGAACCTTCATTTCCTTGTGAGTTTGAAGTAATTAACAGTTTTCAGTTAATTAAAGTATCTGCCGCCTAAATTATGGGTTATTAATGGCTCATATAAAATGCATATCTATCTATTTGATAAAATGCATAAATCTTGTACTGATTTATTTATTTATTTATTACTAAGGTGTTGAGAATCTTTACTAAAACATATCTTTTTATATGATTGGACTATAAGATTCTTGGAAAATCTTAAGGATTTCTAGGAAAAGTTAGAATTTACATAAATTTTGGTTTGTTGGTTTTTCAGTAGTGAGTGACTGAATTCTTGTATCATTTCCAGGATCAAGTGCTTCTTAAGATGCAGCAGAAGCTAGATAATTTATGTGAACAGGTCAACGATCAACTTGAACCTCCTAGTAACAATTGCTGGCTTTGTGAGCAACACAAGCACCTTCCCAAACTTTTCCCCATGGTAAACAAATAAAAATGAGTGATTTTGCCTATTTGTGTCCTTTTGTGATTGAGTTTGGTTCTAAGTGTTGTGTGTATTACGTAAACAGACTGATTCAGGTAGGAAGATGTCAATGGGGGAAGAAGTGATCAAGTCTGAAGTACTCATCCCGGCAAATGAAACAGAACAAGAAGAGCGCCGCATGTCTGATTTATCAGACTTGGCTCCTAGCGTGGCTTCCTCTGTAGATACTCAGGTAATTGCGTACTCCATATATACTTGTGTTGTAAACGCTTTTAAAAAAATTCAACTTTCATCCAAGATGGGTTTTTTGCCATTCTTTTGTGCTTGATGAAAATTGCTTAATTCAGTGCAGAACTTTATGATACATAAATTAGCTTCTTTAAGTTTTTCATTCTATTTAATCTGTTTCAATGTATGCTCAAGCTTGAAACAATGGGGAAGTAACATGATTAGGCTCCAAATGCACGGTCTACATCATTCAACATTCTTTGAACCCCTACTCCATAAGTTATAATCTGGTGGCTGGTGCATGTGTCTAGCATTCTAAGGTTGTATCTTCAAGTATTCCCAGTCTCCCACTTGAAGTTCCCTTTCAGATCTCTTTTTGTCAGCATAGTATTTCATTCCATGTTGAGCTTGTTGCAAGTTTTCCTTTAGGTAGCAATCATGGCTGCTCTTTCTTTAGTCCAATCTGCCATGCTTTCATCAGTGGAACTAATAGCCAACATTGGTGGGGGATAACCATATAGTGCCTGAAAGGGAGTGAGTTGTAATGAAGTGTGAAATTTAGAATTATACCAGAATTCAGCTAAGTGCTGCCCAGAATGTCCCCCACCAATGCTGAATTGTGCAGTTCCTTGATTAACTTCTTCCTTGGTTCGCCCGTAGAACCAACATATAAGTCTCCCCTTATATTTCAGTAAGCCATTACTGACAGTTATGTTAGGCTGATTATTGGGGTCAACCAAGGTAGCAGCTAAGTTTTCCTTAGCCCAATCATCTTGTTCATAGCTAAGTATGGTTTCTTCAACCCAATTAGGACTGATCATGGTAATAGCTTGCAATGAAGACTCATTTCCTTCCAATCTTCTTGACAGTGCATCTGCCACTCTATTCTCAGTTCCCTTCTTATACTGGATGAAATAATCCAACCCTAAGAGCTTGAAGAGGCCTTTTTGTTGAATAGTGGTGGTGGTTTTCAGATCCAGTAAGAATTTAAGGCTTTGATGATTAGTCTTTATGACAAAGTGTTCCCAGTGGTAGGATCTCCATTTTTCCACTGCGTTAATGATACACAAATATTCCTTTTCATAAATTGAAAGCCTCAATTGTTTACTTCCAAATTCTTTGAAAAAGGCAATTGCTTTTCCTTCCTGCATTAGGACTAGGGATGTAAACGAATCGAGTCATATATCTTACTATTCAATTCGAATTCGACTATTTTGAGAACTATTCGTATTCGATAAATATTCGAATTTAAAATTTTATTTGTATATGATTCAACTACATTATTCGAATATATTCGATTCGACTCGAATATTCGAATTCAAAATGCCTAACTTAATTTTTTTTTTTTACAAATTCTCCAATAATTTAAGATAAAATGTAATAAAATAAAAATTTAAATTTAAATAGTATAAAATTTTCTATTAATATACTAATTTTTTTAAATTTTATATATATTTGAATGTATTTGAATATAGTCGAATAAAATATATTCTGTTTCGTATTCGAATTCGAATAAAATTTGATTTGAAATATGTATTCGAATTCGAATCACAAATCGAATTAAAAATATTTAATTTGTTTACACCGTTAATTAATTAGTACTGCCCCATGCCCTTATGGAAGCATCAGCTTCAATTATAAACTCCTGGAAATCAGGAAGTAACAGGACTGCGGCAGTGCATAGGGCTATCTTCAAGGCTTCAATGCTGTTTTTGATTTGAAATAGATTGATCAAATTTAATCAATAATTAGTCCATGATTAGTCATTGCTTAATCAAAGGCATGAAATTGCGGGAATACACAAAGGGAGTTGAAAACAATTTACGGCAGGTTGAACTGGACTCTGTCCAGGTTTGTTACATATCTTGTGCATTACCCCCTTTGGCCCTTTTTCTTTTTCTTTTGTTGGGGTTTTTAAGTTGCATTGTGTTTAAGTTGTTAATGCTATGTATCTTATTACCGTGTAAAATTCATGGAAGGATCTAACTAGAAAAAAGTCTAGAAGTATATTATTGTATTCTTTACACAAAACCTCTTCTTTTTATGATCTTCAATAGTTGTACTTATTTAGGCTGTAATTTCACCCAATTTAACTTCTTTGCTATATTTTGGTGATTGTTGATATCATCATTGTGATGAGTGAGTTGCATATGAATGCCTTTTGTAACTGTTTCTCAGTGTGTTTTTCAAGGCATGATTCTCTTAAGATTGGACCATATCAGTTTACAATTTGTTTCAATGTCCATTGGATTGTTTCCTGCAGGTGAACACTGTAACAGTTTATCAAGATGACTACAGCCTTCGGAGGGACTGCGAAGAAAAGGATGCCACCATAAAAAGTCTCTCTGCCTGTTTACAATCATCTGAATCTCTTGATTCAAAGGTAACATGAATTGTAGTTCATGTTGAAATACTGCACTCAAGATTTTCCATGAGATCACATCGCTTATCATTTGCTTCTCTCTTTTATCAGAGGATCACGGAGTTAGAAGGTGTTATTCGTAGGAAGAATATGATTATTTCCAAACTGAGAAAGGACATACTGGTTCTAGAACAGAAGGTAAGACTGCTATCAACAGCATAAATTCAAAAATATTACAGCAAAAAGAAAAGAAATATGCTCGATGCTGGATTAATAATGTGAATTGTGCAATAATGTAATCCAAAATATCCCAGACTCTGTGTGACTGCTAATTCTACTAGACTTTGATCTGTCAAATTCATGCATTTCATGTTATTTGAAGAACTGATCATATTGTATCGAAAGTACATCTCATTGACTACTACTACTGCTGAAGTTCATTTGGAACTAGAATAACTTTTTGATGTTTTGTTGTGAACAGGTTACCAACCTGACAAGACTTCGAAGACCTTCTTTCTCAAAAGCAAACTTGATGAAGCTTCCTGTGTTGACAGACAATATTATCTATGATATGGACAGCACAACTGGCCCTTCGTCTTCAGATTCAGATAACTCCCCCAGGAGGAACAAACCCCAAACTCCTGCTGCTATGAGTTTGGAGGTTAGCAAAATTTCTGCAAGGGAAGAAGAGCAGAAACGAGGACAGGAGAAGAAACCTGCACCTGTGAAAGTAATCGACAGACATTATAGTTCTAGGCCAGTAAGCCCTTCATTAAATCAGACAGGTAATTCTGTTTCCAGTTCAAGGAACAAACCCCTCACTCCTGCAGCTAAGAACTTAGAGGTTACCAAAAGTGCTGAAAGGGAAGGAGACCAGAAATGGGGACCGGAGAAGAATCCTGCACTTGTGAGACTAACAGACAGGTATTATAGCTCGAGGCCAGTAAGCCCTTTGAAGGAAATATCATCCAATCAGATAGGCAGTTCAGTTTCCAGTTCAAAATCAAAGCAAACACCTTCTGGAAGAGAGCCTACAAGTAGGGGCAAGCCTCCTGTTAGGTCGAAGCTCGCGGATCAGCATAAGAGATGGGTTTAAGTACACATTTCTGTGGAAGGTATTGCAGGTTGATACTGCAGCTCATAGCCGTATGATGAAGATACTCAACTGTTATGTAACATTGTAGCAGTTGTAACTACTAAGTGTTATCAGGATATTGTTCATATGACTGTTAGTTTTACTGAAATTATGCAAATAGCCAAATATCCAGTAATAGGAGTTATTATTAGAGTAAACTGAATTTTGGGGACAACCGTTGGATTCATCTTATTTGTCAGTGTTAGAGTTTGAACTGTGTTGAACCAGTGATGTGTCTTGTGATCAACAGGGGTGGCAATAACGCTTTACATAAAATCTAGGGATGGAAGAATTATGGAGTCGTCAATTACGCAAAGAATTGCAAAAACGTGAAAACAACATTGTCAAGAATTAGGATGTGTAAACAAGAAAATCTGATATATATATACTTTCAAAATTCAAAAGTACAGACATAAAATCTCTTAGGGTGTGTTTGGTAACCCGGAAAAATGATTTTCGGAAATCATTTTCCGGGCTTTTGGTGTTTGGCAACATCCGGAAAATGTGGTCAACGGAAAACACATTTTCCGTTGACCACAGAAAATGAGCTCATTTTTTTGAAAAATGACTTTCGGACAAAAAATTCGAAAGTTATTTTCCGGAAACGGAAAATGGCTTCGTGCCCGACGTTTTTTTGTTAAAAAAAAAATATTTCTAATTTCTAATAAATATAATTAGTTTATATATTTTTATATTTTAAATAAAATAATAGAAATATATAATTATACATTTCTACTCATTTTTCGGAAAATGAACCAAACACACACAGACAGTTTTTCAAAGTACATCCAAACACCGAAAATGAACTCATTTTCTGAAAAATGACTCATTTTTCAGAAAACATTTTCTAGAAGTCACTTTCCTGTTTCCAAACACACCCTTAGTGTGGTTTGATCTTTAGTTTGATAAAATCTCTTAACGTGGCTTGATCTTTAGTGCGATTTAGCATGGCTTGATCTTCCGTCTTCAGTGTGATTCATTGTGACATGATGATCTTCAGTCTTTTGATTCAGCATTCAGCGTGGCCTGACGGTCAGTCTTTAATCCGATTTAGCATTAAGCCTGGCCTGGTGATCTTCAGTCTTCAATCCGATTTAGCATTTAGCATGGCCTGGCTGACGATCTTCCGTCTTCAATCCGATTTAGCATTCAGCGTGACCTCGCGATCTTCAGTCTTCAATAAGATTTAGCGTGGCCTAGCGATCTTCAGTCTTCAGTCCGAGTCTAATTAGCTTGTGCGTGGCCTGACGATCTTTAGTTTTCAGTCGGATTCAGCGTGGCTTGATGATCACCCGATTCAACAGCTTGACGATGCGTGGCTTGACGATCTTCAGTCTCCAGTCTGATTCAGCAGCCTGACGATGCGTGGCTTGGCGATCTTAAGTCTCAAGTCCGATTCAGCAGCTTGACGATGCGTGACCTGGCGATCTTCAATCTTCAATCCGTGTCCGATTTAGCAGCTTGACGATGCGTCGCATGATAATCTTTAGTCTCCAGTTCGATTCAGCAGCTTGAGGATGCGTGACCTGGCGATCTTCAATCTTTAGTCCGTGTCCGATTTAGCAGCTTGACGATGCGTTGCATGATAATCTTCAGTCTCCAGTTCAATTCAGCAGCTTGACAATGCGTTACCTGGCGATTTCAATCTTCAGTCCGACTCCAATTCAGCAGCTTGACGATGCGTGGCCTGACGATCTTCAGTCTCCAATCTGATTCAGCGTGGCCTGACGATAACTCGATTCAGTTGCTTGACGATGCGTGGCCTAACGATCTCCAGTCTCCAGTTCGATTCAGCGTGGCCTGACGTTAACCCGATTCAGCAGGTTGACGATGTGTGACCTGGCGAATTCAATCTTCAATTCGAGTCCGATTCAGCAGCTTGACAATGCGTGGCCTGACGATCTTCAGTCTCCAGTCCGATTCAACGTTGCCTGACGATCACCCGATTCAGCAGCTTGACGAAGCGTGGCCTGACGATCTTCAGTCTCCAGTCCGATTCATCGTGGCCTGACGATCACCCAATTCAGCAACTTAACAATGCGTAGCCTAACGATCTTCAGTCTCCAGTCCGATTCATCGTGGCCTGACGATCACCCGATTCAGCAACTTGATAATGCGTAGCCTAACGATCTTCAGTCTCCAGTCCGATTCAGCGTGGCCTAACGATCTTCAGTCTCCAGTCCGATTCAGCGTGGCATGACGATCTTCAAGTCTGCATTCCGATTCAGCGTGGCTTAGCGATCTTCAAGTCTTCAGTTCGATTCAGCGTGGCATAGCGATATTCAGTGTCCAGTCCAATTCAGCGTCAGCGTGACCTGATCTTATGTCTCTAGTCAAATTCAGTCTCTAGTCCGATTTAGCGTCAGCGTGGCCTGATCTTAACTCTCCAGTTAAATTCAGTCTTCAGTCCGATTCAGCATCAGCGTGGCCTGATCTTCAGTCTCCAGCCCGATTCAGCGTGGCCTGATCTTCAGTCTCCAGCCCGATTCAGCGTGGCCTGTTCTTCAGTCTACAGCCCGATTCAGCGTGGCCTGTTCTTCATTCTCCACCCCGATTCAGCGTGCCCTGTTCTTCATTCTCCACCCCGATTCAGCGTGCCCTGTTCTTCATTCTCCAGCCCGATTCAGCGTGCCCTGATCTTCAGTCTCCAGCCAGATTCAGCGTGCCCTGATCTTCAGTCTCCAGCCAGATTCAGCGTGGCCTGTTCTTCAGTCTCCAGCCCGATTCAGCGTGGCCTGTTCTTCAGTCTCCAGCCCGATTCAGCGTGCCCTGTTCTTCAGTCTCCAGCCCGATTCAGCGTGCCCTGTTCTTCAGTCTCCAGCCCGATTCAGCGTGCCCTGTTCTTCATTCCCCAGCCCGATTCAGCGTGGCCTGATCTTCAGTCTCCAGCCCGATTCAGCGTGGCCTGATCTTCAGTCTCCAGCCCGATTCAGCGTGGCCTGATCTTCAGTCTCCAGCCCGATTCAGCGTGGCCTGTTCTTCAGTCTCCAGCCCGATTCAGCGTGGCCTGTTCTTCAGTCTCCAGCCCGATTCAGCGTGGCCTGTTCTTCAGTCTCCAGCCCGATTCAGCGTGGCCTGTTCTTCAGTCTCCAGCCCGATTCAGCGTGGCCTGTTCTTCAGTCTCCAGCCCGATTCAGCGTGGCCTGTTCTTCAGTCTCCAGCCCGATTCAGCGTGGCCTGTTCTTCAGTCTCCAGCCCGATTCAGCGTGGCCTGTTCTTCAGTCTCCAGCCCGATTCAGCGTGGCCTGTTCTTCAGTCTCCAGCCCGATTCAGCGTGGCCTGTTCTTCAGTCTCCAGCCCGATTCAGCGTGGCCTGTTCTTCAGTCTCCAGCCCGATTCAGCGTGGCCTGTTCTTCAGTCTCCAGCCCGATTCAGCGTGGCCTGTTCTTCAGTCTCCAGCCCGATTCAGCGTGGCCTGTTCTTCAGTCTCCAGCCCGATTCAGCGTGGCCTGTTCTTCAGTCTCCAGCCCGATTCAGCGTGGCCTGTTCTTCAGTCTCCAGCCCGATTCAGCGTGGCCTGTTCTTCAGTCTCCAGCCCGATTCAGCGTGGCCTGTTCTTCAGTCTCCAGCCCGATTCAGCGTGGCCTGTTCTTCAGTCTCCAGCCCGATTCAGCGTGGCCTGTTCTTCAGTCTCCAGCCCGATTCAGCGTGGCCTGTTCTTCAGTCTCCAGCCCGATTCAGCGTGGCCTGTTCTTCAGTCTCCAGCCCGATTCAGCGTGGCCTGTTCTTCAGTCTCCAGCCCGATTCAGCGTGGCCTGTTCTTCAGTCTCCAGCCCGATTCAGCGTGGCCTGTTCTTCAGTCTCCAGCCCGATTCAGCGTGGCCTGTTCTTCAGTCTCCAGCCCGATTCAGCGTGGCCTGTTCTTCAGTCTCCAGCCCGATTCAGCGTGGCCTGTTCTTCAGTCTCCAGCCCGATTCAGCGTGGCCTGTTCTTCAGTCTCCAGCCCGATTCAGCGTGGCCTGTTCTTCAGTCTCCAGCCCGATTCAGCGTGGCCTGTTCTTCAGTCTCCAGCCCGATTCAGCGTGGCCTGTTCTTCAGTCTCCAGCCCGATTCAGCGTGGCCTGTTCTTCAGTCTCCAGCCCGATTCAGCGTGGCCTGTTCTTCAGTCTCCAGCCCGATTCAGCGTGGCCTGTTCTTCAGTCTCCAGCCCGATTCAGCGTGGCCTGTTCTTCAGTCTCCAGCCCGATTCAGCGTGGCCTGTTCTTCAGTCTCCAGCCCGATTCAGCGTGGCCTGTTCTTCAGTCTCCAGCCCGATTCAGCGTGGCCTGTTCTTCAGTCTCCAGCCCGATTCAGCGTGGCCTGTTCTTCAGTCTCCAGCCCGATTCAGCGTGGCCTGTTCTTCAGTCTCCAGCCCGATTCAGCGTGGCCTGTTCTTCAGTCTCCAGCCCGATTCAGCGTGGCCTGTTCTTCAGTCTCCAGCCCGATTCAGCGTGGCCTGTTCTTCAGTCTCCAGCCCGATTCAGCGTGGCCTGTTCTTCAGTCTCCAGCCCGATTCAGCGTGGCCTGATCTTCAGTCTCCAGCCCGATTCAGCGTGCCATGTTCTTCAGTCTCCAGTTCGATTCAGCGTGCCCTGTTCTTCATTCTCCAGTTCGATTCAGCGTGCCCTGTTCTTCATTCTCCAGTTCGATTTAGCGTGCCCTGTTCTTCATTCTCCAGTTCGATTCAGCGTGCCCTGTTCTTCATTCTCCAGCCAGATTCAGCGTGGCCTGTTCTTCATTCTCCAGCCAGATTCAGCGTGGCCTGATCTTCAGTCCCCAGCCAGATTCAGCGTGGCCTGATCTTCAGTCCCCAGCCAGATTCAGCGTGGCCTGATCTTCAGTCCCCAGCCAGATTCAGCGTGGCCTGATCTTCAGTCTCCAGCCCGATTCAGCGTGGCCTGATCTTCAGTCTCCAGCCCGATTCAGCGTGGCCTGATCTTCAGTCTCCAGCCCGATTCAGCGTGCCATGTTCTTCGGTCTCCAGCCCGATTCAGCGTGCCATGTTCTTCAGTCTCCAGCCCGATTCAGCGTGCCATGTTCTTCATTCTCCAGTTCGATTCAGCGTGCCTTGTTCTTCATTCTCCAGTTCGATTCAGCGTGCCCTGTTCTTCATTCTCTAGCTAGATTCAGCGTGCCCTGTTCTTCATTCTCCAGCTCGATTCAGCGTGGCCTTGATCTTCATTCCCCAGCCAGATTCAGCGTGGCCTGATCTTCAGTCCCCAGCCAGATTCAGCGTGGCCTGATCTTCAGTCCCCAGCCAGATTCAGCGTGCCTTATCTTCAGTCCCCAGCCAGATTCAGCGTGCCTTATCTTCAGTCTCCAGCCCGATTCAGCGTGCCCTGTTCTTCATTCTCCAGCCCGATTCAGCGTGGCCTGATCTTCAGTCTCCAGCCCGATTCAGCGTGGCCTGATCTTCAGTCTCCAGTCCGATTCAGCGTGGCCTGATCTTCAGTCTCCAGTCCGATTCAGCGTGGCCTGATCTTCAGTCTCCAGTCCGATTCAGCGTGGCCTGATCTTCAGTCTCCAGTCCGATTCAGCGTGGCCTGATCTTCAGTCTCCAGTCCGATTCAGCGTGGCCTGATCTTCAGTCTCCAGTCCGATTCAGCGTGGCCTGATCTTCAGTCTCCAGTCCGATTCAGCGTGGCCTGATCTTCAGTCTCCAGTCCGATTCAGCGTGGCCTGATCTTCAGTCTCCAGTCCGATTCAGCGTGGCCTGATCTTCAGTCTCCAGTCCGATTCAGCGTGGCCTGATCTTCAGTCTCCAGTCCGATTCAGCGTGGCCTGATCTTCAGTCTCCAGTCCGATTCAGCGTGGCCTGATCTTCAGTCTCCAGCCCGATTCAGCGTGGCCTGATCTTCAGTCTCCAGCCCGATTCAGCGTGGCCTGATCTTCAGTCTCCAGCCCGATTCAGCGTGCCATGTTCTTCAGTCTCTAGTTCGATTCAGCGTGCCCTGTTCTTCATTCTCCAGTTCGATTCAGCGTGCCCTGTTCTTCATTCTCCAGTTCGATTTAGCGTGCCCTGTTCTTCATTCTCCAGTTCGATTCAGCGTGCCCTGTTCTTCATTCTCCAGCCAGATTCAGCGTGGCCTGTTCTTCATTCTCCAGCCAGATTCAGCGTGGCCTGATCTTCAGTCCCCAGCCAGATTCAGCGTGGCCTGATCTTCAGTCCCCAGCCAGATTCAGCGTGGCCTGATCTTCAGTCCCCAGCCAGGCCCGATTCAGCGTGGCCTGATCTTCAGTCTCCAGTCCGATTCAGCGTGGCCTGATCTTCAGTCTTTAGTTCGATTCAGCGTGGCCTGATCTTAAGTCCCCAGCCAGATTCAGCGTGGCCTGATCTTCAGTCTCCAGTCCGATTCAGCGTGGCCTGATCTTCAGTCTCCAGTCCGATTCAGCGTGGCCTGATCTTCAGTCTTCTGTCTGATTCAGCGTGGCCTGATCTTCAGTCTTTAGTTCGATTCAGCGTGGCCTGATCTTCAATTTTCAGTCCGATTCAGCGTGGCTTGATCTTCAGTCTTTAGTCCGATTCAGCATAGCCTAGCGATCTTCAATCTTCAGTTCGATTCAGCATAGCCTACTGATCTTCAGTCTAATTCAGCGTGGCCTGATCTTCAGTCTTTAGTCCGAGTCAACGTGGCCTTGGTTTGGGTTGATCTTTAGTCAACTTGTGCAGAGCTTTAGTATATATTTCTGAGGGTGTCTTGAAAATTTTCTAGTGTGTGGTGTGTCTACTCTAGAGAGAAATGTTGTAGATCTTCAAGTGATGCTTGAGAATGAAATGAATGCATCTATTTATAGTGGTGAGAATGTGAGACCCCCACTCCATATCAAACACTTTGATATTATCTCAAAATTAATAAATAAATATTTGAAAGTGCTATCCAAAATGTATTTAGCCACCATAATGTCTAGGTTTATGATCCTATCACAACTATAATATCTTAAATATTAATATCTAATTTGACTAAATCTTTATTAAATAATTAAATTAATTAAACAAATAACATAATCCAAATTAATTTAATTAATTGATATACAATCACAAATAGTATGCGGTCAAATATTATTAGCTAGTTTAATCTTGTTAAAATTTCCATGTCTAAACGGATGTTTTATCATGAATTTATGCAAAAAGTTATGGAATGTGAATGAAAACATCTTTAAAAAAAAAAGAAAAGAATTTCCTGCATCACCCTTTAACGCCTTGTCAACATATGGTACAGACTACGAATGGGCTGTCTACATTGAACCACCCCAACTGTACAACCATCATCATATTCATGTGATCAAATAATCAACTACCTCGTATAACTAATTAATAAAAGAATTTCAATATGCTCCTAATCATCTAAATAAAGAATATCTATACGAAATTCCTCAAGTTTATGATAAATCAAAATTTTGAGAAAATAATAATTTTTGTTTCTATATTATAGAAAAATGACATTTTTTTTCTCTCAATTATACATGTTGTCTTTTCATTCATAAATTGTTTGTAAAATAATTAATTTTTTTTTGAATAACTAGGAAAATCTGCAACCACTATCCGAAAATATGTATTGGTAAATCATGCCTTGTGACCCTAGCCGGCAAATTACCACAATGAGGTATATCAGTCTAAATTGCACATAGTTGATGTACTCTAATCAAGAAAGTCAATAGGCCACTTTCATTTAGAGTTGAATTTGAATATTGTAATTACCAAGTCGACAACCAGACCAACTTGATTTTTCCTTTGTCTCTGAAGTGATTTTTTAAAAACTTTGATCAATTTTAACGAAAAAGTCACTTAGCAAACAATTGAGGCCCAATAAGTGATGATATCAAACCAAATTATTCTGTGGATCTGGGTCCACCCTTGAAAGGCGAACTCATACAATTTACATATTAAATGTTCATAATTTACCTTTTAAAAATTCACAATTTGTATATTACGAACACACAATGTTAATATATATGTAATTATTATTACCTTGTTTTGTATTCACAAGTTCCTTTCAAATACTATAGTCAATTTCAATACTAAAAATACACAACTTAATCTTTTAAAAATTTAGTACAACTGTTATGTATTTTAACTTAAAACACAATTTACATTCAGGAAGTTCATAATTTCAATACTAAAAATACACAATTTAATGTCGTTTAGGACCAGGGTCTACCTTGCCCTGGTCCATAGTATAACAACTGAATCATTATTGTGTGCACGGTCCACACAGTTCATAAGGCACATAAAATACATTATTTTAACTTATACTACGTAAAATACATTATTCTAATACATAAGTACATTTTTCTAACTCATAAAATACATTATCTTACCATAGAAATTTCACTATTCTAACACAAAGTACATTATACATTATTCTAACACATAAAATATATTATTTTGACTCATGAAATACATTATCTTACCCAAAAATTTCATTATTTTAACACATATAAAATACATTATTCTAACATATAAGGTACATTATCTTACCAAAAAATGTTCATTATTTTAACACGCATGCAGAACAATAATTTTTTTTTTTTTAGAATAAAACAATAAAACAATAAATTTTTTTAAACATCAAAATAACTTTATTTTGGACCGTAGTCCACACAATAATTTTTTGTGGTGATAGTATAATTGATGAAAAAAATTGATATATATTTTTCTATAATTGAGGGAAGAAAATTGTCATCTTTCTTATATTCTTTATGTTTGTTTAAAAACAAATATCAATTTTGGTTCCACAAATATTAGCAAAATGATACTCCGTAGTTTTGATTCACATGTTTAATCACTACTAATTCTCATTCAACGATTATTATTTTCGTGTAATAATTGATCACGCTGATTACCCCTCGAACTAAAATAAACTGAAATGTGTAATTTGGAAATGTATTTTCGCCCATTCAAGTATAATATGTAATATCCTCCAAATTGCCAATATCAATTAAAACAGAGAACTCTGCCTCGAGGTCAGACCAGGAGAATTTGATTTTCTAACCATGTCCCATGTCCCAAGTCCCAACAATCATATTTCGACATATATTCTTCTTCTTCTTAAACGGAGAGGTGACCGGTGAGATGAATTTTGACATTAAAACAATAGTCGTGAATGAAAATTAGTACTAAAACAATAATTGTGAATGAAAATTTGTAGGAATTAAACATGTGTACCAAAACTATCATTTTACTAATACTCGTGGGACCAAAATTGGTATTTGCTCTTAATTATATTATATTATTGTTTCAAAAAAATTAATTATCTTATATTTCTATAACAATTAAATTCAAGGTTAGACAAGTTTCACGGTCTTGTCTAAGTAAATGATATATTTATTAATTGTTTTTACATCAAATAAAAAATATATAATTTCAAGCAAAATGAAATTAAGAATACCGGTCCGACATAATTCTGATGTAGCCAATATTTTCAATTTTCGTACATTTCGCATAGGCCATGCCGACGTAAGGAACAATCAAACAATCGTAACCGTGTCGGCTTATAAAGGAAACTCGCGGTTCTAAGCGCGTAGCTCTACTTCAAGACAAAGAACATGCGATAAGTACTGGAGATTGGAAAAAATGAATCTTTATGCACAAAAAAGAATCTTTCAAAGTCAAATCTGTAATTATATTCTGGGATCTAATTGGGTAAGACCGTAAGAAGCTTCTATTGGTCGTTCAGAATATATAATCACCGGATTGGGTGATAATTACAACTTATTAATTAATAATATTTTTTCAAAAAAAAAAAAAAAGAGTTAAGATCATCTACATCAGTGGTTATTTGGAGATCTTTGGAACAATACAAGCCTACGCGGAGGGGAGAGAAATGAAGAGAGAGAATAAATGATTTGGTCTATAAAAAGTGTTTTTTAGAACATTAAATGTCAGTTTCGGAATTCGAAGTCTACCACCGCTAACCCGCGTTAGGCGCAACAAAGGCGCCCAGCGGTCGTGTGTACTAGGCTCTTCAGTCGCGGCGGACAACTCTTTATATATATATATATATATATATATATATATATATATATATGGTCATGTTCAGGTGTGGCCGCGCCCTTGCGTGCGGCCGTGCGGTTTACACCACTCAATGTTAAGAAATGCACCACTCAATGTTAAGAAATACACCACTCAATGTTACGAAATGCACCACTCAATAACATTGAGTGGTGTATTTCATATTTAAGAAATACACCACTCAATGTTATTGAGTGGTGTATTTCGTAACATTGAGTGGTGCATTTCTTAACATTAAGTGGTATAAACCGCACGGCCGCACGTAAGGGCGTGGCCACATTTGAATAAAAATCTATATATATATATATATATATATATATAGTTAATACCTCCAATGGTCCTCCGAGTATTAGCGATATACCAGTACAGTGGTGGTCCCTCGTCTTTAAAACGACCAGGATTCGTCCTCTATCTTTTTCAAAATAACCACCCGTGGTCCTCTCGTAGAAACGGTGTCAAACTGACGTTAAAAATGAGGGCAAATTGGTCATTTCCATGTATTTGATGTTTAATCTCAAATTTTTCAGTTGAGAGTGTCATTTTTTCCCAATTGTCAGCCCTAAGCTCAAGTTCTTCAAGTTGTCTCGCCAAAGGAGGCTTCGTATGAGGATGGACCATTTTATGCCATGGATGAGGATGAAAAAAACCCCATCGCCATTGTAGCAACGACAAACAATTCATGTACGCCATAAGAAGATGGATATATAAGCAAGTCTTCTTAAGCTTCCATTTGATTTACTTGAGAGGCATGAGCATTATACCATGAACATTCACTCAAAAAGCCATGACCAAGATGAACAGTATTCAAGATTCTTGGAAATCAAATTTATTTGCAGATAGATAAATTACAAATTCTCAGCTGTTTGAAAATTGCAAAAATTCTTTTATTGATGGGAAAGGCAACATACATTTGCTATTATTATACTAAAGCCTTGAATCCGATTCTCATAATAAAACTAATTTTAATTTTTCTACAATAAAAACTAAAAATTTACCTTTGAATTTGAAGGGAATTTTACTTTAAGTGAATGTTGGTGGGATGGGCAAATCAAAGCTCTCCAAATTCTCCGTCTTCACGCCGCTGCTCTTCTTCTCTTCCTCTTTGTTTCCTCCGAACAATATGCGACCGGGGACGGGGAAGACGTAGATTCGCAGAGGCGCCAAGGCTCACATGGGGTGCCATAGGGTCATCGACGTAGATCTGCGGAGGCGCCAAGACCTTGCCGCAGGGAGTGGACGCCGCCCGTGGCGGCTCCAAGACCTTGCCGCAGGGAGTGGACGCCGCCCGTGGCGGCTCCAGGACCTTGCCGCAGGGAGTGGACGCCGCCCGTGGCGGCTCCAGCGATGATGGAATTCCACGAATCCTCCTTTTGGCGGACCTAGACCATGGAGCAGTCGAACGCGCCGCCGACATCGTCTAGCGACCCTTGAAGTTTCCAGTGACCCTTAGAGGACAGTATTACCTTGCCTATAAGTCGCTGAAGGGTCAATCTTTGTTGTTGAGCTTCGACAGCAGCCATTGCAGCAGAAGCTTCTTTCCCCAATTTACACATATTTGACTTTAGTTCGTGAAGCTTTGTTTCTGCAGATTCCAACTTGGACATATAATCTGGATTGCCATTAGATTCCCTTGCTTTAGCTTGTCGCAGTCGAACGCGCCGCCGACCCTTGAAGTTTCCGGCGTTCCCATAGCGGCAGCTGAGGGTATAGAGAGGGCTTTAAGATGATCGTAAGAAGAATGGAATTGTAGTTTGTAGGTCTGATTTTGCAGATTCCAACTTGGAGAAGGGGCTAGCGGTCAAGTTCTTCATTTTGGGGGAAATTGATTTTGGAGAAGGAAATTGGGTAAATTCCAGCCATGAAGAATAGCTTAAACGATGAAATAATTTTAATGTCAATTTTTCCCTAAAAAATTAACGTTTAATTGACACCCAACCTAACGGAGGACCACGGGTGGTTATTTTGAAAAAGATAAAGGACGAATCCTGGTCGTTTTAAAGGCGAGGGACCACCACTGGTATATCGCTAATACTCGGAGGACCATTGGAGGTATTAACTCTCTCTCTCTCTCTATATATATATATATATATATATATATATATTATTTATTTTGTATTTTTATTAATTTTTTTCTTTTTAAAATATGATTTGTTTTTTTTTCTCTCCTCTAATTTCCTTTTTCCTAATCATACTTACAAAAACTTCTCAAAAATCACAAAAAAACTCTACTAGTAAGGATGCTCTAATGATCGATTTGGTTCATTGACTATAGCAAAATTATCGATTTGGTCCTCAACTATCATCTTTACCAAATTAAGTCATCAACGAACTTTGATAATCCTACCCAATTTCGTCCTCCCGTCAATTTGAGCCCTAGGGTGATAGTCAATTTGAACCGTAGGATGATAACGGAGGACGAAATTGGGTAAGATTTTCAAAGTTGAGAACTTAATTTGGTAAGAATGATAATAAAGGACCAAATCGGTAATTTCGCTATAGTCAAGGGACTAAATCGGTCATTAACTCATAAAAATATCACTTAATTAATAAGTCGATGACGAAATCGGTAATTTCGTTATTATCAATTTGTAACTTCATAATTTCCTCTGTGAGAGAGAAAAACACAAAATTTTTGTATTAATTTTTATGAAGTGTAAAGTACCAGGATTGATGATTTGTTTCGTATCTTATGAAAAGAATTTGAAGTTTTAAAATGTTATTTATAATAGTGATATAATTTGTCTCAAGCTTATGTTGAGCATAAGCTTTAAATGTTGAGCATGTTCAAAGGGATAATATATAACAAATTTTAAGTCAATACATTCTAATTTGTCAAAAAAATTTTGTACATTCTAAATGACTTGATTTCTTATAATTTAATTAGTACTTTTTTATTTTTATATTTTAGTATTTTTCAAGAGTGAAAGGTAAAACTTGTAATTTTCTAGGTTATGTCACTTAACTTACCACAAGGTCTTTGGTAAATAACCCATAAAATGGTCATTCATTAATGAATAATTAATATGTATAAAATTGTGACACTTAGTGTAGTCACATAATTTGAGATTGTGAATTTGTGATCGTTCAAATCATTTGAGAATGTAATATTTTACATCTAATTAATACGAATATAGTTGTGATACTTATCACATGTTACATTATTTAGAATAACACAGATAATTAGGAACCCAAACTCAAGGAAATATTATAGTCCATTCCAAAAATCTAGTCCTGTTGGTATGTAAAAGAATCTTTTAAACCCGCCATGACATCACCATATAAATAGATGATTTTATTATTATTATTATTATTATTATTATTATTATTATTATTATTATTATTTTTTACTTGGAATGGTTTCAGTCAGCAATCTCAGCATGCTTTCTTGATATCAAATAATCCTTTCCTTGGTAGCTCTTCCTTATCATACACCGACTCCCCATAAAAACACCAATAATAAATACTCAAGTTCAAGAAAAGAGTTTAGGGTTAATTCCAGCTATGGTCCTCCGACTATGTTGATTTTCCAAAATTAGTCCCCGACTTTTAATTTGGACAATTTAAGTCCCTTGACTTTCAAATTTTTCCAATGTTGGTCCTTTAGTCAAATTTTGGTTAAGTTGAGGTCAAATGAAGGGGTAAAATTGTCCGTTCACCTGTATAGTGTATTATTACTCGTATTTCTCCTATCATATACGCTATATACATATGAATATAACCTCAGTCGAAGTCTCTTCGACTGAGATTAATGGCTTCGATTGAGACGTCGACTGAGATTATATTCATATATACAACGAATAGAACATGAGAAATATGAGTAATAATACACTAAACATATGAACGGACAATTTTACCCCTTCATTTGACCTCAACTTAACCAAAATTTGGCGAAAGGACCAACATTGGAAAGAATTTGAAAGTCAAGGAACCTAAATTGTCCAAATTAAAAGTCGGGGACTAATTTTGGAAAATCAACATAGTTAGAGGACCATTGCTGGAATTAACTCAAAGAGTTTATTATAAAAGACATACTAGTCTAATAAGTAATTGATAAATTTGGGAAGAAAGTAATTGATAAATTTAATTTATATATGAAATTTAAGTATATGTTTACAAATGTTTTTTACAGTGTGAGGTTATATCAAACATGACATTTGATTTAATTATGTTAAATAAGACAAAGTTTAGTGTAAAATGAATTGAGGTTATGAATCGGCTCAAAGATTCTTTTGTTTCCATTGAGAATATTTTGTTATTTAAATAAAGAAAGAAACTAGCTTGGTTGGTTTGAGTGGCCGTGCACTCTTGTCCCTCAAAAGAGGTCGAGAGTTCAAATCTTTTCTTATATGGAAAAATTAATCTGACCAACACTTTACTCTTTGATTGGACCAATTCGGTGTGATGATATTAGCTTAAAAGTCCCTCTCATAATTAGAATCTGCTCACAATACTGGATGGTCTAATTAAAGAAACAAAAGAAATGGTTGGGGTTGAAAATAATGTGAAAGAAGCTTCTCCTTTAACGCCACGGGCAAAAAAAGTATTAAATATACTTCCAAATTTAAAGACCTTGATTTGACGTGAAACATTATTACATTAATAATTCATCATTTAACTATGCTATGGTTTGCCAAGGACTTTGTAGTCTAGTGGCATCAAATCCTTCCCTTTATACGGGAGGTTGTGGGTTCAAGTCTCAGTGCAGGCAATATTGACTCTTTTTCTTCATTAGGTTGAGAATCTAGTTATAAATAGATACTGCATTGTAATAGAGTCAGTAGTATTCAAAAAAAAAAACTATGCTACGGTCCAACTTTTTGTGATTGGTTTCATAATCATAAAAAATGGAGGCTCACTGAAATAAATTATTATATTATTAATATAATAATATAATATTGTGATGTACAGAAATACAGAATAAAATTATAACTTTTAATATTTCTAAAATAAGTTTAAGGCCAGGCAAGATTTATAATTACTTAATTAGTTTCAAAATCAAGAATACTAAGTCAACTATATTAAAAATTTCAAATATTACTGTTTTATATAACAAAACCACAATGCAGATAAATAGCTTAGAAATAATATACGACTAAAGAATTCTACAAAATTAAAAATTGTTAATGGTAAGAAGTTGAATTCTTAACTTTGAATATAATTTATGGAGTCTTATTATTAAGCAACTTGGTCAATACATGAGAAATTGGAGGTGTGAAAATTCAAGAGCGGAAGAGATTGTTTTAATTTGTTAAAGGAGGAAGTAACACTGTTATTTTACTTATAATTTGAGGATTAAAAGTTCGAGAATTAAAGGTCCGTTTGGTTTGTAAAAAAGAATTGTTGAGGAATTGAATTTAAATTTTATAGAAAAGAAATTACTTGTAATATTAATTTCATTGTTTAGTACTTAGGAATAATTAGTATAAATAATCAAACACTCCTACATCATAATGTTGGTCTCGGGCAAGCTTAATATCTAGAAGGGGTTGAATAAACTTTTAACAAATTAAATTTTTTTTTTTGAAATAATTGTAAATGAGCTTGAATTTTAAAAATCAAAGCTAGGAAACAAGTTTCCTTGTAATGGGAAGGAGGGAGGGAGAGAGAGAGAGAATCACAGTCTTTTGTCGACTTGTCTTTTATTGCTTGATCAGAGCTAGCCAATGGTCAATCACGAAGTCATCTAGTTAGGTTGATCTCCCAACTTCCTTCCGCTTGAAAGATGGTTTTGGTTTATGTGCTAGACTTGAAACAAATCAAACTGATTCTTCTTTCAACTTAGAAGACTCGATTCAGTGAGAGTATTTTTAATTAACTTTCTTTTCTTCTTAACTTCCACTTCTAAGTTTGGAGTTATCCATTTATAAATTGTGATTTTATGTATTTTGATATTTTCTAATGACTGAGTTACAGTCTGCCTAACTCATACGCTGTTGAAATCAAACAAGCCCTAAACGATTGATCTACCAGATAATTCAACAGAATAAAAGTAAGGTACGGAAATATAACTGGCAGAAAGTAAACTAAGACAGATATTGGTTACCCAGTTCAATACAATATGTAGTGATTTGAAAGGCCTTGTGGTCTAATTGTATGAAAGGCAAACCCAAAATTATTGCATATTCATTTTTCCCCCACATTGCATCTCTCTTTCCTTTAACTTTCATAAATTCCAGATATTCGATCTATATTCTACTTTTGAATATTCAAATGCATAGTGTGGTATGGTAAGAAAGAAACACCAAAAAATGGTAAGTAATGATGTGCTAAATTGTTAAATTTGTGGAAAATAAAAAATTTCCCAACTTTGAGGAGTTTTAAAAGTTATAAATGTTGAAAGATGAAAATATATAGGAGCTTCACTTTCAAAAATATATAGGAGCTTCAACAATTTCTTTATTATAAATATTTTTTTTACAAGAAAGAAAGAAAGAAATAAAGAGCAAATTTCACTTTTAGTTCCCGATTATTGTGACATTCTCACATTTAGTTCTATTCTTTTAATTTTACTATATTACATCCTTGATTTTGAACAACTTTCACTTTTAGTCCTCGATTATTGTGATATTGTCACATTTAGTCATATTCTTTTAATTTTGTCATATTACATCCATGACTTTGAGCAACTTCCTCTTTTAGTCATTTACTATTATGGTATTGCCGGATTAAGTCATATTCTTTTAATTTTTCTATATTACATCCATGACTTTCCGTTAAAAACTTCATTATTTATCGTTAGAATTGACAAATTACAAAGAAAAAAATCCTTATCGTTAGAATTGACAAATTACAAAGAAAAAAATCCTTACACATATCGTAACTCATAAACACATTAGAAATATCGTAAATATCAAAGGATGTAATATTGTAACTCATAGAAATATGAGTTACGATATGTATAAGGATTTTTCCCTTTGTTATATGTCAATTTAAGGATATCACTGTATTTCAATATCGTAGCTCATATTTGTAATGGTAAAATAATGGTATTTTTAACGGAAGATTAATGATTGCAATCAAATGAAAATCATGAATGTAATATGGCAAAATTAAAAGAATAAGACTAAATGTGAAAATGTCATAATAGTCGATGACTAAAAGTGAAAGTTGCTCAAAGTCATGGATGTAATATGACAAAATTAAAAGAATAGGACTAAATGTGGCAATGACACAATAGTCGAGGACTAAAAGTGAAAGTTGTTTAAAGTCAAAGATGTAACATAAAAAAATTAAAAAAATAAAACTAAATGTGACAATGCCACAATAGTCGAGGACTAAAAGTAAAATTTACTCATAAATAAATGACACTTCTATGTATGTGCTTTATTATATTTCTTTCTTTTTTTTCTTTTAGAACCTAGTTGATATGACATAAATATCATTGCTCTACCAAAAATAATTTTAATAAAAATGATATAGTAAGATGTACTTTCTGTAAAGAATAATTATGACTTTTAGTCATATAACTATTTTTTTTGTCATATTTGCTGTAAGTTTTTATTTTTATTTTTTGTGTATTTTGTACATTTGATCAAATATTTGGCATAAAACAACGTAACAAAAATATGTCATATTTTTAGTTCGAAAGTCGAAACCATATGTTTTCTCTCCAAAAGTATCGAAATGTTCAAATTAGTATACTTTTGAATTGAAAACATAACACCTACTATATATATTTTTTTATTAGAAGTTTCATGGAAAAACTAAACAAATGTGACAAAATATTAAAATTATGAGTCAAGTGTGACAAGTTAAAAGTGTTAGTTATTTGAAAACTAAATTCAGAAATAACATAATAGTCATGAAATCAAAAATATAAATAATTCTTCTTTGAAATTTATGTTTGGAATTATTTTATTTGGATAAGGAGAAAATGTATTAAAATATTATTAAGTGTTGGAATATAACAGAAATGTTTTTTTTTTTTTTTTTTGGTGAAATATAATAGAAATGTTAGAAAGTAGTTTATCTAGAAACCAAGAGAACACGGAATTTAGGTATTTATAAATTTCCTTCATTTTTTGACTCTTTTATTAGAGAAGAGCGCCATACCCATCTCCATCTTCTCATTCTTCATCCATTTCGATTCGATCTTCTTCCTCCCTTAAATTCTTTTCCTTTTCAGACCATCCTCTCTCTCTCTCCATCTCATGTTGTTTTCCTTAATTTCTCCGAACCAACTCAAATCAAAACGGATTATATCATCAGTGTCCTAAACCCCACTCAAGATCGATATCGATCTTAAGCGTTTTTGGGTGAAGCGAAGAAATTAGAAATGCCCATGGACATGGAGCGCTCCAACTCACTGGGCAGCTCCAACAATTCGTTTTTCTCGTCGTCGTCGAAGCCGACCTCCTCGTTGGTCCTGTCCGTACAATGTCTGAAAGGCAGCTCGAAAGGCGACGAGTGGACGGGCGACATGTTGCAGACGGGAGACATCGTGGAGGAGCTCCGAATCGGGAACCTCACGATCGTGGCGCCGTTCAAGAACGGCAAGGCGGGGGTGCAGAAGCTGCTCCACACGTCCTTTAAGGCGAAGGAGACGTCCGTGCGCGTGCGGGTCCGCCGAGGCTCGGGCGACTTGGCCGAGCTGCAGGCCTGCCTGGTCCCCAACGAATCGGTGGGGCGGAAACAGTACGTGCTGAGGGCCATCGATGATCCTAACTATGCGGTCGGCTTCGTTGATCGGACGGAGAGCGAGTGCTTGGAATTGCAAGGTATGTACACCGTACCATCCCTCACCGCCCCCCAAAATAATTAATCCTCATTTTTTTGAGTTACAGTGTTTGACTTTTTCCATTTTAGTGACGATGGCCGCCAATAGTTAATTGCATGATTAAGTTATTATGAATAGAGTTAATACTTAATTTTTTCACTCAACTATTAAAATTTTATCAATTTGTTCCTCAATTGTTATTTTCAAAAAAAAAAAAAAACTATTCAAATTGTTCAAGTTCCTAATTATGTAATTTTTCTCTAATAGAATTTTACTATTTTAGTCATCAACTACTAAAATTGTTTAATTTAGTCTCTAACCATGTAATTTATACTTAAAATAGTTCCTCGACTATTAAGATTTCACCACTTCGATCATCTACTATACAAATGTTAACTTATAATGTAAGTTTATTGTGGATTTAGAGATCTTTTTTGGAGAGCCAAGAATTTTTCTTTTTCTTTTTTTTTTTTTTTTTTTAAACAAATGTGACAAAATATTAAAATTATGAGTCAAGTGTGACAAGTTAAAAGTGTTAGTTATTTGAAAACTAAATTCAGAAATAACATAATAGTCATGAAATCAAAAATATAAATAATTCTTCTTTGAAATTTATGTTTGAATTATTTTATTTGGATAAGGAGAAAATGTATTAAAATATTATTAAGTGTTGGAATATAACAGAAATGAAAAAAATTAAAAAAATAAAACTAAATGTGACAATGCCACAATAGTCGAGGACTAAAAGTAAAATTTACTCATAAATAAATGACACTTCTATGTATGTGCTTTATTATATTTCTTTCTTTTTTTTCTTTTAGAACCTAGTTGATATGACATAAATATCATTGCTCTACCAAAAATAATTTTAATAAAAATGATATAGTAAGATGTACTTTCTGTAAAGAATAATTATGACTTTTAGTCATATAACTATTTTTTTTGTCATATTGCTGTAAGTTTTTATTTTTATTTTTTGTGTATTTTGTACATTTGATCAAATATTTGGCATAAAACAACGTAACAAAAATATGTCATATTTTTAGTTCGAAAGTCGAAACCATATGTTTTCTCTCCAAAAGTATCGAAATGTTCAAATTAGTATACTTTTGAATTGAAAACATAACACCTACTATATATATTTTTTTATTAGAAGTTTCATGGAAAAACTAAACAAATGTGACAAAATATTAAAATTATGAGTCAAGTGTGACAAGTTAAAAGTGTTAGTTATTTGAAAACTAAATTCAGAAATAACATAATAGTCATGAAATCAAAAATATAAATAATTCTTCTTTGAAATTTATGTTTGGAATTATTTTATTTGGATAAGGAGAAAATGTATTAAAATATTATTAAGTGTTGGAATATAACAGAAATGTTTTTTTTTTTTTTTTTGGTGAAATATAATAGAAATGTTAGAAAGTAGTTTATCTAGAAACCAAGAGAACACGGAATTTAGGTATTTATAAATTCCTTCATTTTTTGACTCTTTTATTAGAGAAGAGCGCCATACCCATCTCCATCTTCTCATTCTTCATCCATTTCGATTCGATCTTCTTCCTCCCTTAAATTCTTTTCCTTTTCAGACCATCCTCTCTCTCTCTCCATCTCATGTTGTTTTCCTTAATTTCTCCGAACCAACTCAAATCAAAACGGATTATATCATCAGTGTCCTAAACCCACTCAAGATCGATATCGATCTTAAGCGTTTTTGGGTGAAGCGAAGAAATTAGAAATGCCCATGGACATGGAGCGCTCCAACTCACTGGGCAGCTCCAACAATTCGTTTTTCTCGTCGTCGTCGAAGCCGACCTCCTCGTTGGTCCTGTCCGTACAATGTCTGAAAGGCAGCTCGAAAGGCGACGAGTGGACGGGCGACATGTTGCAGACGGGAGACATCGTGGAGGAGCTCCGAATCGGGAACCTCACGATCGTGGCGCCGTTCAAGAACGGCAAGGCGGGGGTGCAGAAGCTGCTCCACACGTCCTTTAAGGCGAAGGAGACGTCCGTGCGCGTGCGGGTCCGCCGAGGCTCGGGCGACTTGGCCGAGCTGCAGGCCTGCCTGGTCCCAACGAATCGTGGGGCGGAAACAGTACGTGCTGAGGGCCATCGATGATCCTAACTATGCGGTCGGCTTCGTTGATCGGACGGAGAGCGAGTGCTTGGAATTGCAAGGTATGTACACCGTACCATCCCTCACGCCCCCCAAAATAATTAATCCTCATTTTTTTGAGTTACAGTGTTTGACTTTTTCCATTTTAGTGACGATGGCCGCCAATAGTTAATTGCATGATTAAGTTATTATGAATAGAGTTAATACTTAATTTTTTCACTCAACTATTAAAATTTTATCAATTTGTTCCTCAATTGTTATTTTCAAAAAAAAAAAAAAACTATTCAAATTGTTCAAGTTCCTAATTATGTAATTTTTCTCTAATAGAATTTTACTATTTTAGTCATCAACTACTAAAATTGTTTAATTTAGTCTCTAACCATGTAATTTATACTTAAAATAGTTCCTCGACTATTAAGATTTCACCACTTCGATCATCTACTATACAAATGTTAACTTATAATGTAAGTTTATTGTGGATTTAGAGATCTTTTTTGGAGAGCCAAGAATTTCTTTTCTTTTTTTTTTTTTTTTTTCTTTTTTGAAAACAAAGACGAATTTCATTAAGAAGAGTCAAGCTCTAAAGCAGAAACAACAGAAGGAAACGGAATAACAAAACAATCCGAACAGTCAGACTTAAACAAGGCTTCCCGAGCAAGAAGGTAGGCAACCTTGTTCGCGGACCGCTTAGCGAACATAAAGCTAATATTAGACAAGTCATTAGCTATTTTTATAATGTCATTAATAATAAGATCGAATGAAGAGAAAAGTTGAGCATTCCTTTGGAAAGTCGAGGATTAAAGTGGTGAAATCCTAATAGTTTTTTTGAAGATAGTGAAATCTTAATAGTTTTTTGATGATAAAGTAGTAAATCTAATAGTTAAGGGGTCATTTTATGTAAAAATTGCATAGTTAGGGACTAAATTGAACAACTTGTGTAGTCGAGACAAAAGTGGTGAAATCTTAATAGTATAGAGGTCCTTTTAAGAAAAAATTGCATAATTGGGGACGAAATTAAATAAGTTTAGAAGTCGATAATTAAAGTGGTAAAATCACAATAGTCATGGATCAAATTGGGTATTAACTCTTATGAATATTTAGTCTTAAAATAATGATAATTTAATACTTGGTATTAAATACACAATATTTAGTTAAAATTTAATAAATATTACGGAGTATAATATAGTGATAAATTTTATGAAATTTGATTTAAATATGATGATTTTTTATTGGGAATATAATAGGGAGTAAATTTATTTCAGACTTACCTAACGAACTAATTATTACTCATTAGGTGGACAGAAGTTAGGAAAGCATAGTATAATGTAATTGGTCGATATTTGAATAGTCGAAAATTAAAGCAGACATTTGACCTTTATATTTGTTGTTTGCCATCAATGCCTTGTTGGAGTGATCATATTTTATTGTTTCGTTTTCACGTGTATTGGTTCCGCTCTTTTATCGGTTCACATCACCATCATATTTTAAATAAATTTTAAATTTGAATATCTTTATATATCTAATCTAAAAATATATATAAAATATAAAAATATAATAGTGTGGCAATCTTTATTTATGTCCGTGTTTCTGTTACATTTTTGATACATTAAGCTATAAAAGTGTACTATAAATAAAAATATAATAAAAATAATAAGTATGAATGAAGGTTGGTACCATTCATTTATGTCCGTGTTTCTATTACATTTTTTGATACATTAACTATAAAAATTGTACTATATATACAATTTTTTGCCCAAAAATATCATTATAGTTATAACTTCCATCATCTTTTTTCATTATTGTTACCATGCACTTGCATCTATCATATATATTCTTATATCTTAATTGTAATAATGTGTGTAGATATTAGATTAGATTAAGTATTACAAAAACTAGATTACTCTTAAAATTTGAGAAATAGCTTAATACTTTTTTTTTTTTTTTTTTGGTGAAATATAATAGAAATGTTAGAAAGTAGTTTATCTAGAAACCAAGAGAACACGGAATTTAGGTATTTATAAATTTCCTTCATTTTTTGACTCTTTTATTAGAGAAGAGCGCCATACCCATCTCCATCTTCTCATTCTTCATCCATTTCGATTCGATCTTCTTCCTCCCTTAAATTCTTTTCCTTTTCAGACCATCCTCTCTCTCTCTCCATCTCATGTTGTTTTCCTTAATTTCTCCGAACCAACTCAAATCAAAACGGATTATATCATCAGTGTCCTAAACCCCACTCAAGATCGATATCGATCTTAAGCGTTTTTGGGTGAAGCGAAGAAATTAGAAATGCCCATGGACATGGAGCGCTCCAACTCACTGGGCAGCTCCAACAATTCGTTTTTCTCGTCGTCGTCGAAGCCGACCTCCTCGTTGGTCCTGTCCGTACAATGTCTGAAAGGCAGCTCGAAAGGCGACGAGTGGACGGGCGACATGTTGCAGACGGGAGACATCGTGGAGGAGCTCCGAATCGGGAACCTCACGATCGTGGCGCCGTTCAAGAACGGCAAGGCGGGGGTGCAGAAGCTGCTCCACACGTCCTTTAAGGCGAAGGAGACGTCCGTGCGCGTGCGGGTCCGCCGAGGCTCGGGCGACTTGGCCGAGCTGCAGGCCTGCCTGGTCCCCAACGAATCGGTGGGGCGGAAACAGTACGTGCTGAGGGCCATCGATGATCCTAACTATGCGGTCGGCTTCGTTGATCGGACGGAGAGCGAGTGCTTGGAATTGCAAGGTATGTACACCGTACCATCCCTCACCGCCCCCCAAAATAATTAATCCTCATTTTTTTGAGTTACAGTGTTTGACTTTTTCCATTTTAGTGACGATGGCCGCCAATAGTTAATTGCATGATTAAGTTATTATGAATAGAGTTAATACTTAATTTTTTCACTCAACTATTAAAATTTTATCAATTTGTTCCTCAATTGTTATTTTCAAAAAAAAAAAAAAACTATTCAAATTGTTCAAGTTCCTAATTATGTAATTTTTCTCTAATAGAATTTTACTATTTTAGTCATCAACTACTAAAATTGTTTAATTTAGTCTCTAACCATGTAATTTATACTTAAAATAGTTCCTCGACTATTAAGATTTCACCACTTCGATCATCTACTATACAAATGTTAACTTATAATGTAAGTTTATTGTGGATTTAGAGATCTTTTTTGGAGAGCCAAGAATTTTTCTTTTTCTTTTTTTTTTTTTTTTTCTTTTTTGAAAACAAAGACGAAATTTCATTAAGAAGAGTCAAGCTCTAAAGCAGAAACAACAGAAGGAAACGGAATAACAAAACAATCCGAACAGTCAGACTTAAACAAGGCTTCCCGAGCAAGAAGGTAGGCAACCTTGTTCGCGGACCGCTTAGCGAACATAAAGCTAATATTAGACAAGTCATTAGCTATTTTTATAATGTCATTAATAATAAGATCGAATGAAGAGAAAAGTTGAGCATTCCTTTGGAAAGTCGAGGATTAAAGTGGTGAAATCCTAATAGTTTTTTTGAAGATAGTGAAATCTTAATAGTTTTTTGATGACTAAAGTAGTAAAATCTTAATAGTTAAGGGGTCATTTTATGTAAAAATTGCATAGTTAGGGACTAAATTGAACAACTTGTGTAGTCGAGGACAAAAGTGGTGAAATCTTAATAGTATAGAGGTCCTTTTAAGAAAAAATTGCATAATTGGGGACGAAATTAAATAAGTTTAGAAGTCGATAATTAAAGTGGTAAAATCACAATAGTCATGGATCAAATTGGGTATTAACTCTTATGAATATTTAGTCTTAAAATAATGATAATTTAATACTTGGTATTAAATACACAATATTTAGTTAAAATTTAATAAATATTACGGAGTATAATATAGTGATAAATTTTTATGAAATTTGATTTAAATATGATGATTTTTTATTGGGAATATAATAGGGAGTAAATATTTATTTCAGACTTACCTAACGAACTAATTATTACTCATTAGGTGGACAGAAGTTAGGAAAGCATAGTATAATGTAATTGGTCGATATTTGAATAGTCGAAAATTAAAGCAGACATTTGACCTTTATATTTGTTGTTTGCCATCAATGCCTTGTTGGAGTGATCATATTTTATTGTTTCGTTTTCACGTGTATTGGTTCCGCTCTTTTATCGGTTCACATCACCATCATATTTTAAATAAAATTTTAAATTTGAATATCTTTATATATCTAATCTAAAAATAATATATAAAATATAAAAATATAATAGTGTGGCAATCTTTATTTATGTCCGTGTTTCTGTTACATTTTTGATACATTAAGCTATAAAAGTTGTACTATAAATAAAAATATAATAAAAATAATAAGTATGAATGAAGGTTGGTACCATTCATTTATGTCCGTGTTTCTATTACATTTTTTGATACATTAAACTATAAAAATTGTACTATATATACAATTTTTTGCCCAAAAATATCATTATAGTTATAACTTCCATCATCTTTTTTCATTATTGTTACCATGCACTTGCATCTATCATATATATTCTTATATCTTAATTGTAATAATGTGTGTAGATATTAGATTAGATTAAGTATTACAAAAACTAGATTACTCTTAAAAATTTGAGAATAGCTTAATACCAAACCTTCCTCGTATCATAATAGCTATTCATCTTACAAAGAGAATAATTTATTCTCAAGATTACTATTCTCATGAATAAAATGACTTATCAGCAATTCAATAGATCTATTTTTAAGAATATTATTTCATTCTTAACTTATTTTATAAACTAAACCAGACATGTTGTTAGTGAAAGACTTACCCTATGTCTTTTATGCCATTATTATTACTATCTTTAAAAGCAAAATAGATGTTGAAATTTTTATAATTTTATTAATACCTTTTTAATGGAATTTTTTAAACTATAGATGGTTATCTCAAAATTATATATATTTTATTATTTTAAAACTTTTCTTTTTGTCTATTCATCCGATGTCATAATCAAGTAATTTTATCGTATTTTTAAAACAAAAGTTGCTAGTCTCAAGGTTGGTAGTTGTATGTATACTTGAATTAGATGTGTCAATATTTTCTTGTCATGAATGACGTTTTAGAAATTTGAGGCGGTTGAAATTTTAATATTGGTAAGTCTTTTTTTTTTTTTTTTTAAAGCAAAAATAGAATGTACAGGATACAAAAATATATAGGTTGAACCTTTTTGACCAAATTAAACCATTTAAGAAGAAGCTAAGTTGTCTACTTTGGTGGGCGTGGCATTGATGCTAAACTTTAATTTAGTAATGCACGGCACGGCCATCACGGCAAGGAGTTGTAGGTCGGCGGTGTCGATATATTACCCGTGTTCACATTAAACCAATTAAAATGGTTGTGGAAGTTAATCATAACCCCCACATAAAAATAAAAACTAGGTTGATTTCGGCACTATGCTAAATTCAATTTTTTTTGAAATATTCATGATGAGTGTGGTTATTTGTACCATCCTGAAAAGTGGTGTAAATAACCTTAGAATTGTAAAAAGATGAAAAATTTCAACAATTTTATAAGTAGTGTAAATAGAAATAAAGGTGTAGATATGATTATTTACGCCACCTTGATCAAATTTAATTTATGAGATTCTATTAATAGTTTTTAATTAAAAATTTAAAAATTAAAATATTATGAGAAAAAAAAACACAACCCCTCTCCTTCTCCGGTGGGAAGGCAACCCACGGGAGAATGCGTGGTTTTTTTTTTTTAAAGAAAAATAAAGAATAAATAATAAATATTAAAAAAAATAACGTTTGTCATGAAGGTGGTGCAAATAGCAAATTATTCTATTTACACCACCTATAAAGCTAACAAACCTATCAAAGGTAGTATAAATAGCAATTAGGGTGGTGCAAATAGAATTTCCTTTCATGATAATAGTAAATGAACTAAATCTGAGCATATAATAGTAGTCCATCTCGTTCAGCTAGTGCAAGCTTTACTTAGTCCAATCTGTGGAAGCAACCCGGCATCTCAGACTGCACTATCACCAGAATTTGCTTTTAAAGAAGTGTTGCTCACAACACGACACAGAGTCTTTCTTTCCTTCCTTCTTTGAAGTCTTCACGTTAAGCCACTATCTTTCTCACTAAATCCCAACACCTATGACCACACATTTGGAATGGTAACAATCAGGATGCCATCACAATACAGTATAGTTAGTTGGGAAAGCCCAAATTACTTTGTTTAAATTAAAGGTGAAAGGAATATAATTGGTAGGTAGCTAATTAAGTTTGTAGGTATTGATAGATGCATGTATAATGCAATGCAGCTTCAAGGAACTCAAGAATGGTGGCTGCACTGGCAAAAACTCCGATGCAAGACGGATACGTATCGTACCCATGGGAGAGGAGGATGGCGGAGATGTTAGCAGTGCCCAATTCCAGCAGCTTCTACTCCATGCTCCTCTTGCCCAAAGCCACCGACAAGGTTGCTTTTCGATACAACGATGTTGAGGATACTCTTGCCCGTGCCAATGCTTGGCTCAACGCTTCTCAGGCTTCTGGCATTCCCATTGTCTTCATGAACATTCAAACTGAATCCCTTCTTACAAAGGTACGCTATTTATTTAATTAATTAATAATAGGCCCTGTTTGGTAAATGACTTTTAATTAGCTAATTGGTTGGCTGTTTGGGTTAAAATGTATGATTTGTTGATAACACTAGCTGATTGTAGAAAGTTGTTTGATAGATTAGCTGTTAGCTGATAGCTGTTTGGTATAATTTCTTTTCTCACAAAGCTAATTAAAAAACTTATTATGGCCAAATAAGCTAAAATTGATTATTTACCAAACAGGGCCATCGCGTTTTTTTGATCCGATAAGATACTAATTGATCTTAGGGTTTGTAGATATCGGGAGAGACAGCATCGTCGACAGTAAATGCTGGATCGCTGTCTGATCTGTCGAATCTTGCGAATGCAAGCTTGTATGGGTTTGAAGACTACCACGGAGTGGATATTGGGGTGGTGAGAGGTGTTCGCCTTTGGTTTTCCCCTCTTGGTGGAGAGATCCCCATTGAAATCATTATCCAAGAACATGACACTAAGCTAGGATTTGCCATAAGTAGAACTGAAGAGGTAATTTCTTTCATTTCATTTCATCTCCTCCATCTATCTTAATTTATATTCATGATTATTTTATATATAACGTGGGACCAGCTCAAACCAAGAAGCTAAGAAGCTAAGACGCTAAATTTCATATATAGCTAAGCTTCTCCTGTTTTATTAAGAGTCAAATTTATAAAACTCTTCTCCTATGAGAATCAACTTGAATGCACACAATCGTCATCTACATAAATACACACAAACTATTTCAGGGGTTCTACATGTACACTGTGCACTGGAATATGAGATTGTGTGCATTTGTGTAGAAGATTATGTGCATTTATGTACAAATTTACATATTCTTATGAGATTGAGGAGGCCAGGATTCTCATTGGAACATCACCAGCCTCTCTATAATATAATAATAATAGCATAAATTAAACTAACTAAAGTTGGGTATATCTGTTTTCAAAAAAATGATTGGGTATAGCTAACCTGTTGTATGTATATATGTATGTGTTTATGTAATTAACAGGGTTTCATATACGTATCTTCGGTGATAAAAGGCAACGAAGATGCGCCATCAGCGCGATCAGGCCTGAGCAATCTCTACGAAGAAGCTTCTAAGCAGTCAAAGCTTCTAGTAGTTTCTCGAATCTCGAACCAGAAGGTGCTACCGTGGATGGTTTCCACCGCCGGCGCAATCCGGTGCTACGACACGGTGTCCCTGAGCCAGAAGCTCTCCCTGCACCGCCACGCCAGGGTCCCCATCCTCATCCACGTCTTCCTGTGGGACCGCGCCGTCTGCATTCCCAGCTGCGGCAGCATCCGCTCCCGGGCGGTTTCTCCGCCGGCGCAGCCGCCGTGGCAGCAGCAGGAAGTCGTCGCTGTGCCGCGCGTTCAGCGTGAGAGTCAGGTTATGCCGGTGTCGTTGCCGGATGATGATGATGATGATGATATTGCCGGTCGGCTTGAGAGAGATACCGCCGGGGAATCGTCGTTTCGGTTCCACGATTTCGCACTTCCCAATAATAATTGGGTATAAATAGTGGCGATGGTGTATGTGTTAGTGAAGTTATCTTCTTTTATTTTATTTTTATTTATCTAGTGTTATTTTGGTTAATCGGTGTATAGAGAATACAGATGTCATTTTTGTTCTAAACGCTTAAGGGAAAAAAGTTATAATGATAATTGAAATGAAAAACAGTTAACTTTATATATATGTGCCTTTGTTGACACGAGAATACATATTAATAGAGGACTATGAGCACAAATTTTATCCATTGAATCAAGAAGCATAATCGGTTAAGATGAGGTCTAGTATGATAATGACACCTAAGAATAAAAATTGAGGGCAAATAAAATATTTTACACAAATTATAATTATGGAAGGCCTATTATTAACAAACATAGAGTTAGACATGAACTGTAATTTTTTTTTTTTTTTTGAAAAGTAAAAAATTTCATTAACTAGAAGAAACTCGCAATACAAGTAGGAGAGGCCGAAACCCACGAACTAAGGACAGGCGAAGAACCAGTTGCCCTAGCCAAAGGATGAGCCACTCGATTCGCTGACCTACCGACATGCCCTAGCCAAAGCATGAGTTAGACATGAACTGTAATTAATTAAGGTATAAAGTCCTAACTTCCATAGGAACGGGAGAAGACCATAAACAACTATATTCACTAAAATGGAATTTTGCCTGATCTGTATGTTAGTTATTTGTGTACAGTTGAAAATCGCATGCATATATAGTTGAATAAACTCCGAAATTACATGTACCTAGAGCGGATTAATTGTGTGCCCTTATTTCAGCTTTCATGTAGACCTGGCAATTATCGACACGACACGTTAACACGACACGAAACCAGACACGAAAATAACGGGTTAGTGTTTAGCCTTAACATGTCCCGGGTTGTTAACAGGTTAACCCGTTATGTTTTCGTGTCTTAACAGGTCAACCCGTTAAACCTATTAAGGACCCGTTTAACCGTTAATATTATCGTGTTAACCCGTTTACACAGACATGTTTAGAACCCGCTAAGAATCATTGTCATTTAGGTAAGAACCATTGTCTTTACAAAATATATCATGAACATGGTTAAGAATGAATTTACTACATTAGGCCAAAATCATACACCAATTATTGATGTTCAATAATATGAAATTTGAATGTTTATTGTGTTCAATTTTATTCTAAAAACTAGTATGGACTTCTTTAATTATGATTTTTTGACGTTATTTTATAATTTTATGAATGTTATAAATTGAATATTTTTTTAGTTTGTTTGATGGATTGGATTATGTTTTATTTCTTTTTTATATAACTTAACTTTAAATTTTAGTTTTTAATATATCAATAGATTTAGCGGGTTTAAACGGGTTTCGTGTCATATCGTGTCGACACGATACGAAACCCGTTAATAAAACGTGTCTATCGTGTCAACCCGTTTAACCCGTTAACAAATCGTGTTCGTGTTACAATTTTGAACCCGTTAACCTTAACGTGTCGTGTTCGTGTTTAACCTTATCGTGTTCGTGTCGTTATCGTGTCGACCCGTTAACGAACCCGTATACAGAAATTGCCAAGTCTACTTTCGTGTGCCCCATTATAACGCATAGAATAACACGAGTAGAAAGGGTTGTTTTCATTACGACGCTTATAAGTAGAAGAAACGCCCATTCACATTGTTTATAGTGATGCCTACAAGAAAGTGGGGAAAATATTGTATTTGACTATTCAAATTAAAAATTTTAAAAGTTGGAAAAAAAATACAAGAACACAGTAAGGCAAAATTTTAGTTTGGAAAAAAAATGGATATTGAATTTCTTATGAGTGATTAGATAATCATATAACATTTGTAACGAACTAGAAAAATAGAATTATTAGCTTAGCCCGCTGATGAAATTCAACTAAGGAAAACACAACTAGATGAATATATGGGAACGAGAGCCAAATGTGTATATATTGATAATTTGTACATGTCCTCCTTTTTAGTGATACTATGGATCCAGAGATCCAGCCTTCCTATCTTGCGACAATATTGTAGGTACCTTCTGATCACTACGTATCACTCCTACTCTCATGGGTGTTCGGAATTTCATGCACAAATGCTTTAGCGAGATTAAGACTCCTAAGTCCTCCAACCCTGGTCTCCCCAAAATCGCGTTGTGAGAGCATTCCAGGCGGACGACTACAAAATTCATTTCTACCGTGGTAGTTTTTGGGTAGGTACCTAACTCGACAAACAACTTTATAGCAGCTTCAGCCTCGATTGAATCACTGGTGTCGAGATAAAGCACGTTAACACTGCTACCGGTGTCCACCAGCACTCGTCGTACGACGGTACCAACTATGTCCATGGCTATGACTAGGGCATCTCTATGCGGTCCTTCACCCAAGGGTAGGTCGTCATCTGTAAAAGTGATTGGCTCTCGAAATGTCCTTTTTACCTACTCCGCGCGTCCATATATAGCTCCAACGTATAATTGTCGAGCCTAGGCTTTCCTCAACCCGGACACTCGGCCGAGTCACCTCCCTCCGATCCTCCAACAATCATGTTAATGACGTTTTTTCCCTTCCACTTATCCTCGTTTTCTTCTGAATTAGGTTGTTTTCCTTTATCACGATTACCTTCTCTAGTCTGACCCTGGTTCCCGCGCTGCCAAGGCAAGCCCTGACGCCACTGAGTCGGTGTTCTCCTTTGTATGATAGCTTCTATTTCTTTCTTCAAGAAGTTACTCTCCTTGGTCGAATGGGTGGTCGACCGATGCAACTGGCAATACTTGCCAGATCTAGAAGTCTGACCCGTGGTCGGGGGTGCGTTCGCTGGTTGTGGCTCTGTTTGAGGCTGAGCTTGCACTTCCTGAACTGCGACGGGTTGTTGACGGAATGGTGGGACACCCACTCTTTTAGGGTTACGACTGGTCTCCTGTCGGCCTAGCCGACTCTTATCGAACCTCCCAACCCGTGACTCCTCTACACTTGGCTTCTTGGGTCGTGACGTCCCTCCTTCCTGGATCCTTCTTTGTTTTACCACGTCCTCAGCGTCGGCGTGACGATTGGCCCTTTGAATGGTTTGGGCAAACGAGCTTGGCCACTTAGTATGGAGATTGGTGTACAGCTTCACTAACCTTAAATTCTCCATAAACAAGATGAGTAACGTTTTATCGTCGAGATCGTCCACCGCCTGAACCTCTTTCTACCACCTCGCTAAGTATGACCTAACTGACTCACTAAGGTCCTGCTTAACTCCAGAAAGGTACATAAAATTCTTCTTTGGACGCAAGTAGGCGGCATAATTAGTCAAGAAGAGCTCGGCCATTTGCACGAAACTGTTAATAGAATACTGGGTAGTTTCATGCTCCATCTTTGTGCCGAACCAGTTAGAGTTGTCAAGAAGGCCTTACACATCAGCGGATCTTCGACTCCATGAATCTGCAACCGAGCTTGGAAGCTAAGCAGGTGCTCCCGATGATTTCTAGTTCCGTCGTACGTTAGGTTCCCGGGCAGCTTAAACATTTCTAGGGTCTGGAAGGACATGATTTCCCAAGAGAATGGGCACGCTCGCAAGAAAGATTGAGCATCACCGAGGTTCCAATTCATCTGGTTTTGCAAATCCCGCACTTGTCGTTCTAACGCGACAACGCCTTCCGGCCTTTGACCTCATTTCATACGCGACTCTCCGCTGCTCTCATGGATCGAGTGTTCCTCAACACGGTTATGGACCTCGTCATATCGTCACTCTCGCCCATTTCTAGGTTCGTTGGGGGCAACCTCCCTCAGATCTTCATTGCCCGGTATTTCTTAGTTTGTCAACCTGTTTAAAACGGATTGACGAGATCCTCCCGACTTCGACGGAGATCGGTGTGAAGAGGCCGACCGTTCTTGCTCCACCGGTCGAATAGACCTTGCTTGCTGAACCACCGGAAGCCCTTCTCTTTCACGGAGTCGCACCTTTCGCACATGGATTTCTACCAGCCAAGTATGCATCCCCAGAATCCCCAGTCGCTCGAGTTGCTCTGGTGCGACTGGTATAGGAGGCGGGGGAGCCTCTTCGGCTTGGACAACTGCTCTAAGCATGAGATTGATTAAGCGGTTCACGCAGGTCTCCATTACGGGGTCGAGACAATTGCTCTCGTAGGTCCTTCCCCTGAGAAACAGTTTGTCCAGCAGTACCATTTGCTTGTGTTTGAGCTTGCGTTATCCCTTGTCCCTCACCTTGACAACACCTAGTAGTCACCATTGCTTCCTAACTCCCACTTTCTCAATCAGCTCGCCAATGTTGGTTTTATCTCTCACGGAATGGTCGAACGACAGGCCAACACCATCAAAAAATCGACTAACACTATTGGAAAATTAGAGTAACCTTTCATCCCTCTTTGGATTACGAATTGCCTTTGAGTACAATGAATTGCCTATGAGTATGCTAGATTGCTTGTGCCTCTCTTGAGACCTAGAACCCCTATTTATACAAGCTATGAGGGATCTCTCCCTTAAGAAACTTCTAAACTACTTTTAGGAACTCTTTCCTTATTACATTTTAGATTCTTTCCTAATCTATCTCGAACTTCCTTCCGTGGTAGTTAATCGTGTCAATAGTTATGTTCAATTACTCTCAGTCTAAGATCTTCAACTGCCTTGTAACCTAAGGAACCACCATGCATATTCTTTTCATTATCAAACTCTTCCTTAAATGTGCTCCACAAAGCAGTCCATTGAATGACCTCCGTCTGACAGACTTATCATCGACCGACCTTCGCCATGCCATCCTATCTTCTTTTGAGCCCTCTCTTCCTCCTCATTAGTCGTCTCTTTCATCCTCGCCGAGCTTCTAACACCGAGCTTTAGTCTATTCCCCATCAACCCTGATGTTCACGCTTTGAACACAAAGCCTGTCGTGAACACCTTCACTAGTTTTTCGATTCAACGCGAGTTTACTCTGCCCCTTTCTACTTCTATGAGTAGAGAATACAAAGGTTTGAAAAAATGGTTTTCTTCTTTCTCCAATTAGAGATCTTGGCTTGATGAATCTTGATTTTCACTTGAAAGCAACACAAGTCTCTAAATCTCTGGATATAAACAATTTAGCTTTTGTCTCTCTTTCTCAATCACTGGTCGCTTGTAAACTTAGAGCATTTGAACACTTAGATAATTTTAAAAATGACCAACACCTTCTTGTGACTTTGAAGATGGTATTTATAGGCATGTTGGAATTGTTTCGTTGGAGGGAGAACCAATTTCAAACACCTATAGACCAGTATGTAAAGATCAGCGAGTAATCCGAAGAGTCGGTGAGCATGTCAGATTTTCCAGTCGTTAAAGACTTATTTTGCGTTAAACATTGGTTTTTGTTCTACACAAATTGTCAGGGCATTAAAAGAAAGATCTGCATTGAGATATGTTCCTAGGACTTTTTATTCTTCGGACACATATGCTTAAGCTTTAAGGTTTCAGACTGTATTGCTCAGAGAATGTCTCGAGCAGTCATTTCGAATGGTTAACTAGGTTAACGCTTCGTGACCTTAAGCCTACTACGTCTCGGATACGAATTGTTGACTTTACCATTCATCACTTGTTACTCCTCGAAAGGTAGGTCCTTCCTAATCTTCGACCTTTTGCAACCTTTCGATTACGAATGGTTGACTTTACCATGTTTTGCTAGTACTATGAAAGGTAGGCCCTTTCACCATTCGGTCTTTGTAACTTTTCGATCTTGAATCTTCTACTCTTCAACTCTTTAGTCTTTGGTTTTCAATCTTGAACCATTTGAGAGTTAACCACTCGGGTTACTCTTCGACTTGTTGTTGCGATTGACCTCTGGAGTTAACATTCGGATAGATGGAATCATTACTGCTCTAGGTACTTTCGGTTGGATCCGAATATTTGAGCAAAATAAACCTAAGTCTAAAATATAAAATAATTGAGGTTTAAAATTCCTATTATTTGGTATCATCAAAATCTAAAAACAAATGTTCCTAACATTACTTTTATGTACATAACTTCTTTTTTATGAACTTACAATATTATTTTTATCTACCCGAATTCACAATATAATATAAGTCATGATCTATGATATAATTTGCCAATGCGGTCAATCGTTATACCATGAACCAGAGTTTACACTACACTATGGACCTTGGTTTATGTGTTTGTATTTTGTGTTATGATTTTTTTTTTTTTTTTGCCTTTCGTTATGAAATTCTGTACCTGGAACAAATTAGTAATTGTGTCTTGTGTTTTGAAATTTTGTGCCTATGAATACAAATTATGTACCTAATCAGATTTGAAAAATAAGTAAATATATAACATGTGTATGTATTGTGTGTTATGATTTTTTGTGTCTTGTGTTAAGAAATTTTGTAACTTACGAGTATGAATTTTGTACCTAGTCTTTTCAATCCAGTTGGGTCAATAATGCTATGATATATGTCTTGTGTTGTAATTTTTTATGTTTTGTGTTTTCTGTACCTCGTTATTTCAATCCATGGTTCATAATCCTATGCGAACCCTGGTACATGATATATATTGCGGCAAATTATTGCATGGACCATGGTCCACGCAGCTGTGTGGACCAAAAATAAAAAGTACATTATTTTTGTACTGAAGGTGCATTATTTTTATACTGTAGGTACATTATTTGATAGTATATATCAAATAATGTACCTTCAGTACAAAAATAATGTACTTACAATACAAAAATAATGTATCTTCAATACAAAAATAATGTATTTTTTATTTTTGGTCCTCACAAATGTGTGTACAATGGTCCATGCAATAATGATTGATATATTGCCTAATGCGGTTAATTGGGCTTACTAGTCACTAATTAATCAAAATTTGAAAAAGTTAAAATTATTGAGAGTGAGTTTGGTCTCAAGGCCCATACGCGAGACTTAAACATCGACCCACCATTGTTCAGCTTTAATTCATCTTTATCTGTATTATTATTAGTCAATTATCATTTATCGAGCATTGGGCGATTGAGAAATCAATCGTTATATCCTGCACCACGGTATACATAGCAATCACCCAAAACGACGTCGTTTCAATTTTAATGGTCGTGGACGCGAATGACTCCAGAGAATTCATTATTTATAATACACATAATCATTATCTAGAATACACAGAACGTTTGCCTAGAATACACAGAATGTTTGCCCAGAATACACAAAATATTGACACAAAATACACAGAACTCATCCTCTTAACATTCGAATGCACAAACACATCACAACCTGTGTTAATAACATGAATACACAGAATATTGACACAAAATACACATAACTCATCCTCCTAAACATTCGAATGCACAAACACATGTGTTACTAACATGAATACACAGAACGGTTGCCTATAATACACAGAATGATTGCCTGGAATACACAGAACGATTACCTATAATACACAGAAGAATATTGACACAAAATACACAGAACTCATCCTCCTAATATTCGAATGCACAAACACACCACAACATGTGTTAATAACATGAATACACAGAATATTGACACAAAATACACAGAACTCATCCTCCTAAACATTCGAATGCACAAACACATCACAACATGTGTTACTAACATGAATATACAGAACGGTTGCCTAGAATACACAAAATTATTGCCTAGAATACACAGAACGATTACTTAGAATACACAAAATATTAACATAAATACACAAACCGACCGAAACGGAAAACATGATTTCTAAAAAAGGACTGTTGGTTTACAATGCTCAAAACGACGTCGTTTACGTACGTGGTATGCACCGTGGTGGATAGTATAATTTGCCCTTAGAGACTGATATGATGATTTGTTTTGGGCCGTTCTACTACGGGCACCTGTCATCTCGGAAATAGAACTGAAGCAACCAACGTACCACAACATGGTGCACGTCAGTATCTGTAGCTACTTAGCTAGTACACAAATTTTCTTTCGGTGGACTTAAAGCATTATTATAAGAAATAGACATATCAACAGCCAATCAAAAAGGGAATATAATTTCTTATTCTATTAGTAAGTCATCATGAAGTTGAAGTTTTTACGCGCTTTAATTTCCAACAGTGCATATATTTGTCCATATTTCCAATTTTTTAAATAATAATTTTGACGCCTATAATTAACTTCTTATTATATTCCACTTTATAATCGGTCCGAATAGTAGGCATATATAGTAAAACTCGCCAAAGACCTTGTGGTCAAGCGACATCCAGTGTACACTCCTATATGGAAGGGAGTGGGTTCGAGTCTCAGTAGGTTTAAAAAGTAGTTATGAACAGATACTACATTGTAACAGAGTCAGTAGAACTCAAAAAAAAATATATATAGTAAAACTCCTCCAACACAGTCTATTAGTATCTTTAGCCTAGATAACATGCATAAATTGAAAACATACTTATTTTTCTAAAAGTTTTGCTCATGCATATACTAGCTATAATCCAAATTTGTTTGAATATAATATTCTGTGCAGAGTTAACTCTTACTTGTTAGAAAATTTGATCCAAATTTGTTTAATATGTCACATGACTCACATCTATATAAGAATTGATTTTCCAATCTTACAATTACATTACAAAATAATCTCCTTACTAATTGTTTCAAACTGCTTAGCTCCCTTCCAACGATTCAACTTTTTAGCATTTTTTATTTATCTAATCAATTGCAAAGTAATATAATTGTTGTCCAACGTAATCCTTTGACAATCAAAAATACATTTTTTTTACTTGGAGGGAATTACAATTCCTTCTTTTTATGAAATTGAAACTCATATGTCCTTTCCATGAATTTCAATTCAGCAGCACATGGAAAGGAAAGATGAAGAAAATGATAAAATTATCATTTTTTTTAGTGCTACTTACTCTGTTACAATGTAGTATTTATCATTTTTTTTAGTGCTACTTACTCTGTTACAATGTAGTATCTATTAATAAACTAAACTACTTTCTCAACCAACTGAAGCACAAAAAGACAACAATGCTCTCACTGAGGCTGGAACTCACTCTCTTCTACATAGAAGATACAACCAAATGCCACTAGACTATAAGGTCATTGGCATAAAATTCCTTTATTACTACTATTAATGACATTTTAATTTTTATATCACTTATTTCCTTTATTACTACTATTAATGACATTTTAATTTTTATATCACTTATTCCCTTTTAGCTGAGGAGAATGATTTTTTAGTTGTGTATTAAGTGTTTTTGTATTTTTGAATATTCAATTCAAAACCAACAACAGGAATTGATAGAAATTCCACGGGCCGGAATAGGAGCTACATGCCTACATGCCTACAATGTCTGTCTAGGAAGCTAGACCGTGACCTGTTGCCATTCCTATTTTAGGTTTGTTTTAAAATTTTGAATTTTTTTTTTTAAAAATAACTTATTTTTAAAGAAATTATTTTATTTGTAATACTTGGTTGAAGGATAAAAAATAATTATTTATTTGGTTAAAAGTTAGAAATTTATTGTTTTTCTATTTGCTTAAGTTTTATTGAAAAATTTCTATTATAGTTTTATCTATTATAAAAAATATTGATTATTTAGAAAATTTCACTTTTAATCCTCGACTATTATATTGTGGTATTATCACATTTAGTCCTATTCTTTTAATTTGTCATATTACATCACTGACTTTAAGTAACTTTCAGTTTTAGTCATCGACTATTGTGACATTGCCACATTTAGTCATACTCTTTTAATTTTGTTATATTATATCCATGACTTTGAGCAAATTTTACTTTAGTCCTCGACTATTGTGGCATTGCCACATTTAGTCCTATTCTTTTAATTTTGTCATATTGCATCAATGACTTTCATTTGATTGCCATCATTAGTCTTCCGTTAAAAATTCTGTTAATTTATTAGAGTTGACAAATAGCAAAGAAAAAACCCTTACACAAAATTTACGATATGTATAACCATTTTTTCCTTTGTAATATTTCAATTTAAGGATATCACTGTGTTTCAATATTGTAACTTATATTTCGAACATATTTCTATGAGTTACGATATTAAACCCTTTGATATCTATGCCATTTTTAATGTTCTCAGAATATGATTTACGATATGTGTAAGGATTGTTATTTGTCAATTATATTCTAATGGTAAATTAATAGAATTTTTAATGTAAGACTAATGGTGGAAATCAAATGAAAGTCAAAGATGTAATATGAAAACATGAGTTAATACCCAATTTGGTTCCTCGACTATTACGATTTCACCACTTTGATCATCAACTTCTAAATTTACTCAATTTCATCCCAAGTATGCAATTTTTCCCTAAAATGATCCATCAACTATAGGATTTCACCATTTTGGTCCACAACTATCAAAGTTGCTCAATTTAATCCCTAACTATGTAATTTTTACATAAAACCGTCCCTTGACTTTAGGACTTCATCACTTTGGTCCCTCGACTATTAGGATTTCACTACTTTGGTCATCAACTACCAAAGTTGCTCAATTTAGTCAACAACTATGCAAATGTTAACCTAAAATATAAGTTTATTGTGTATTTGGAGAACTTTTTGGAGAGTCGTGGATTAAAGTGGTGAGATCCTAAGAGTCGAGGGCCAAAATAGTGAAATCCTAATAGTCTACGGGCCATTTTAGGTAAAAATTGCATAGTTAGGGACTAAATTGAGCAATTATGGTAGTCAAGGACCAAAGTAGTGAAATCATAATAGTCAATAGGCCATTTTCGGTCAAAATTACATAGTTAGGGACGAAATTGAGTAAATTTGGAAGTCAATGACCAAAGTGATGAAATTCTAATAGTTGATGGACCAAATTGGGTATTAACTCATGAAAACATTAAAAGAATAGGACTAAATGTGACAATGTCACAATAGTCGAGGACTGAAAACGGAAGTTACTCAAAGTCATAAATGTAATATGACAAAATTAAAAGAACAAGATTAAATGTGACAATGTCACAATAGTTAAGGACAAAAAGTGAAAGTTGCTCAAAGTTAGGGAAGTAATTTGACAAAATTAAAAGAAAAGGACTAAATGTGACAATGTCACAATAGTCGAAGACTAAAAGTGAAATTTTCTCTTAATTATTCATAAAAATATTTATAAAAAATCAAAGTAACTCAAATTTTTTAAATGATGTAATGCATGCTACAAAAGTCCATAAATAAAGCAAACATTAGGGAGAGATAGAGATAGATGGAGGGATAAATCTAAAAAGTTTTTTTTCTTGTTTTGTCAAAATAGGCCCTTTTTTTTGAGTTAGAATGAATATTTTCGTTGAATTTACTTTTTTTTTTTTTGTACCGTCAAACATTGAAAAATATTTAAATGGAAACTTATATTAAGATAAAGTGCTTACAATTACACAAAAAAAAAAAAATTATAACTAGTAACAACGAAGATATTATACTTGCGTAGTATATGTAGTCGATTAGTGATATGTTTTAATGGTTGAACTCATTATCTGCTCTGATACTAATTGTCAAATTAAGTACGTGTTTAGTACTATACCAAAAGCTATAGCAAGTAGAAAAGACACAACTTTATTTTCGTATAATATTTTAGCAGTCATTACTATATTTCGATGGTAGGATGTTGAAATTCTAAATTAAATACATCCTTACAAACTTTCATTGTTGTCACCAGTTCGTATAATTTTCTTACAAATCATGTTATAATATATCATAAAATTCTTCTTATTATATAGTTCTTCACCCACACAAACATTCTCAACATTATTATTTTTATCAATAGTATAGTGAGACTTATATGCTAATTACTTATATAGTATTATTGTATTAATAAGCCTCAACAAAAAAAATGAAGAAAAAAACTATTTCATAAGAAATTCATAACAATATTGAACACTAATATATATAGAAATACGTAGAATTGTTCAAATAAAGAAATTGAGAAGGAAAAGTCTACAAAAGTCCTAAAATTAAAAATTCTACACAAATTCATAACTTTTTAAATATCACATGACTTTTAAAGACTCTTTAAAAGTCTTAATCAAATATCACACGACTTTTAACGACTCTTTAAAAATCTTGATTGAATGTTACATGACTTTTAAAGATTTACTAAAAGTTTGAATTGAATAATACCTCCAAACTTTTAAAGTACATAAAATTAAAGTCTTTAAAAATCTATAAATGGAAAGTCATGATTGAATGCACCCTTAATTAGAGGAGAAAATAACTTTTTATTTTTTTTTAGTAATTGGGTTTGTGTACAAAATTTCTAAACACCTAATAGTCAAATCTAAATACTTTGTATGAGTACACATGCCTTTTTCATTATGGTTGGTGTTAAACAGATTTCAAATTAATTAGTTGAAGTATAGCGATCGATCGCAGGGTTTATAATTTTCCACCATCGAAAGAAAAAGTTAAAAAGATAGAAAATAATTTATTATTATTAATTTTATTATTATAAAATCCTCTCAATGCTCTAATGATACACAACACTAGTCAATTCAGTGCTTCGTATCGTAATCTTTCATATCTTCAAAATTTTAAACATTATAAAATTTATATTGTAAATTAAAAAACAAAAACGCAAATGAAGTCACGATCAATCGTTATATTTGTGACACACGTTGGCAAGATGTAACTTATATATTAATCTCTTCTTAAATATGGAGTATTAGACTTATATATATATATATATATATATATATATATATATATATATATATATATATAGGCAAAAACTTGTAAGTGACCGTCTCACCATGAGACGGGTCGGGTCAAGATGCAAATGTAACACTTATATGCACAAATGTCATACTTATATGCTCAAATATAATACTAATCAGGAATAACATTTTTGTTACTTATAAGGGTAAATGTAATACTTTTAAGGGAAAATACAATACTTTTTTATAAGTAAGGGGCACTTGTCAACATTACTTATTATGAAAAATGTATTACTTTTTCTCTAATAAGTAACAAAAATTGTATTCTTTATTAGTGCTATATTTGAGCATATAAGTATGACATTTGATTTGCATGGCTTTGTCCCGACCCGACCCGTCTCACGAATAAGGATCCGTGAGACGGTCTCACATAAGTGTGACCCATATATATAAGAGTTAGTATCATCTGAGATCCCCGAGTATAGTGGTTTTGCCATGTTTAATCCTAAACTTTCAAATTGACTACCTGTGGTCCTTCAACTTTCAATTCAAATTGTTACCATCCATAGTCTAAGTTAATCACTCATTGTCCTTCCACTATTAAATTTTAATCAGCCATGATCCTTTCAAGAGGATCGCGGCTAGTTAAATTTCGAAAGTTGAAAAATCATAGGTGGTTAACTTGGACCATTGCACGAATGGTTAAATTTGAAGTCGAAGGGTACGGTCACAAATGATGAATTTGAAAGCTTATTTAGCACTAGACGTGGCAAAATCACTATACTCGGAGGATCTCATGTGGCATTAACTCATTTATCTACTATACTAATAAGAGGCAAAGAGAGTTAGACCTAAAATGGGTAGAAAAAATGGCGGTCAAATTATTTAATCAAATGGATGGTTCAAATGAATTATTTAATCAAATAGATGGTTAAGATAATTCAGATTAATATTATTAATAAAGATTACCTAATTTAACCTTACTCTTATAATTATCCGTTAAGTTTTCCGTTAAATATTCTCTTCTTCGTTAATATTCCGTTAACTTTTAACTTACCCATTAATTTCTATAACAAAGGTCTTAGGTTCGAACCTCATCTCAATCAAATTTGACATAATTAAGTTTCTCACTCTATTTTACTCTTATTAAATTAAATAAATTAGTAGCTACAACAAAAAATGATACATATGTATTTTTTTAATTTAGAATTATGTGTCTACAATACCTTTATTTGAAAAATTATTCATTATGAAAAAATTAAATTAAATAAGAGAAATAATTTCATTAGTTATATTGTCTTTATTTTCTCTCATGCAAAGATCCTTTACATTCGAATTTATCAATTGATATTCATTACATTGTCCATTATCTTATTTTTACAATATCTTGTAATTAAATATCAAAGTTATAGTACAAAATAATGTTATATATTTATTTACCAAGTATTTTAATAATACTATGAAATTTTTTTAAAATAATTTGAAGCTAATTATATTAACTACTTGGGGATTGGTTGACAAAGAAAGTGTTACAAGATTGATCTCGAAAATACAAGGAAAAAATGGAAATTACAACAAAATAATTATCCACGAAGGATAAAAAGTACAGGAAATAAAACCTACGTAAGGTTACACAATCCTGAACTACAACTTAGGATGAAACCTGGACGAACTCAGGTGGTTGGAAGCACGAGTCGTGTTACCACTTTCCTTAAAACCTTATTTACCACCTCCCGGGGTGCTGGATTGTTGCGGTCTAGGTTTCCCAAGATAAAACGTACTACGATCCAATCGTTCGAGCACACGAACTTGGATCCGGCGAACTAGGAACGTGGGTTCAACGCAGGTACGGTGGCTAGAAGGAAATGTGAGCAGATTTTTGAGGAGAAAACAGTGTATTGCTGTGTATTCTTGGTGTGTTCCAAACCTGCTGTTCACAACAAATATATAGTGGAGGAGAGTGGATCATAGCATTAATCATGGCATTGATAATCCATATTGTAACCTCCTCCCACTAGCAGAAATTTAATTCTGCCATTAACCAACACTTACACCCACTACCAAGTCCCATTATTCACGAAATAACTCTGAAAAATAATGATTGGAATTAATCAAATTAATTCCGTAATGCCAAGAGTCATTTCTGAACGGACACAGTAGGTGAAAGGTCACGTTCGAGAGGTTTAATGGAGTCGCCGTGCGAGACATGGTCCAGTCTATGAACTATCGAGACATCGCTCGAGACATACCCGTGCCGCGAGACGTCGAGAAGTGCAAGCTTCGAGACATCGTGCCGGCATCGAGACATCGCACTGGTCCGCGAGACATCGGACGCGCGCGCTCGCACGCGAGCGACCTTCGAGAGATAGACTCCGCTGAGCTTCGAGACATCGAACTACCTCTCGATAGGTCAGTTCATCTTGATGTCTCGAACTTACGTGGACTGAGATGGAAAACTTGTTCGGAATTTTGGCATAACTTAGCCCGCGAGGCCAGTCACTTTTCCGAACGACATTCGTGCCCGCAGGTGCCGGCGCACACGAGTTCAAGCCTTTTCGAACTCATTTTGGGATTTGATTTGCACCCCCCCTGCGCGCGAGAGAGAGCCTCTATGCTATACAAGTCTATTAGCCTTTAAAAGGCTCTTGTATTTATAGTGGGGCAGATCTTCCTTCCCAACCAATGGGGGACAAAACTACATAAGCTTTTCCTCACTTAAAATTCCATCTCCAATGGGTCTACTTTGAGAACCAATTTTCACCCATTATCCATTTTGAGCGTACAATATATGGATCTCTTCGTCTCACTATGAAAAACCCGAATCCACTTTAACCCGACCCAAATCGGTAGTGGACCCCACTCTAAATTGTACCACAAAATGGCCACTTAAATGCCATTTTATTGCTAATTTTCCAACAGAGAGTACTCAAATAACCCAACAAATGGAAGCGGAATCACTCTATTTTACTCTTATTGAATTAAATAAATTAGTAGGTACACCAAAAAATGATACATATGTATTTCTTTAATACCATGAAAAAAATAAAAAAGAATAGTTTGAAACCAATCATATTAACTACTTGGGGGATTTGTTGACAATGAAAGTATTCAAATAACCCATTACCCAGCAAATTGAAGCGAGGAACTACCTTTTAATATCTTTGGAATACATAATATTTTAAATTTTCAAATTTTTATTAATTTATTTAATCTTTTTTCTTAAACTAGGGATTTCTTTATCCACAATAACTCATTCAACAATAATGGTTGAACCAAATGAACCCCAAGCAGAATACCTAAAGGAAAGTCCATAGCTCCTATATCATAATCTCATTGCATGACGTTGTCATCTATGCTACCAACAATAACCGAATTGCAAACAACACACTACCAACAAAAAGGAAGAGAACAAATAGTAAAGATGAAGACAATGACAATGTTACTCAAAAGAGAATTAAGAACACTTAGAAAAATTCAAATTAAAAGTAGTATTTATTTAGACTATCATTTTTAGACCAAATATTTAGACTATCAATTTTACAAGGTTGCAAACATTTATTTTAGTAATAATTATAATGAATTTTCTATATTATCTTGGATTCATATACTTTGAGTTAGATATTTAAATAAAAAAATTTGACATTCAATTACCCATGTATAAACTTCTCCTATATAATCTTGCATTGATATACTTTCAAATATTTATTTAAATATAAACATTGGGTATTAACTCATTCACGCAATGCGCGTATAAAACTAGTAAAATAATAGAAACCTTAATAATGTTGTATACTATAACAAATATACAGTTAATGCCCTCTGAGGTCCTCCGATTATAGTGATTTTGCCACGTTTAGTACTAAACTTTCAAAATGACCACATGTGGTCCTTCTATTTTCAAATTATTACTATCCATGGTCCAAGTTAACCACTTATGGTCCTTCAACTTTCAAAATTTAACCAATCATAGTTCTCTTGGAAGGAACAGAGGTGGTTGCAGTTTTGATAGTTGAAGGACCATGGGTGGTTAACTTGGACCACATATGGTAATAATTTGAAAATCGAAGGATCACGGGTGATCAATTTTAAAGTTTATGACTAAATGTGACAAAATCACTATACTTGAAGGACCCAGATGGTATTAACTCAACAAATTTATGTAGGAATTAAATCATATACGAACCACTGCCCAATTAAAAATTGTGGATTAATCTTAGCCATGTACTTTTCAAGATCAATGACTATAAAGTAAGAAATATGTTGGAAAAATAGCACATTGAAAGTGAATATTTGTGGTACAAATATATGTGAGGAGCGCCTTCTATTTGGGTCAGGTCAAAGTGGGTTCGAGTTTTTCATATTGAAACGAAGAGATTGATATATTGTACACTCAGAACGGATAATGGGTGAATGAAAAATTGATTCTCAACGTAAACTCATTTGAGTTGGAAAATAAAGGTGAAAGGCTAATAAGTAGCCTTTGTCCCATATTGGAAAAGCAAGGGGATTTGTATCACTATATATACAAGAGCCTTTTAGAAAGTGGTTGAACTGTATAGCATAGATGTTCTTTTGCGTGCGAGAACAAATGTCGTCTAGAAAAGTGGCTGCTTTGTGGGCATAAGTTATGCCAACTTTTTGAAAATAGAGGTATCATTCGGATACCACTATGATGTTACGAAATTAGTAATTCCAATCTTTTCCTATATAAGCCCTTGGTTGAGCGTGCGATTTTACAACACTGAAACTCCCAGCTTTCTCTATTAAAACTCTGTTCAACTTACTTCGCAAATTTTTGTGTTCTACCTGTGTTCTAGTACCCTGGATTCTTTTTGTTTTAGTGCTCAAACATAGAATCGTAGTACATTTTATCTTACGAAACCTAAGCTACAATGCTCCTAACACATTTGGGAGGTAGCAAATAAGGTTTTAAGGAAAGATTGTTAGCTTGACTCGTACGAGTCGTACTAAACCTTTAACCTTTCGTTGCTTTTGTGCTTGCATTTTTTTCAAAAAGAAAAATCTGTTCGTATGATTATTTCGCTACATAACCTATAAAAATATGGTAATATTTTAGTAAATATATCAAACTTTGAAATTCAACGACCAACACTATAAAATATAGTGATCAACACTATAAAGTGCACATAATGATATGTAAAGTACATTCTCTTGAGTGGACTTCAAATTTTGGAGTGCATGGACAAGCATTATAAAATATAAAATGTATTGATTAACATTACAAAGTGCAACGACCAATAAACAAAGTGCACCAAGTGATTTGTAAAGTATATTTTTCTTGAGTGAACTTTTTCATATCATCTGAGGTACAATGTAATTGTGCACGATGCACTTTCAAAATTTAAAATATTTACAAAAATGTCATTATGTGTTTTCAATATTAAATATAAAATTTTCAATAATTTGATTTTAAAATTTATTATTATTATTATTATTATTATTATTATTGTTGTTGTTGTTGTTGTTGTTGCTGTTTTAATTGTTTTGTCTTTATTATGAATAATAAAAATAAAAATAATAATAATAATAATAATAATTCAAATTTAAAAATTTAAAATAAAAAATAGAACGACTACTGTTCTTTCAGGCCTATTTAACAATACCATGATTTTCAACCGTGTTTGTTTACTTTGACAGGTTGTTTGGAGCGTCTATTGATCTCAGTCTTGTTAGTGTAATTTTAGTGATGGTTAAAAGGACACTATTAATTCAATTGATTATTCTTGTTACTTTAGATTAACTTAAAAAATTTTGCGAGAAAATAACGTCTTTTGTGTGAATTTAGAGATAAGGTTTTAATTAAGGGTTATATTAGTCTTGTAAAAATTTAGATCTAAATAGTTAATACAATATGCTGCTTGGGGTAGTGTTTCAAATTTCAGCTAATTGGTGCTAATTAGCTAAGATAAACAATCAATTACCAAACATCCGTTTTAGCAAACGAGCTGAAAAAAATATCTAATTAACCATTTTTTTTTAATACTACTGACTCTATTACAATGCAATATCTGTTCATAACTACTTTCTCAACCTATTAAAGCACAAGAGTCAAGTATAAAGAAAAGGGTTTGATGCCACTGGACTACAAGGTCATTGGCTACTTAACCATTTTCTAAACAATCACAATATGAATTCTACGAGCTGAGGGCTTTTAAATTAATATTAATATTGCAGTAAAACTTCAACATTAAAGGATCTGAATTCTCGTAATTATATTTGACTATTGAAAAAGTATCATGATACGCATAAAAATAATGACATAATTGGTGGTTTAATTAGTGGAGCATTTAAAAGGAAATAGTCAATTAGTGTGCGTAATTAGAGGACATTAATTACAAAATAGTAAAATTAAAGGAACTTATGTATATTATAATAAATCATGACCTTGTATATAGTTAGTATAGTTTTTTTGTTTTGTTTTTGAATACAGCTGACCTTATTGCATTGTAGTATATGTTAATTTATACTTTCTAAACTTATTGAAGCACGAGTCAATATTGTCTCCATTAATACTCGATCTCATGACCTCCCATATAGTTAGTATAGTTTTAGTAGTTTAATTATTATAGGTGTTAGTAATTTAGTATAAAAAGTTCTATTGTATATAAATAGTAAGAACCCGAGATAGAAATATGTTGCTATTTTACCCTTTTTAATTACTCCTCAGTCTCTAATTGCTTGCACTCATTATACGGTGGACCATGATCCACAATGCATTGTAGACCATGGTCACAAAACGCCGCCGTTTCATTAAGTAAAAGAAATGGATGTCGTAAGTCTTAACGGAGTTTCGTAAAGGATACTACAATTCATCTCAAAATATATTGCCTCACATTTGTTTTTATATTATCAAATGAAACTGTAGTTATATTGAAATGAAACTGTAGTTATATCGAAATGAAATTGTAGTTGTTTTGAAAGGGAACTATAGTGTATATAAAATGAAACTGAATAACAGTTTCACATATTTGAGTGTATATTGTCCAATGAAACTGTAGTTATATTGAAATGATATTGTAGTTGTGTTGAAATGAAATTGCAGTTTATTATAAAAGAAACTATAGTTATGTTAAAAGGAGACTGAATAATAGTATCACATATTTGAGTTTATTAGTGTCGAATGAAACTGTAATTGTGTTGAAAGGGAACTGTAGTTGTGTTGAAAGAGAACTGCAGTTGTGTGTTGAAATGGAACTGCAGTATATATAAAATGAAAGTTAACGGCGCGGAACAGAGTCGTTTCAGCCGCTTGTTTTCATTAATCAAAACGACATTGTTTTGATGCATGGACCACAATCCATTGCGGATCGCGGTTCACAGTAAAATTTGCGAATTCCTTGTCACAATTGCTTTTTGCACGATTTTTAATGCAACAAAACAAATGTTACTAGCTTTTCAATTTTGCCACTCAAAAGTACTAAGGGTTCTTCTTCAACATCATCATCTTCGCCAAGACAAAGGTACCACTACGGAGACGTAATCCCTACGCGCATATGTAATTGTGGCAATGAATGGAGCATACAAACATCTTAGAGTAACGAAAATCCCGGGCGTAGGTTTTGGGTTTGTGGAGGGAGCAATGTTTGTCAATAATCCTAATTCAATTTTGAATTGTTTTTCATTTCTAAATAATTGTCAAAATTTTGCAGTAATGGTGGTATTTTTAAAATTGTTATTGACAGGGTTGTGTGGGGTGTGGATTCAAAGAATGGTTTGATCCTCCAATGTGTTCACGGGCAAAGAAGATAATTCCTGGGTTGTTAAGAAGTATGAATAGAAAAGATGAAGAAATTGAGAGGTTAAATGCAATTGTGGTGTCCTCTATTGGTGGTGTCCTGCCAAGAACATGTAATTGTGGTAAAGGAGGAGGAGGGTTTGGGTTTAGAATTTTTTGTTTAATGATAATTGTAATAGCAAGTGGTTTGGTTTACTTGTACTTTAACAGTAGTGGAATGGATAGCCTTAGTTGTAGATTGTCTTTACCATGATGTATTGCAATGCAATAAAATTTTTATTTGGTCTATTTGAAACACTGCCTTTACTTTGAATAAGTTGGGTGAATTTCTGTAAGCTGGAAATGCAAAACTGGGAAATGGAAACAGCTCAACTGAACAATTAATAACTGGGAAATGTTAACTGCATAACTGATAAATGAGTATACCAAAAGATTTACAGCATGACTAGTTTACTACATGCTATACCAAAAGATTTAAAGCATGATTGCACATGCAATATAGCAAAAAATTTACACAAAGCATTGCCAAAGGGCAGCAAAAAGACTTAAACCAAAAGTCTGGACACCTAATCAATGTTAATTGGCTCTTTGCTATTTCCATGGAACTTGGTTTTGAATGAAGACCTTGTCATGTACTTCCTTCTCTTAGGAGCATTAGGAGTAGCAGATTTGTTAGCAACCATCTTCAATTTTTTTGTTAGCCCAAGTGTCTTTGCCCTTTTTGGAGGGGGAGGTGCTGCAAAGTTGTTATGGCCTTCAATGCTATCAACATCCGCAAAGCTTGTATCACCATCTCCAATGTCAGGTTGTGTAGGTAGTGGTATCTCATCTGCTGCAGTTTGAATTACCTAAAAAAAAATTAGCAAAGTTGTTTGTTAACCATTATTCACAAGCTCATTAAAGTAAGCAAAAAATAAATATGGACAACCACAACCTCATGTTGGACAGCATCAACCTCATTCTGCACAGCCTCAACCTCATTCTGCACAGCTTCACAATCATCATGCACAGCTTCAAACTCAGTATACACAGCTTCAACCACAACATTTTGCATACCAACTTGTGAGCTCTCAACTTCAATTGGAACCTATGTTTAATTTAGAAAAGATAAGTTTAGGGTATGTATTTTGGGAAACAGTATAATAGAAATATAGTTGTAGGGTACTTACATCAACCATTTTAGGTAAAGGTGTTCCCTTTTGCTTTGTCCTTCTTGTTTGTGGCTTAGGATTTGTCTGCAAGCATTAAATGTAGTACATTACATAAAGCAACAAATAAATGGTAGTACCTAAAAGAATGAAATAATACGTACAGTGTTGAGAGGACATTTCCTACTGTTGTGCCCTTTTTGTTTACACTGTGGTGGCTCTTGCTGCTGCCCACAGTGTGTCCTTAATAGCATTCCCATGAAACCCTGCAACCTTCATGTTGGCATATAAATGTCTTACACAAAACCTATGAACCACATTTGGTAAAACACCTCTAAATGCAGGCAATAATCCCTTCTGCTTATCTGAAATAAATGTGTACTCATTTTGTGCACAAACATCAATGCCCAAATCATGCTTCAATAAAGCCAAAAACCATGACCATGATTTCATGTTTTCTCCCTCAACAATTGCATAAGCTATTGGAAAAATGACATCATTTGGATCCATAGCAGTTGTTGTCAATAAATACCCACCATACTTGGATCTTAAGTGGCAACCATCCACACCTATAATCTTTCTGCAATGTTGGAACCCATTTCTACAGGCTTCCCAACATATATACCATCTTAAAAATCTCTTTTTCCCTCCTTCCTCTACACAGTCACTCATCTTGACAATAGATTTTGTTTTTGGATTTGATCTTTGAATCTCAAGGTAGTAGCTCCAGAACTTTTTAAAGTAATCCTCTAGTTCACCTCTAATAGCAGCCCTAGCCATTGTCATTGCCTTATAAGCAACCTTTGATGTTATATGGAAGTGGTCATCAGTGGCTACTTTTTCCCTAAACTCAGACACTCTCCAAGTTGAATTGCCACTTATTTCTTTTTTCCATCTCTTAGCTAATCTGCTTGACTTTACACTAGGATTCTCCCACACCCAAGAGCAACCATCATGGCAGTCTCTGAATGCTGTAACCCTGCAACAATTGACTTCCTTTATCCATCTTAGGGTTATTGCCCATGGACATCCACTTTGCTTACACCTGACAATACACCTAACCTTGTCATTCTTCTCAAATTTTATATCTTTTCCTTCATTGAATGCATAATTGATAATGGCTTCCTTAAAATCACTTTTCAGGGAAAAGGTTATTCCAACACTGAAAATAGGCTTATCACTGTCACATTTCCTAAACTTTGGCCAAATATCACATTCTACTTCCTCATCACTTCCATGAGGTGTGTCATCATCAGAATAGTTCACTTCAGCATTCATTTTATCACCTGCAGATTCTCCCTCCTGGACAGTTTTGGTAGGTCATATCCCATGATATTCAACATTGGGATCTACTGCTTTTTCAAACTAAAAATCATCTTCCTCCCCTACAGTATTCAATTCTTCTTCCCCAAAATCATCTTCCTCCCCTACAGTATTCAATTCTTCTTCCCCCTCATGTTCATAATCAGAATCAGAATCTTCTTCCACTTCATAATCATTCTCAACTTCAACATTTAACCCTCCTATGTTTATCCACACTTCTACTTCTCTATCCTTATCACCTCCTATGTTTATCCACACTTCTACTTCTCTATCCTTATCACTGAAATCAATTAAATCCCATGCTTCACTGTCTGAAACCACCTCAATCAAACCTTCGCCCACTATAGTATATACCTTACAGTCACTACTATTATACCCTAACTCTATGACTTTGTCTTGTAAAGTCATAAACCCCCATTCATCAACATCCATGTAGTCAAAATGATCTACATGACCTCCAACATATGTTGCAGGCTCACTCAGTAATATACTACCACCATGTCTAACCTTTAGTGTAAATATATTTTCATCAACATCATCTGAATGATTCAAATTATTAACAACAAAAAAATATACATGGATCAGAAACTAAAAAAAAAAAATAAATAACAAAACACAAAAAGGAAACAAAATGGAACCCTACAATACAATACAAAAAGCACAAAGTTGAAACCATACAGTACAGTATAAAAAGCAATAACAATGGTCCCCCACCCAGTAAATATTTTACAAACACATAGCAGACTTGGAACCTTACAACCAAAAGCAATGCTCCCAGTGGTCCCCTCTGCACCCTTTTATACAACCAAAACAAGGAACCCTATAAATGGAACCCTAAAACAAACATTTTTTTATGCAAAAAGCTGGCTACTGGTCCCCTCGACCTCCCATCTTTAATTCACCCTATAAAATCCTCACATTCTAACAAAATTAACAAAATTGCGTACCGTATATTGGCAAGGTATTCCCAACCCTTCGAAGCCCCATGGAATCGTCCCAGACCTTGCGTCTCGTTCGTCAACAAGCTGTCTCCTTCGTCAACAAGCTTCAATAATTTTCTAATTTAGGGTTTTTGTTTGCGATTTGGGGTCAATTTCTGAAAGGATGACAAAAGGAACGACGACTATCGGTTGTAATGGGCGCCAACAATGTGAACTGACCGAAATGCCCTCACTTTTAACGTTGGATTGACGATAAACCTAACGGAGGACCACATTGGGGAACTTTTTAAAAGTCAAGGGACCACATTGGGTGCATTTATAAGTCTAAATGCAAAATTGAGAATGGCCAATAGTCGATGGACCATTTTGGGAAAAACTCTTTATATAAAGTACGATTGTACTTGTCTCATTAATTGTCTAGACATTTGAAAAGTCAAAAGGTTAAATTGAGAAATGTAGAATGATAGTTATGTTCACTTTTGGAAAGATGACACTATTTTGGGACAAACTAAAAATGAAAGTAAGACAGGTAAAATGGGATAGAGGGAGTATTTTTCTTGGAGCTCTCACACACTCAAAGTGTGAATTGAATTTGGAGTTTGTCGTGACTCAAATACGATTATAAGTCATAAGCATGTTTGAAAAGTTTTATATTTGTTATGCAGGAATTTAGGGATGAAAGCAGGCTAGGCTAAGCTGATCTTTAGAGAATTAGGCCTGAGCCTGCTATATAAATCATAGGTTTGAGCTTGAGCGTATATGTAGGCTTTTTGTTAGGTTCTAGCCTAAGCCTACAATTGGTGTGCACTGGCATGAAACCTTTTCAAAAGCCTATTTAATATGCAAGCCATTAAAAATGTTTCAAATAAGTCTTAAATAGGCTTGAGTCTATCTAAAGCCTACATGCTAGTCTTTTCAAAGCCTATATATGTGTAAACAAATTTAGAGATATATCTAGACTAATACAAATATACAATAATACAAAATAATACATAACTAACATAAGTATATCACCACAAATTAACAATTAGCAAGAAGACTGGAGTGAAAAACGAAATAGAATTGAAAATTTTGGGGGTTAGGGTTTGGTAATACGATCACATACATACTTGGATTATATTGTAAATATAAAAATATATTAGTTATATATATATATATATATATATATATATATATATATATATATATATATA